>NC_090927.1:37329976-37649976 GCF_040938575.1 Ambystoma mexicanum
AGCTCGGCACAGGTGATGATGTTTGCTGTATTGAGAGCTCCATACAGATAATGAAGTCTGCTGTGTTCAGAGCTCGGCACAGGTGATGATGTTGGCTGTGTTGAGAGCCCCATACATATAATAAAGGCTGCTGCTTTGGGAGCTCAGCACAGGTGATGATGCCTGTTGTGTTGAGAGCTCCACACAGATAATGAAGACTGCTGTGTTCAGAGTTTGGCACAGGTGATGATGTGTACAGGTGATGCTGTTTGCTGTGTTGAGACTTCCATACAGATAATGAAGGCTGCTGTGTTCAGAACTTAGTACAGGTGATGATGTTTGCTGTGCTGAGAGCTCCATACAGATAATGAAGTCTGCGATGTTCAGAGCTCGGCACAGGTGATGATGTTTGCTGTGTTGAGAGCTCCATACAGATAATGAAGTCTGCTGTGTTCAGAGCTCGGCACAGGTGATGATCTTTGCTGTGTTGAGAGCTCCATACAGGGAATGAAGGCTGCTGTGTTCAGAGCTCGGCACAGGTGATTATGTTTGCTGTGTTGAGAGCTCCATACAGATAATGAAGTCTGCTGTGTTCAGAGCTTGGCACATGTGATGATGTTTGCTGTGTTGATGGTTCCATACAGATAATGAAATCTGCTGTGTTCAGAGCTCGGAACATGTGATGATGTTTGCTGTGTTGATAGTTCCATACAGATAATGAAGGCTGCTGTGTTCAGAGCTCGGCACAGGTGATGATGTGTACAACTGAGCTCGGCACAGGTGATGATGTGTACAGATGACGATGTTTGCTGTGGTTAGAGCACCATACAGATAATGATGTCTGCTGTGTTGAGAGCTCAGCACTGGTGATGATGTTGGCTGTGTTGAGAGCTCCATACAGATAATGAAGTCTGCTGTGTTCAGAGCTCGGCACAGGTGATGATGTGTACAGGTGATGATGTCGGCTTGTTCAAAGCTCCAAAGAGATAATGAAGGCTGCTGTGTTCAGAGCTCAGCAGAGGTGATGATGTGTACATGTGTTCATGTTTTCTGTGTTGACAGTTCCATACAGATAATTAAGTCTTATGTGTTCAGAGCTTGGCACAGGTGATGTGTACAGGTGATGATATGTGCTGTGTTGAGACTGCCATACAGATAATGAAGGCTGCTGTGTTCAGAACTTGGTACAGGTGATGATGTGTACAGGAGATAATGTCTGGTGTGTTGAGAGCTCCACACAGATAATGAAGGCTGCTGTGTTCAGAACTCAGTACAGGTGATGTTTGCTGTGTTGAGAGCTCCATACAGATAATGAAGTCTGCGATGTTCAGAGCTCGGCACAGGTGATGATGTTTGCTGTGTTGAGAGCTACATACAGATAATGAAGTATGCTGTGTTCAGAACTCGGCACAGGTGAGGATGTTTGCTGTGTTGTGAGCTCCATACAGATAATGAAGTCTGCTGTGTTCAGAGCTCGGCACATGTGATGATGTTTGCTGTGTTGATAGTTCCATACAAATATTGAAGTCTGCTGTGTTCAGAGCTTGGCACATGTGATGATGTTTGCTGTGTTGATAGTTCCATACAGATAATGAAGTCTGCTGTATTCAGAGCTTGGCACATGTGATGATGTTTGCTGTGTTGATAGTTCCCTACAGATAATAAAGTCTGCTGAGTTCAGAACTTGGCACAGGTGATGATGTTTGCTGTATTGAGAGCTCCATAGAGATAATGAAGTCTGCTGTGTTCAGAGCTCGGCACATGTGATGATGTTTGCTGTGTTGATAGTTCCATACAGATAATAAAGTCTGCTGAGTTCAGAACTTGGCACAGGTGATGATGTTTGCTGTATTGAGAGCTCCATAGAGATAATGAAGTCTGCTGTGTTCAGAGCTCGGCACAGGTGATGATGTTGGCTGTGTTGAGTGCCCCATACAGATAATGAAGGCTGCTGTGTTGAGAGCTTGGCACAGGTGATGATGCTTGCTGTGTTGAGAGCTCCACACAGATAATGAAGGCTGCTGTGTTCAGAGCTTGGCACAGGTGATGATGTGTATAGGTGATGATGTGTACAGGAGATGATGTTGGCCATGTTCAGCGCTCCACACAGATAATGAAGGCTGCTGTGTCCAGAGCCCAGCACAGGTGATGATGTGTACAGGTGATGATGTTTGCTGTGTTGAGAGCTCCACACAGATAATGACGGCTGCTGTGTTCAGAGCTGTGTACATGTGATGATGTTTGCTGTGTTGAGAGCTCCATACAGATAAGGAAGTCTGCTATGTTCAGAGCTCGGCACAGGTGATGATGTTGGCTGTGTTGAGAGCCCCATACAGATAATTGAGGCTGCTGTGTTGAGAGCTCGGCACAGGTGATGATGCTTGCTGTGTTGAGAGCTCCACACAGATAATTAAGGCTGCTGTGTTCAGAGCTTGGCACAGGTGATGATGTGTACAGGTGATGATGTTTGCTGTGTTGAGACTTCCATACAGATAATGAAGGCTGCTGTGTTCAGAACTTAGTACAGGTGATGATGTTTGATGTGTTGAGAGCTCCATACAGATAATGAAGTCTGCTGTGTTCAGAGGTCGGCACAGGTGATGATGTTTGCTGTGTTCAGAGCTCCATACAGATAATGAAGTCTGCTGTGTTGAGAGCTCGGCACAGGTGATGAAGTCTGCTGTGTTCAGAGCTCGGCACATGTGATGATGTTTGCTGCGTTGAGAGCTCCATACAGATAATGAAGTCTGCTATGTTCAGAGCTCGGCACAGGTGATGATGTTTGCTGTATTGAGAGCTCCATACAGATAATGAAGTCTGATGTGTTCAGAGCTCGGCACAGGTGATGATGTTGGCTGTGTTGAGAGCCCCATACATATAATAAAGGCTGCTGCGTTGAGGGCTCAGCACAGGTGATGATGCCTGTTGTGTTGAGAGCTCCACACAGATAATGAGGACTGCTGTGTTCAGAGTTTGGCACAGGTGATGATGTGTACAGGTGATGCTGTTTGCTGTGTTGAGACTTCCATACAGATAATGAAGGCTGCTGTGTTCAGAACTTAGTACAGGTGATGATGTTTGCTGTGCTGAGAGCTCCAGACAGATAATGAAGTATGCGATGTTCAGAGCTCAGCACAGGTGATGATGTTTGCTGTGTTGAGAGCTCCATACAGAGAATTAAGTCTGCTGTGTTCAGAGCTCGGCACAGGTGATGATCTTTGCTTTGTTGAGAGCTCCATACAGATAATGAAGGCTGCTGTGTTCAGAGCTCGGCACAGGTGATTATGTTTGCTGTGTTGAGAGCTCCATACAGATAATGAAGTCTGCTGTGTTCAGAGCTTGGCACATGTGATGATGTTTGCTGTGTTGATGGTTCCATACAGATAATGAAGTCTGCTGTGTTCAGAGCTCGGCACATGTGATGATGTTTGCTGTGTTGATAGTTCCATACAGATAATGAAGGCTGCTGTGTTCAGAGCTCAGCACAGGTGATGATGTGTACAGGTGAGCTCGGCACAGGTGATGATGTGTACAGATGACGATGTTTTTGTGTTTAGAGCACAATACAGATAATGATGTCTGCTGTGTTGAGAGCCCAGCACTGGTGATGATGTTGGCTGTGTTGAGAGCTCTATACAGATAATGAAGTCTGCTGTGTTCAGAGCTCGGCACAGGTGATGATGTGTACAGGTGATGATGTCGGCTTGTTCGAAGCTCCACAGAGATAATGAAGGCTGCTGTGTTCAGAGCTCAGCAGAGATGATGATGGGTACATGTGTTCATGTTTTCTGTGTTGACAGTTCCATACAGATAATTAAGTCTTATGTGTTCAGAGCTTGGCACAGGTGATGTGTATAGGTGATGATATTTGCTGTGTTGAGACTTCCATACAGATAATGAAGGCTGCTGTGTTCAGAACTTGGTACAGGTGATGATGTGTACAGGAGATAATGTCTTCTGTGTTGAGAGCTCCACACAGATAATGAAGGCTGCTGTGTTCAGAACTTAGTACAGGTGATGATGTTTGCTGTGTTGAGAGCTCCATACAGATAATGAAGTCTGCTATGGTCAGAGCTCGGCACAGGTGATGATGTTTGCTGTGTTGAGAGCTGCATACAGATAATGAAGTATGCTGTGTTCAGAGCTCGGCACAGGTGAGGATGTTTGCTGTGTTGCGAGCTCCATACAGATAATGAAGTCTGCTGTGTTCAGAGCTCGGCACATGTGATGATGTTTGCTGTGTTGATAGTTCCATACAGATATTGAAGGCTGCTGTGTTCAGAGCTCGGCACATGTGATGATGTTTGCTGTGTTGATAGTTCCATACAGATAATGAAGTCTGCTGTGTTCAGAGCTTGGCACATGTGATGATGTTTGCTGTGTTGATAGTCCCATACAGATAATAAAGTCTGCTGAGTTCAGAACTTGGCACAGGTGATGATGTTTGCTGTATTGAGAGCTCCATAGAGATAATGAAGTCTGCTGTGTTCAGAGCTCGGCACAGGTGATGATGTTGGCTGTGTTGAGTGCCCCATACAGATAATGAAGGCTGCTGTGTTGAGAGCTTGGCACAGGTGATGATGCTTGCTGTGTTGAGAGCTCCACACAGATAATGAAGGCTGCTGTGTTCAGAGCTTGGCACAGGTGATGATGTGTATAGGTGATGATGTGTACAGGAGATGATGTTGGCCGTGTTCAGCGCTCCACACAGATAATGAAGGCTGCTGTGTCCAGAGCCCAGCACAGGTGATGATGTGTACAGGTGATGATGTTTGCTGTGTTGAGAGCTCCACACAGATAATGACGGCTGCTGTGTTCAGAGCTGTGTACATGTGATGATGTTTGCTGTGTTGAGAGCTCCATACAGATAAGGAAGTCTGCTATGTTCAGAGCTCGGCACAGGTGATGATGTTGGCTGTGTTGAGAGCCCCATACAGATAATTGAGGCTGCTGTGTTGAGAGCTCGGCACAGGTGATGATGCTTGCTGTGTTGAGAGCTCCACACAGATAATTAAGGCTGCTGTGTTCAGAGCTTGGCACAGGTGATGATGTGTACAGGTGATGATGTTTGCTGTGTTGAGACTTCCATACAGATAATGAAGGCTGCTGTGTTCAGAACTTAGTACAGGTGATGATGTTTGATGTGTTGAGAGCTCCATACAGATAATGAAGTCTGCTGTGTTCAGAGGTCGGCACAGGTGATGATGTTTGCTGTGTTCAGAGCTCCATACAGATAATGAAGTCTGCTGTGTTGAGAGCTCGGCACAGGTGATGAAGTCTGCTGTGTTCAGAGCTCGGCACATGTGATGATGTTTGCTGCGTTGAGAGCTCCATACAGATAATGAAGTCTGCTATGTTCAGAGCTCGGCACAGGTGATGATGTTTGCTGTATTGAGAGCTCCATACAGATAATGAAGTCTGATGTGTTCAGAGCTCGGCACAGGTGATGATGTTGGCTGTGTTGAGAGCCCCATACATATAATAAAGGCTGCTGCGTTGAGGGCTCAGCACAGGTGATGATGCCTGTTGTGTTGAGAGCTCCACACAGATAATGAGGACTGCTGTGTTCAGAGTTTGGCACAGGTGATGATGTGTACAGGTGATGCTGTTTGCTGTGTTGAGACTTCCATACAGATAATGAAGGCTGCTGTGTTCAGAACTTAGTACAGGTGATGATGTTTGCTGTGCTGAGAGCTCCAGACAGATAATGAAGTATGCGATGTTCAGAGCTCAGCACAGGTGATGATGTTTGCTGTGTTGAGAGCTCCATACAGAGAATTAAGTCTGCTGTGTTCAGAGCTCGGCACAGGTGATGATCTTTGCTTTGTTGAGAGCTCCATACAGATAATGAAGGCTGCTGTGTTCAGAGCTCGGCACAGGTGATTATGTTTGCTGTGTTGAGAGCTCCATACAGATAATGAAGTCTGCTGTGTTCAGAGCTTGGCACATGTGATGATGTTTGCTGTGTTGATGGTTCCATACAGATAATGAAGTCTGCTGTGTTCAGAGCTCGGCACATGTGATGATGTTTGCTGTGTTGATAGTTCCATACAGATAATGAAGGCTGCTGTGTTCAGAGCTCAGCACAGGTGATGATGTGTACAGGTGAGCTCGGCACAGGTGATGATGTGTACAGATGACGATGTTTTTGTGTTTAGAGCACAATACAGATAATGATGTCTGCTGTGTTGAGAGCCCAGCACTGGTGATGATGTTGGCTGTGTTGAGAGCTCTATACAGATAATGAAGTCTGCTGTGTTCAGAGCTCGGCACAGGTGATGATGTGTACAGGTGATGATGTCGGCTTGTTCGAAGCTCCACAGAGATAATGAAGGCTGCTGTGTTCAGAGCTCAGCAGAGATGATGATGGGTACATGTGTTCATGTTTTCTGTGTTGACAGTTCCATACAGATAATTAAGTCTTATGTGTTCAGAGCTTGGCACAGGTGATGTGTATAGGTGATGATATTTGCTGTGTTGAGACTTCCATACAGATAATGAAGGCTGCTGTGTTCAGAACTTGGTACAGGTGATGATGTGTACAGGAGATAATGTCTTCTGTGTTGAGAGCTCCACACAGATAATGAAGGCTGCTGTGTTCAGAACTTAGTACAGGTGATGATGTTTGCTGTGTTGAGAGCTCCATACAGATAATGAAGTCTGCTATGGTCAGAGCTCGGCACAGGTGATGATGTTTGCTGTGTTGAGAGCTGCATACAGATAATGAAGTATGCTGTGTTCAGAGCTCGGCACAGGTGAGGATGTTTGCTGTGTTGCGAGCTCCATACAGATAATGAAGTCTGCTGTGTTCAGAGCTCGGCACATGTGATGATGTTTGCTGTGTTGATAGTTCCATACAGATATTGAAGGCTGCTGTGTTCAGAGCTCGGCACATGTGATGATGTTTGCTGTGTTGATAGTTCCATACAGATAATGAAGTCTGCTGTGTTCAGAGCTTGGCACATGTGATGATGTTTGCTGTGTTGATAGTCCCATACAGATAATAAAGTCTGCTGAGTTCAGAACTTGGCACAGGTGATGATGTTTGCTGTATTGAGAGCTCCATAGAGATAATGAAGTCTGCTGTGTTCAGAGCTCGGCACAGGTGATGATGTTGGCTGTGTTGAGTGCCCCATACAGATAATGAAGGCTGCTGTGTTGAGAGCTTGGCACAGGTGATGATGCTTGCTGTGTTGAGAGCTCCACACAGATAATGAAGGCTGCTGTGTTCAGAGCTTGGCACAGGTGATGATGTGTATAGGTGATGATGTGTACAGGAGATGATGTTGGCCGTGTTCAGCGCTCCACACAGATAATGAAGGCTGCTGTGTCCAGAGCCCAGCACAGGTGATGATGTGTACAGGTGATGATGTTTGCTGTGTTGAGAGCTCCACACAGATAATGACGGCTGCTGTGTTCAGAGCTGTGTACATGTGATGATGTTTGCTGTGTTGAGAGCTCCATACAGATAAGGAAGTCTGCTATGTTCAGAGCTCGGCACAGGTGATGATGTTGGCTGTGTTGAGAGCCCCATACAGATAATTGAGGCTGCTGTGTTGAGAGCTCGGCACAGGTGATGATGCTTGCTGTGTTGAGAGCTCCACACAGATAATGAAGGCTGCTGTGTTCAGAGCTTGGCACAGGTGATGATGTGTACAGGTGATGATGTTTGCTGTGTTGAGACTTCCATACAGATAATGAAGGCTGCTGTGTTCAGAACTTAGTACAGGTGATGATGTTTGATGTGTTGAGAGCTCCATACAGATAATGAAGTCTGCTGTGTTCAGAGGTCGGCACAGGTGATGATGTTTGCTGTGTTCAGAGCTCCATACAGATAATGAAGTCTGCTGTGTTGAGAGCTCGGCACAGGTGATGAAGTCTGCTGTGTTCAGAGCTCGGCACATGTGATGATGTTTGCTGCGTTGAGAGCTCCATACAGATAATGAAGTCTGCTATGTTCAGAGCTCGGCACAGGTGATGATGTTTGCTGTATTGAGAGCTCCATACAGATAATGAAGTCTGCTGTGTTCAGAGCTCGGCACAGGTGATGATGTTGGCTGTGTTGAGAGCCCCATACATATAATAAAGGCTGCTGCGTTGAGGGCTCAGCACAGGTGATGATGCCTGTTGTGTTGAGAGCTCCACACAGATAATGAGGACTGCTGTGTTCAGAGTTTGGCACAGGTGATGATGTGTACAGGTGATGCTGTTTGCTGTGTTGAGACTTCCATACAGATAATGAAGGCTGCTGTGTTCAGAACTTAGTACAGGTGATGATGTTTGCTGTGCTGAGAGCTCCAGACAGATAATGAAGTATGCGATGTTCAGAGCTCAGCACAGGTGATGATGTTTGCTGTGTTGAGAGCTCCATACAGAGAATTAAGTCTGCTGTGTTCAGAGCTCGGCACAGGTGATGATCTTTGCTTTGTTGAGAGCTCCATACAGATAATGAAGGCTGCTGTGTTCAGAGCTCGTCACAGGTGATTATGTTTGCTGTGTTGAGAGCTCCATACAGATAATGAAGTCTGCTGTGTTCAGAGCTTGGCACATGTGATGATGTTTGCTGTGTTGATGGTTCCATACAGATAATGAAATCTGCTGTGTTCAGAGCTCGGCACATGTGATGATGTTTGCTGTGTTGATAGTTCCATACAGATAATGAAGGCTGCTGTGTTCAGAGCTCAGCACAGGTGATGATGTGTACAGGTGAGCTCGGCACAGGTGATGATGTGTACAGATGACGATGTTTTTGTGTTTAGAGCACAATACAGATAATGATGTCTGCTGTGTTGAGAGCTCAGCACTGGTGATGATGTTGGCTGTGTTGAGAGCTCTATACAGATAATGAAGTCTGCTGTGTTCAGAGCTCGGCACAGGTGATGATGTGTACAGGTGATGATGTCGGCTTGTTCGAAGCTCCACAGAGATAATAAAGGCTGCTGTGTTCAGAGCTCAGCAGAGATGATGATGGGTACATGTGTTCATGTTTTCTGTGTTGACAGTTCCATACAGATAATTAAGTCTTATGTGTTCAGAGCTTGGCACAGGTGATGTGTATAGGTGATGATATTTGCTGTGTTGAGACTTCCATACAGATAATGAAGGCTGCTGTGTTCAGAACTTGGTACAGGTGATGATGTGTACAGGAGATAATGTCTGCTGTGTTCAGAGCTCCACACAGATAATGAAGGCTGCTGTGTTCAGAACTTAGTACAGGTGATGATGTTTGCTGTGTTGAGAGCTCCATACAGATAATGAAGTCTGCTATGGTCAGAGCTCGGCACAGGTGATGATGTTTGCTGTGTTGAGAGCTGCATACAGATAATGAAGTATGCTGTGTTCAGAGCTCGGCACAGGTGAGGATGTTTGCTGTGTTGCGAGCTCCATACAGATAATGAAGTCTGCTGTGTTCAGAGCTCGGCACATGTGATGATGTTTGCTGTGTTGATAGTTCCATACAGATATTGAAGGCTGCTGTGTTCAGAGCTCGGCACATGTGATGATGTTTGCTGTGTTGATAGTTCCATACAGATAATGAAGTCTGCTGTGTTCAGAGCTTGGCACATGTGATGATGTTTGCTGTGTTGATAGTCCCATACAGATAATAAAGTCTGCTGAGTTCAGAACTTGGCACAGGTGATGATGTTTGCTGTTTTGAGAGCTCCATAGAGATAATGAAGTCTGCTGTGTTCAGAGCTCGGCACAGGTGATGATGTTGGCTGTGTTGAGTGCCCCATACAGATAATGAAGGCTGCTGTGTTGAGAGCTTGGCACAGGTGATGATGCTTGCTGTGTTGAGAGCTCCACACAGATAATGAAGGCTGCAGTGTTCAGAGCTTGGCACAGGTGATGATGTGTATAGGTGATGATGTGTACAGGAGATGATGTTGGCCATGTTCAGCGCTACACACAGATAATGAAGGCTGCTGTGTCCAGAGCCCAGCACAGGTGATGATGTGTACAGGTGATGATGTTTGCTGTGTTGAGAGCTCCACACAGATAATGACGGCTGCTGTGTTCAGAGCTGTGTACATGTGATGATGTTTGCTGTGTTGAGAGCTCCATACAGATAAGGAAGTCTGCTATGTTCAGAGCTCGGCACAGGTGATGATGTTGGCTGTGTTGAGAGCCCCATACAGATAATTGAGGCTGCTGTGTTGAGAGCTCGGCACAGGTGATGATGCTTGCTGTGTTGAGAGCTCCACACAGATAATGAAGGCTGCTGTGTTCAGAGCTTGGCACAGGTGATGATGTGTACAGGTGATGATGTTTGCTGTGTTGAGACTTCCATACAGATAATGAAGGCTGCTGTGTTCAGAACTTAGTACAGGTGATGATGTTTGATGTGTTGAGAGCTCCATACAGATAATGAAGTCTGCTGTGTTCAGAGGTCGGCACAGGTGATGATGTTTGCTGTGTTCAGAGCTCCACACAGATAATGAAGTCTGCTGTGTTGAGAGCTCAGCACAGGTGATGAAGTCTGCTGTGTTCAGAGCTCGGCACATGTGATGATGTTTGCTGCGTTGAGAGCTCCATACAGATAATGAAGTCTGCTATGTTCAGAGCTCGGCACAGGTGATGATGTTTGCTGTATTGAGAGCTCCATACAGATAATGAAGTCTGCTGTGTTCAGAGCTCGGCACAGGTGATGATGTTGGCTGTGTTGAGAGCCCCATACATATAATAAAGGCTGCTGCTTTGGGAGCTCAGCACAGGTGATGATGCCTGTTGTGTTGAGAGCTCCACACAGATAATGAAGACTGCTGTGTTCAGAGTTTGGCACAGGTGATGATGTGTACAGGTGATGCTGTTTGCTGTGTTGAGACTTCCATACAGATAATGAAGGCTGCTGTGTTCAGAACTTAGTACAGGTGATGATGTTTGCTGTGCTGAGAGCTCCATACAGATAATGACGTCTGCGATGTTCAGAGCTCGGCACAGGTGATGATGTTTGCTGTGTTGAGAGCTCCATACAGATAATGAAGTCTGCTGTGTTCAGAGCTCGGCACAGGTGATGATCTTTGCTGTGTTGAGAGCTCCATACAGGGAATGAAGGCTGCTGTGTTCAGAGCTCGGCACAGGTGATTATGTTTGCTGTGTTGAGAGCTCCATACAGATAATGAAGTCTGCTGTGTTCAGAGCTTGGCACATGTGATGATGTTTGCTGTGTTGATGGTTCCATACAGATAATGAAATCTGCTGTGTTCAGAGCTCGGAACATGTGATGATGTTTGCTGTGTTGATAGTTCCATACAGATAATGAAGGCTGCTGTGTTCAGAGCTCGGCACAGGTGATGATGTGTACAACTGAGCTCGGCACAGGTGATGATGTGTACAGATGACGATGTTTGCTGTGGTTAGAGCACCATACAGATAATGATGTCTGCTGTGTTGAGAGCTCAGCACTGGTGATGATGTTGGCTGTGTTGAGAGCTCCATACAGATAATGAAGTCTGCTGTGTTCAGAGCTCGGCACAGGTGATGATGTGTACAGGTGATGATGTCGGCTTGTTCAAAGCTCCAAAGAGATAATGAAGGCTGCTGTGTTCAGAGCTCAGCAGAGGTGATGATGTGTACATGTGTTCATGTTTTCTGTGTTGACAGTTCCATACAGATAATTAAGTCTTATGTGTTCAGAGCTTGGCACAGGTGATGTGTACAGGTGATGATATATGCTGTGTTGAGACTGCCATACAGATAATGAAGGCTGCTCTGTTCAGAACTTGGTACAGGTGATGATGTGTACAGGAGATAATGTCTGCTGTGTTGAGAGCTCCACACAGATAATGAAGGCTGCTGTGTTCAGAACTCAGTACAGGTGATGATGTTTGCTGTGTTGAGAGCTCCATACAGATAATGAAGTCTGCGATGTTCAGAGCTCGGCACAGGTGATGATGTTTGCTGTGTTGAGAGCTACATACAGATAATGAAGTATGCTGTGTTCAGAACTCGGCACAGGTGAGGATGTTTGCTGTGTTGTGAGCTCCATACAGATAATGAAGTCTGCTGTGTTCAGAGCTCGGCACATGTGATGATGTTTGCTGTGTTGATAGTTCCATACAAATATTGAAGTCTGCTGTGTTCAGAGCTTGGCACATGTGATGATGTTTGCTGTGTTGATAGTTCCATACAGATAATGAAGTCTGCTGTATTCAGAGCTTGGCACATGTGATGATGTTTGCTGTGTTGATAGTTCCATACAGATAATAAAGTCTGCTGAGTTCAGAACTTGGCACAGGTGATGATGTTTGCTGTATTGAGAGCTCCATAGAGATAATGAAGTCTGCTGTGTTCAGAGCTCGGCACAGGTGATGATGTTGGCTGTGTTGAGTGCCCCATACAGATAATGAAGGCTGCTGTGTTGAGAGCTTGGCACAGGTGATGATGCTTGCTGTGTTGAGAGCTCCACACAGATAATGAAGGCTGCTGTGTTCAGAGCTTGGCACAGGTGATGATGTGTATAGGTGATGATGTGTACAGGAGATGATGTTGGCCGTGTTCAGCGCTCCACACAGATAATGAAGGCTGCTGTGTCCAGAGCCCAGCACAGGTGATGATGTGTACAGGTGATGATGTTTGCTGTGTTGAGAGCTCCACACAGATAATGACGGCTGCTGTGTTCAGAGCTGTGTACATGTGATGATGTTTGCTGTGTTGAGAGCTCCATACAGATAAGGAAGTCTGCTATGTTCAGAGCTCGGCACAGGTGATGATGTTGGCTGTGTTGAGAGCCCCATACAGATAATTGAGGCTGCTGTGTTGAGAGCTCGGCACAGGTGATGATGCTTGCTGTGTTGAGAGCTCCACACAGATAATGAAGGCTGCTGTGTTCAGAGCTTGGCACAGGTGATGATGTGTACAGGTGATGATGTTTGCTGTGTTGAGACTTCCATACAGATAATGAAGGCTGCTGTGTTCAGAACTTAGTACAGGTGATGATGTTTGATGTGTTGAGAGCTCCATACAGATAATGAAGTCTGCTGTGTTCAGAGGTCGGCACAGGTGATGATGTTTGCTGTGTTCAGAGCTCCATACAGATAATGAAGTCTGCTGTGTAGAGAGCTCGGCACAGGTGATGAAGTCTGCTGTGTTCAGAGCTCGGCACATGTGATGATGTTTGCTGCGTTGAGAGCTCCATACAGATAATGAAGTCTGCTATGTTCAGAGCTCGGCACAGGTGATGATGTTTGCTGTATTGAGAGCTCCATACAGATAATGAAGTCTGATGTGTTCAGAGCTCGGCACAGGTGATGATGTTGGCTGTGTTGAGAGCCCCATACATATAATAAAGGCTGCTGCGTTGAGGGCTCAGCACAGGTGATGATGCCTGTTGTGTTGAGAGCTCCACACAGATAATGAGGACTGCTGTGTTCAGAGTTTGGCACAGGTGATGATGTGTACAGGTGATGCTGTTTGCTGTGTTGAGACTTCCATACAGATAATGAAGGCTGCTGTGTTCAGAACTTAGTACAGGTGATGATGTTTGCTGTGCTGAGAGCTCCAGACAGATAATGAAGTATGCGATGTTCAGAGCTCAGCACAGGTGATGATGTTTGCTGTGTTGAGAGCTCCATACAGAGAATTAAGTCTGCTGTGTTCAGAGCTCGGCACAGGTGATGATCTTTGCTTTGTTGAGAGCTCCATACAGATAATGAAGGCTGCTGTGTTCAGAGCTCGGCACAGGTGATTATGTTTGCTGTGTTGAGAGCTCCATACAGATAATGAAGTCTGCTGTGTTCAGAGCTTGGCACATGTGATGATGTTTGCTGTGTTGATGGTTCCATACAGATAATGAAGTCTGCTGTGTTCAGAGCTCGGCACATGTGATGATGTTTGCTGTGTTGATAGTTCCATACAGATAATGAAGGCTGCTGTGTTCAGAGCTCAGCACAGGTGATGATGTGTACAGGTGAGCTCGGCACAGGTGATGATGTGTACAGATGACAATGTTTTTGTGTTTAGAGCACAATACAGATAATGATGTCTGCTGTGTTGAGAGCTCAGCACTGGTGATGATGTTGGCTGTGTTGAGAGCTCTATACAGATAATGAAGTCTGCTGTGTTCAGAGCTCGGCACAGGTGATGATGTGTACAGGTGATGATGTCGGCTTGTTCGAAGCTCCACAGAGATAATGAAGGCTGCTGTGTTCAGAGCTCAGCAGAGATGATGATGGGTACATGTGTTCATGTTTTCTGTGTTGACAGTTCCATACAGATAATTAAGTCTTATGTGTTCAGAGCTTGGCACAGGTGATGTGTATAGGTGATGATATTTGCTGTGTTGAGACTTCCATACAGATAATGAAGGCTGCTGTGTTCAGAACTTGGTACAGGTGATGATGTGTACAGGAGATAATGTCTGCTGTGTTGAGAGCTCCACACAGATAATGAAGGCTGCTGTGTTCAGAACTTAGTACAGGTGATGATGTTTGCTGTGTTGAGAGCTCCATACAGATAATGAAGTCTGCTATGGTCAGAGCTCGGCACAGGTGATGATGTTTGCTGTGTTGAGAGCTGCATACAGATAATGAAGTATGCTGTGTTCAGAGCTCGGCACAGGTGAGGATGTTTGCTGTGTTGCGAGCTCCATACAGATAATGAAGTCTGCTGTGTTCAGAGCTCGGCACATGTGATGATGTTTGCTGTGTTGATAGTTCCATACAGATATTGAAGGCTGCTGTGTTCAGAGCTCGGCACATGTGATGATGTTTGCTGTGTTGATAGTTCCATACAGATAATGAAGTCTGCTGTGTTCAGAGCTTGGCACATGTGATGATGTTTGCTGTGTTGATAGTCCCATACAGATAATAAAGTCTGCTGAGTTCAGAACTTGGCACAGGTGATGATGTTTGCTGTATTGAGAGCTCCATAGAGATAATGAAGTCTGCTGTGTTCAGAGCTCGGCACAGGTGATGATGTTGGCTGTGTTGAGTGCCCCATACAGATAATGAAGGCTGCTGTGTTGAGAGCTTGGCACAGGTGATGATGCTTGCTGTGTTGAGAGCTCCACACAGATAATGAAGGCTGCTGTGTTCAGAGCTTGTCACAGGTGATGATGTGTATAGGTGATGATGTGTACAGGAGATGATGTTGGCCGTGTTCAGCGCTCCACACAGATAATGAAGGCTGCTGTGTCCAGAGCCCAGCACAGGTGATGATGTGTACAGGTGATGATGTTTGCTGTGTTGAGAGCTCCACACAGATAATGACGGCTGCTGTGTTCAGAGCTGTGTACATGTGATGATGTTTGCTGTGTTGAGAGCTCCATACAGATAAGGAAGTCTGCTATGTTCAGAGCTCGGCACAGGTGATGATGTTGGCTGTGTTGAGAGCCCCATACAGATAATTGAGGCTGCTGTGTTGAGAGCTCGGCACAGGTGATGATGCTTGCTGTGTTGAGAGCTCCACACAGATAATGAAGGCTGCTGTGTTCAGAGCTTGGCACAGGTGATGATGTGTACAGGTGATGATGTTTGCTGTGTTGAGACTTCCATACAGATAATGAAGGCTGCTGTGTTCAGAACTTAGTACAGGTGATGATGTTTGATGTGTTGAGAGCTCCATACAGATAATGAAGTCTGCTGTGTTCAGAGGTCGGCACAGGTGATGATGTTTGCTGTGTTCAGAGCTCCATACAGATAATGAAGTCTGCTGTGTTGAGAGCTCGGCACAGGTGATGAAGTCTGCTGTGTTCAGAGCTCGGCACATGTGATGATGTTTGCTGCGTTGAGAGCTCCATACAGATAATGAAGTCTGCTATGTTCAGAGCTCGGCACAGGTGATGATGTTTGCTGTATTGAGAGCTCCATACAGATAATGAAGTCTGATGTGTTCAGAGCTCGGCACAGGTGATGATGTTGGCTGTGTTGAGAGCCCCATACATATAATAAAGGCTGCTGCGTTGAGGGCTCAGCACAGGTGATGATGCCTGTTGTGTTGAGAGCTCCACACAGATAATGAGGACTGCTGTGTTCAGAGTTTGGCACAGGTGATGATGTGTACAGGTGATGCTGTTTGCTGTGTTGAGACTTCCATACAGATAATGAAGGCTGCTGTGTTCAGAACTTAGTACAGGTGATGATGTTTGCTGTGCTGAGAGCTCCAGACAGATAATGAAGTATGCGATGTTCAGAGCTCAGCACAGGTGATGATGTTTGCTGTGTTGAGAGCTCCATACAGAGAATTAAGTCTGCTGTGTTCAGAGCTCGGCAGAGGTGATGATCTTTGCTTTGTTGAGAGCTCCATACAGATAATGAAGGCTGCTGTGTTCAGAGCTCGGCACAGGTGATTATGTTTGCTTTGTTGAGAGCTCCATACAGATAATGAAGTCTGCTGTGTTCAGAGCTTGGCACATGTGATGATGTTTGCTGTGTTGATGGTTCCATACAGATAATGAAGTCTGCTGTGTTCAGAGCTCGGCACATGTGATGATGTTTGCTGTGTTGATAGTTCCATACAGATAATGAAGGCTGCTGTGTTCAGAGCTCAGCACAGGTGATGATGTGTACAGGTGAGCTCGGCACAGGTGATGATGTGTACAGATGACAATGTTTTTGTGTTTAGAGCACAATACAGATAATGATGTCTGCTGTGTTGAGAGCTCAGCACTGGTGATGATGTTGGCTGTGTTGAGAGCTCTATACAGATAATGAAGTCTGCTGTGTTCAGAGCTCGGCACAGGTGATGATGTGTACAGGTGATGATGTCGGCTTGTTCGAAGCTCCACAGAGATAATGAAGGCTGCTGTGTTCAGAGCTCAGCAGAGATGATGATGGGTACATGTGTTCATGTTTTCTGTGTTGACAGTTCCATACAGATAATTAAGTCTTATGTGTTCAGAGCTTGGCACAGGTGATGTGTATAGGTGATGATATTTGCTGTGTTGAGACTTCCATACAGATAATGAAGGCTGCTGTGTTCAGAACTTGGTACAGGTGATGATGTGTACAGGAGATAATGTCTGCTGTGTTGAGAGCTCCACACAGATAATGAAGGCTGCTGTGTTCAGAACTTAGTACAGGTGATGATGTTTGCTGTGTTGAGAGCTCCATACAGATAATGAAGTCTGCTATGGTCAGAGCTCGGCACAGGTGATGATGTTTGCTGTGTTGAGAGCTGCATACAGATAATGAAGTATGCTGTGTTCAGAGCTCGGCACAGGTGAGGATGTTTGCTGTGTTGCGAGCTCCATACAGATAATGAAGTCTGCTGTGTTCAGAGCTCGGCACATGTGATGATGTTTGCTGTGTTGATAGTTCCATACAGATATTGAAGGCTGCTGTGTTCAGAGCTCGGCACATGTGATGATGTTTGCTGTGTTGATAGTTCCATACAGATAATGAAGTCTGCTGTGTTCAGAGCTTGGCACATGTGATGATGTTTGCTGTGTTGATAGTCCCATACAGATAATAAAGTCTGCTGAGTTCAGAACTTGGCACAGGTGATGATGTTTGCTGTATTGAGAGCTCCATAGAGATAATGAAGTCTGCTGTGTTCAGAGCTCGGCACAGGTGATGATGTTGGCTGTGTTGAGTGCCCCATACAGATAATGAAGGCTGCTGTGTTGAGAGCTTGGCACAGGTGATGATGCTTGCTGTGTTGAGAGCTCCACACAGATAATGAAGGCTGCTGTGTTCAGAGCTTGGCACAGGTGATGATGTGTATAGGTGATGATGTGTACAGGAGATGATGTTGGCCGTGTTCAGCGCTCCACACAGATAATGAAGGCTGCTGTGTCCAGAGCCCAGCACAGGTGATGATGTGTACAGGTGATGATGTTTGCTGTGTTGAGAGCTCCACACAGATAATGACGGCTGCTGTGTTCAGAGCTGTGTACATGTGATGATGTTTGCTGTGTTGAGAGCTCCATACAGATAAGGAAGTCTGCTATGTTCAGAGCTCGGCACAGGTGATGATGTTGGCTGTGTTGAGAGCCCCATACAGATAATTGAGGCTGCTGTGTTGAGAGCTCGGCACAGGTGATGATGCTTGCTGTGTTGAGAGCTCCACACAGATAATGAAGGCTGCTGTGTTCAGAGCTTGGCACAGGTGATGATGTGTACAGGTGATGATGTTTGCTGTGTTGAGACTTCCATACAGATAATGAAGGCTGCTGTGTTCAGAACTTAGTACAGGTGATGATGTTTGATGTGTTGAGAGCTCCATACAGATAATGAAGTCTGCTGTGTTCAGAGCTCGGCACATGTGATGATGTTTGCTGCGTTGAGAGCTCCATACAGATAATGAAGTCTGCTATGTTCAGAGCTCGGCACAGGTGATGATGTTTGCTGTATTGAGAGCTCCATACAGATAATGAAGTCTGCTGTGTTCAGAGCTCGGCACAGGTGATGATGTTGGCTGTGTTGAGAGCCCCATACATATAATAAAGGCTGCTGCGTTGAGGGCTCAGCACAGGTGATGATGCCTGTTGTGTTGAGAGCTCCACACAGATAATGAGGACTGCTGTGTTCAGAGTTTGGCACAGGTGATGATGTGTACAGGTGATGCTGTTTGCTGTGTTGAGAGCTCCAGACAGATAATGAAGTATGCGATGTTCAGAGCTCAGCACAGGTGATGATGTTTGCTGTGTTGAGAGCTCCATACAGAGAATTAAGTCTGCTGTGTTCAGAGCTCGGCACAGGTGATGATCTTTGCTTTGTTGAGAGCTCCATATAGATAATGAAGGCTGCTGTGTTCAGAGCTCGGCACAGGTGATTATGTTTGCTGTGTTGAGAGCTCCATACAGATAATGAAGTCTGCTGTGTTCAGAGCTTGGCACATGTGATGATGTTTGCTGTGTTGATGGTTCCATACAGATAATGAAGTCTGCTGTGTTCAGAGCTCGGCACATGTGATGATGTTTGCTGTGTTGATAGTTCCATACAGATAATGAAGGCTGCTGTGTTCAGAGCTCAGCACAGGTGATGATGTGTACAGGTGAGCTCGGCACAGGTGATGATGTGTACAGATGACGATGTTTTTGTGTTTAGAGCACAATACAGATAATGATGTCTGCTGTGTTGAGAGCTCAGCACTGGTGATGATGTTGGCTGTGTTGAGAGCTCTATACAGATAATGAAGTCTGCTGTGTTCAGAGCTCGGCACAGGTGATGATGTGTACAGGTGATGATGTCGGCTTGTTCGAAGCTCCACAGAGATAATGAAGGCTGCTGTGTTCAGAGCTCAGCAGAGATGATGATGGGTACATGTGTTCATGTTTTCTGTGTTGACAGTTCCATACAGATAATTAAGTCTTATGTGTTCAGAGCTTGGCACAGGTGATGTGTATAGGTGATGATATTTGCTGTGTTGAGACTTCCATACAGATAATGAAGGCTGCTGTGTTCAGAACTTGGTACAGGTGATGATGTGTACAGGAGATAATGTCTGCTGTGTTCAGAGCTCCACACAGATAATGAAGGCTGCTGTGTTCAGAACTTAGTACAGGTGATGATGTTTGCTGTGTTGAGAGCTCCATACAGATAATGAAGTCTGCTATGGTCAGAGCTCGGCACAGGTGATGATGTTTGCTGTGTTGAGAGCTGCATACAGATAATGAAGTATGCTGTGTTCAGAGCTCGGCACAGGTGAGGATGTTTGCTGTGTTGCGAGCTCCATACAGATAATGAAGTCTGCTGTGTTCAGAGCTCGGCACATGTGATGATGTTTGCTGTGTTGATAGTTCCATACAGATATTGAAGGCTGCTGTGTTCAGAGCTCGGCACATGTGATGATGTTTGCTGTGTTGATAGTTCCATACAGATAATGAAGTCTGCTGTGTTCAGAGCTTGGCACATGTGATGATGTTTGCTGTGTTGATAGTCCCATACAGATAATAAAGTCTGCTGAGTTCAGAACTTGGCACAGGTGATGATGTTTGCTGTATTGAGAGCTCCATAGAGATAATGAAGTCTGCTGTGTTCAGAGCTCGGCACAGGTGATGATGTTGGCTGTGTTGAGTGCCCCATACAGATAATGAAGGCTGCTGTGTTGAGAGCTTGGCACAGGTGATGATGCTTGCTGTGTTGAGAGCTCCACACAGATAATGAAGGCTGCTGTGTTCAGAGCTTGGCACAGGTGATGATGTGTATAGGTGATGATGTGTACAGGAGATGATGTTGGCCGTGTTCAGCGCTCCACACAGATAATGAAGGCTGCTGTGTCCAGAGCCCAGCACAGGTGATGATGTGTACAGGTGATGATGTTTGCTGTGTTGAGAGCTCCACACAGATAATGACGGCTGCTGTGTTCAGAGCTGTGTACATGTGATGATGTTTGCTGTGTTGAGAGCTCCATACAGATAAGGAAGTCTGCTATGTTCAGAGCTCGGCACAGGTGATGATGTTGGCTGTGTTGAGAGCCCCATACAGATAATTGAGGCTGCTGTGTTGAGAGCTCGGCACAGGTGATGATGCTTGCTGTGTTGAGAGCTCCACACAGATAATGAAGGCTGCTGTGTTCAGAGCTTGGCACAGGTGATGATGTGTACAGGTGATGATGTTTGCTGTGTTGAGACTTCCATACAGATAATGAAGGCTGCTGTGTTCAGAACTTAGTACAGGTGATGATGTTTGATGTGTTGAGAGCTCCATAC
The DNA here is from genome assembly GCF_040938575.1 of Ambystoma mexicanum. Classification (NCBI taxonomy): domain Eukaryota; kingdom Metazoa; phylum Chordata; class Amphibia; order Caudata; family Ambystomatidae; genus Ambystoma; species Ambystoma mexicanum. The sequence goes on from NC_090927.1 coordinate 37,350,549, forward strand.
AGATAATGAAGTCTGCTGTGTTCAGAGCTCGGCACATGTGATGATGTTTGCTGCGTTGAGAGCTCCATACAGATAATGAAGTCTGCTATGTTCAGAGCTCGGCACAGGTGATGATGTTTGCTGTATTGAGAGCTCCATACAGATAATGAAGTCTGCTGTGTTCAGAGCTCGGCACAGGTGATGATGTTGGCTGTGTTGAGAGCCCCATACATATAATAAAGGCTGCTGCGTTGAGGGCTCAGCACAGGTGATGATGCCTGTTGTGTTGAGAGCTCCACACAGATAATGAGGACTGCTGTGTTCAGAGTTTGGCACAGGTGATGATGTGTACAGGTGATGCTGTTTGCTGTGTTGAGAGCTCCAGACAGATAATGAAGTATGCGATGTTCAGAGCTCAGCACAGGTGATGATGTTTGCTGTGTTGAGAGCTCCATACAGAGAATTAAGTCTGCTGTGTTCAGAGCTCGGCACAGGTGATGATCTTTGCTTTGTTGAGAGCTCCATATAGATAATGAAGGCTGCTGTGTTCAGAGCTCGGCACAGGTGATTATGTTTGCTGTGTTGAGAGCTCCATACAGATAATGAAGTCTGCTGTGTTCAGAGCTTGGCACATGTGATGATGTTTGCTGTGTTGATGGTTCCATACAGATAATGAAGTCTGCTGTGTTCAGAGCTCGGCACATGTGATGATGTTTGCTGTGTTGATAGTTCCATACAGATAATGAAGGCTGCTGTGTTCAGAGCTCAGCACAGGTGATGATGTGTACAGGTGAGCTCGGCACAGGTGATGATGTGTACAGATGACGATGTTTTTGTGTTTAGAGCACAATACAGATAATGATGTCTGCTGTGTTGAGAGCTCAGCACTGGTGATGATGTTGGCTGTGTTGAGAGCTCTATACAGATAATGAAGTCTGCTGTGTTCAGAGCTCGGCACAGGTGATGATGTGTACAGGTGATGATGTCGGCTTGTTCGAAGCTCCACAGAGATAATGAAGGCTGCTGTGTTCAGAGCTCAGCAGAGATGATGATGGGTACATGTGTTCATGTTTTCTGTGTTGACAGTTCCATACAGATAATTAAGTCTTATGTGTTCAGAGCTTGGCACAGGTGATGTGTATAGGTGATGATATTTGCTGTGTTGAGACTTCCATACAGATAATGAAGGCTGCTGTGTTCAGAACTTGGTACAGGTGATGATGTGTACAGGAGATAATGTCTGCTGTGTTCAGAGCTCCACACAGATAATGAAGGCTGCTGTGTTCAGAACTTAGTACAGGTGATGATGTTTGCTGTGTTGAGAGCTCCATACAGATAATGAAGTCTGCTATGGTCAGAGCTCGGCACAGGTGATGATGTTTGCTGTGTTGAGAGCTGCATACAGATAATGAAGTATGCTGTGTTCAGAGCTCGGCACAGGTGAGGATGTTTGCTGTGTTGCGAGCTCCATACAGATAATGAAGTCTGCTGTGTTCAGAGCTCGGCACATGTGATGATGTTTGCTGTGTTGATAGTTCCATACAGATATTGAAGGCTGCTGTGTTCAGAGCTCGGCACATGTGATGATGTTTGCTGTGTTGATAGTTCCATACAGATAATGAAGTCTGCTGTGTTCAGAGCTTGGCACATGTGATGATGTTTGCTGTGTTGATAGTCCCATACAGATAATAAAGTCTGCTGAGTTCAGAACTTGGCACAGGTGATGATGTTTGCTGTATTGAGAGCTCCATACAGATAATGAAGTCTGCTGTGTTCAGAGCTCGGCACAGGTGATGATGTTGGCTGTGTTGAGTGCCCCATACAGATAATGAAGGCTGCTGTGTTGAGAGCTTGGCACAGGTGATGATGCTTGCTGTGTTGAGAGCTCCACACAGATAATGAAGGCTGCTGTGTTCAGAGCTTGGCACAGGTGATGATGTATATAGGTGATGATGTGTACAGGAGATGATGTTGGCCGTGTTCAGCGCTCCACACAGATAATGAAGGCTGCTGTGTCCAGAGCCCAGCACAGGTGATTATGTGTACAGGTGATGATGTTTGCTGTGTTAAGAGCTCCACACAGATAATGACGGCTGCTGTGTTCAGAGCTGTGTACATGTGATGATGTTTGCTGTGTTGAGAGCTCCATACAGATAAGGAAGTCTGCTATGTTCAGAGCTCGGCACAGGTGATGATGTTGGCTGTGTTGAGAGCCCCATACAGATAATTGAGGCTGCTGTGTTGAGAGCTCGGCACAGGTGATGATGCTTGCTGTGTTGAGAGCTCCACACAGATAATGAAGGCTGCTGTGTTCAGAGCTCGGCACAGGTGATGATGTGTACAGGTGATGATGTCGGCTTGTTCGAAGCTCCACAGAGATAATGAAGGCTGCTGTGTTCAGAGCTCAGCAGAGGTGATGATGGGTACATGTGTTCATGTTTTCTGTGTTGACAGTTCCATACAGATAATTAAGTCTTATGTGTTCAGAGCTTGGCACAGGTGATGTGTATAGGTGATGATATTTGCTGTGTTGAGACTTCCATACAGATAATGAAGGCTGCTGTGTTCAGAACTTGGTACAGGTGATGATGTGTGCAGGAGATAATGTCTGCTGTGTTGAGAGCTCCACACAGATAAAGAAGGCTGCTGTGTTCAGAACTTAGTACAGGTGATGATGTTTGCTGTGTTGAGAGCTCCATACAGATAATGAAGTCTGCTATGGTCAGAGCTCGGCACAGGTGATGATGTTTGCTGTGTTCAGAGCTCCATACAGATAATGAAGTCTGCTGTGTTGAGAGCTCGGCACAGATGATGAAGTCTGCTATGTTCAGAGCTCGGCACAGGTGATGATGTTTGCTGTATTGAGAGCTCCATACAGATAATGAAGTCTGCTGTGTTCAGAGCTCGGCACAGGTGATAATGTTGGCTGTGTTGAGAGCCCCATACATATAATAAAGGCTGCTGTGTTGAGAGCTCGGCACAGGTGATGATGCTTGTTGTGTTGAGAGCTCCACACAGATAATGAAGACTGCTGTGTTCAGAGTTTGGCACAGGTGATGATGTGTACAGGTGATGATGTTTGCTGTGTTGAGACTTCCATACAGATAATGAAGGCTGCTGTGTTCAGAACTTAGTACAGGTGATGATGTTTGCTGTGCTGAGAGCTCCAGACAGATAATGAAGTATGCGATGTTCAGAGCTCAGCACAGGTGATGATGTTTGCGGTGTTGAGAGCTCCATACAGAGAATTAAGTCTGCTGTGTTCAGAGCTCGGCACAGGTGATGATCTTTGCTTTGTTGAGAGCTCCATACAGATAATGAAGGCTGCTGTGTTCAGAGCTCGGCACAGGTGATTATGTTTGCTGTGTTGAGAGCTCCATACAGATAATGAAGTCTGCTGTGTTCAGAGCTTGGCACATGTGATGATGTTTGCTGTGTTGATGGTTCCATACAGATAATGAAGTCTGCTGTGTTCAGAGCTCGGCACATGTGATGATGTTTGCTGTGTTGATAGTTCCATACAGATAATGAAGGCTGCTGTGTTCAGAGCTCAGCACAGGTGATGATGTGTACAGGTGAGCTCGGCACAGGTGATGATGTGTACAGATGACGATGTTTGCTGTGTTTAGAGCACAATACAGATAATGATGTCTGCTGTGTTGAGAGCTCAGCACTGGTGATGATGTTGGCTGTGTTGAGAGCTCCATACAGATATTGAAGTCTGCTGTGTTCAGAGCTCGGCACAGGTGATGATGTGTACAGGTGATGATGTCGGCTTGTTCGAAGCTCCACAGAGATAATGAAGGCTGCTGTGTTCAGAGCTCAGCAGAGGTGATGATGGGTACATGTGTTCATGTTTTCTGTGTTGACAGTTCCATACAGATAATTAAGTCTTATGTGTTCAGAGCTTGGCACAGGTGATGTGTATAGGTGATGATATTTGCTGTGTTGAGACTTCCATACAGATAATGAAGGCTGCTGTGTTCAGAACTTGGTACAGGTGATGATGTGTGCAGGAGATAATGTCTGCTGTGTTGAGAGCTCCACACAGATAATGAAGGCTGCTGTGTTCAGAACTTAGTACAGGTGATGATGTTTGCTGTGTTGAGAGCTCCATACAGATAATGAAGTCTGCTATGGTCAGAGCTCGGCACAGGTGATGATGTTTGCTGTGTTGAGAGCTGCATACAGATAATGAAGTATGCTGTGTTCAGAGCTCGGCACAGGTGAGGATGTTTGCTGTGTTGCGAGCTCCATACAGATAATGAAGTCTGCTGTGTTCAGAGCTCGGCACATGTGATGATGTTTGCTGTGTTGATAGTTCCATACAGATATTGAAGGCTGCTGTGTTCAGAGCTCGGCACATGTGAGGATGTTTGCTGTGTTGTTAGTTCCATACAGATAATGAAGTTTGCTGTGTTGATAGTTCCATACAGATAATGAAGTCTGCTGTGTTCAGAGCTCGGCACAGGTGATGATATTGGCTGTGTTGAGAGCTCCATACAGATAATGAAGGCTGCTGTGTTCAGAGCTCGGCACAGGTGATTATGTGTACAGGTGATGATGTCGGCTGTGTTCAGAGCTCCACACAGATAATGAAGGCTGCTGTGTTCAGAGTTCAGCACAGGTGATGATGTTTGCTGTGTTAAGAGCTCCACATAGATAATGACGGCTGCTCTGTTTAGAGCTTTGTAGATGTGATGATGTTTGCTGTGTTGAGAGCTCCATACAGATAATGAAGTCTGCTATTTTCAGAGCTCGGCACAGGTGATGATATTTGCTGTGTTGATAGTTCCATACAGATAATGAAGGCTGCTGTGTTCAGAGCTCGGCACAGGTGATGATGTGTACAGGTGAAGATGTTTGCTGTGTTGAGAGATCCATACAGATAATGAAGGCTGCTGTGTTCAGAGCTCGGCTCAGGTGGTGATGTGTACAGGTGATGATGTCGGCTGTGTTCAGCGCTCCACACAGATAATGAAGGCTGCTATTTTCAGAGCTGTATACATGTGATGATGTTTGCTGGGTTGAGAGCTCCATACAGATAATGAAGTCTGCCATGTTCAGAGCTCGGCACAGGTGATTATGTTTGCTGTATTGAAAGCTCCATACAGATAATGAAGTCTGCTGTGTTCAGAGCTCGGCACAGGTGATGACGTTGGCTGTTTTGAGAGCCCCATACAGATAATAAAGGCTGCTGTGTTGAGAGCTTGGCACAGGTGATGATGCTTGCTGTGTTGAGAGCTCCACACAGACAATGAAGACTGCTGTGTTCAGAGCTTGGCACAGGTGATGATGTGTACAGGTGATGATGTTTGCTGTGTTGAGACTTCCATACACATAATGAAGGCTGCTGTGTTCAGAACTTAGTACAGGTGATGATGTTTGCTGTGCTGAGAGCTCCATACAGATAATGAAGTCTGCGATGTTCAGAGCTCGGCATAGGTGATGATGTTTGCTGTGTTGAGAGCTCCATACAGATAATGAAGTCTGCTGTGTTCAGAACTTAGTACAGGTGATGATGTTTGCTGTGCTGAGAGCTCCATACAGATAATGAAGTCTGCGATGTTCAGAGCTCGGCACAGGTGATGATGTTTGCTGTGTTTAGAGCTCCATACAGATAATGAAGTCTGCTGTGTTCAGAGCTCGGCACAGGTGTTGATCTTTGCTGTGTTGAGAGCTCCATACAGATAATGAAGGCTGCTGTGTTCAGATCGCGGCACAGGTGATTATGTTTGCTGTGTTGAGAGCTCCATACAGATAATGAAGTCTGCTGTGCTCAGAGTTCGGCACAGGTGATGATGTTGGCTGTGTTGAGAGCTCCATACAGATAATGAAGTCTGCTGTGTTCAGAGCTTGGCACATGTGATGATGTTTGCTGTGTTGATAGTTCCATACAGATAATGAAGTCTGCTGTGTTCAGAGCTCGGCACATGTGATGATGTTTGCTGTGTTGATAGATCCATACAGATAATGAAGGCTGCTCTGTTCAGAGCTCAGCACAGGTGATGATGCACAGGTGATGATGTGTACAGGTGAGCTCGGCACAGGTGATGATGTGTACAGATGACGATGTTTTCTGTGTTTAGAGCACCATACAGATAATGATGTCTGCAGTGTTGAGAGCTCAGCACTGGTGATGATGTTGGCTGTGTTGAATGCTCCATACAGATAACGAAGTCTGCTGTTTTCAGAGCTCAGCAGAGGTGATGATGTGTACAGGGGATGATGTCTGCTGTGTCGAGAGCTCCACACAGATAATGATGGCTGCCGTGTTCAGAGCTTGGTACAGGTGATGATGTGGACATGTGTTCATGTTTGCTGTTTTGACAGTTAAATAGAGATAATTAAGTCTTATGTGTTCAGAGCTTGGCACAGGTGATGATGTGTACAGGTGATGATGTTTGATGTATTCAAAGCTCCACACAGATAATGAAGGCTGCTGTGTTCAGAACTTGGTCCAGGTGATGATGTGTACAGGTGATAATGTCTGCTGTGTTGAGAACTCCACACAGATAATGAAGGCTGCTGTGTTCAGAACTTAGTACAGGTGATGATGTTTGCTGTGTTGAGAGCTCCATACAGATAATGAAGTCTGCTATGTTCAGAGCTCGACACAGGTGATGATGTGTACAGGTGATGATGTCGGCTGTGTTCAGAGCTCCACACAGATAATGAAGGCTGCTGTGTTCAGAGCTCCACACAGATAATGAAGGCTGCTGTGTTCAGAGCTCAGCACAGGTGGTGATGCTTGCTGTGTTGAGAGCTGCACACAGAATGAAGTCTCCTGTGTTCAGAGCTTGGCACAGGTGATGATGTCTGCTGTGTTGAGAGCTCCATACAGATAATTAAGTCTGCTATGTTCAGAGCTCGGCACAGGTGATGATGTTTCCTGTGTTGTGAGCTCCATACAGATAATGAAGGCTGCTGTGTTCAGAGCTCGGCACAGGTGATGATGCTTGCTGTGTTGAGAGCTCCACACAGATAATGAAGTCTGCTGTGTTCAGAGCTTTGTACAGGTGATGATGTGTACATGTGTTAATGTTTTCTGTGTTGACAGTTCCATACAGATAATTAAGTCTTATGTGTTCAGAGCTTGGCACAGGTGATGATATTTGCTGTGTTGAGACTTCCATACAGATAGTGAAGGCTGCTGTGTTCAGAACTTGGTACAGGTGATGATGTGTACATGAGATAGTGTCTGCTGTGTTGAGAGCTCCACACAGATAATGAAGGCTGCTGTGTTCAGAACTTAGTACAGGTGATGATGTTTGCTGTGTTGAGAGCTCCATACAGATAATGAAGTCTGCTATGGTCAGAGCCCGGCACAGGTGATGATGTTTGTTGTGTTGAGAGCTGCATACAGATAATGAAGTCTGCTGTGTTGAGAGCTCGGCACAGGTGATGATACTTGCTGTGTTGAGAGCTCCACACAGATAATGAAGGCTGCTGTGTTCACAGCTTGGCACAGGTGATGATGTGTACAGGTGATGATCTTTGCTGTGTTGAGATCTCCATACAGATAATGAAGGCTGCTGTGTTCAGACCTCGGCACAGGTGATGATGTGTACAGGTGATGATGTCGGCTGTGTTCAGCGCTCCACACAGATAATGAAGGCTGCTGTGTTCAGAGCTTGGCACAGGTGATGATGTGTACAGGTGATGATGTTTGCTGTGTTGAGAGCTCCATACAGATAATGAAGTATGCTGTGTTCAGAGCTCGGCACAGGTGATGATGTTTGCTGTATTGAGAGCTCCATACAGATAATGAAGTCTGCTGTGTTCAGTTCTCGGCACAGGTGATGATGTTGGCTGTGTTGAGAGCCCCATACAGATAATAAAGGCTGCTGTGTTGAGAGCTCGGCACAGGTGATGATGCTTGCTGTGTTGAGAGCTCCACACAGATAATGAAGACTGCTGTGTTCAGAGCTTGGCACAGGTGATAATGTGTACAGGTGATGATGTTTGCTGTGTTGAGACTTCCATACAGATAATGAAGGCTGCTGTGTTCAGAACTTAGTACAGGTGATGATGTTTGCTGTGCTGAGAGCTCCATACAGATAATGAAGTCTGCGATGTTCAGAGCTCGGCACAGGTGATGATGTTTGCTGTGTTGAGAGCTCCATACAGATAATGAAGTCTGCTGTGTTCAGAGCTCGGCACAGGTGATGATCTTTGCTGTGTTGAGAGCTCCATACAGATAATGAAGGCTGCTGTGTTCAGAGCTCGGCACAGGTGATTATGTTTGCTGTGTTGAGAGCTCCATACAGATAATGAAGTCTGCTGTGTTAAGAGCTTGGCACATGTGATGATGTTTGCTGTGTTGATGGTTCCATACAGATAATGAAATATGCTGTGTTCAGAGCTCGGAACATGTGATGATGTTTGCTGTGTTGATAGTTCCATACAGATAATGAAGGCTGCTGTTTTCAGAGCTCGGCACAGGTGATGATGTGTACAACTGAGCTCGGCACAGGTGATGATGTGTACAGATGACGATGTTTGCTGTGTTTAGAGCACCATACAGATAATGATGTCTGCTGTGTTGAGAGCTCAGCACTGGTGATGATGTTGGCTGTGTTGAGAGCTCCATACAGATAATGAAGTCTGCTGTGTTCAGAGCTCGGCACAGGTGATGATGTGTACAGGTGATGATGCCGGCTTGTTCAAAGCTCCAAAGAGATAATGAAGGCTGCTGTGTTCAGAGCTCAGCAGAGGTGATGATGTGTACATGTGTTCATGTTTTCTGTGTTGACAGTTCCATACAGATAATTAAGTCTTATGTGTTCAGAGCTTGGCACAGGTGATGTGTACAGGTGATGATATTTGCTGTGTTGAGACTGCCATACAGATAATGAAGGCTGCTGTGTTCAGAACTTGGTACAGGTGATGATGTGTACAGGAGATAATGTCTGCTGTGTTGAGAGCTCCACACAGATAATGAAGGCTGCTGTGTTCAGAACTCAGTACAGGTGATGATGTTTGCTGTGTTGAGAGCTCCATACAGATAATGAAGTCTGCGATGTTCAGAGCTCGGCACAGGTGATGATGTTTGCTGTGTTGAGAGCTACATACAGATAATGAAGTATGCTGTGTTCAGAACTCGGCACAGGTGAGGATGTTTGCTGTGTTGTGAGCTCCATACAGATAATGAAGTCTGCTGTGTTCAGAGCTCGGCACATGTGATGATGTTTGCTGTGTTGATAGTTCCATACAAATATTGAAGTCTGCTGTGTTCAGAGCTTGGCACATGTGATGATGTTTGCTGTGTTGATAGTTCCATACAGATAATGAAGTCTGCTGTGTTCAGAGCTCGGCACAGGTGATGATGTTGGCTGTGTTGAGTGCCCCATAGAGATAATGAAGGCTGCTGTGTTGAGAGCTTGGCACTGGTGATGATGCTTGCTGTGTTGAGAGCTCCACACAGATAATGAAGGCTGCTGTGTTCAGAGCTTGGCACAGGTGATGATGTGTATAGGTGATGATGTGTACAGGAGATGATGTTGGCCGTGTTCAGCGCTCCACACAGATAATGAAGGCTGCTGTGTCCAGAGCCCAGCACAGGTGATGATGTGTACAGGTGATGATGTTTGCTGTGTTGAGAGCTCCACACAGATAATGACGGCTGCTGTGTTCAGAGCTGTGTACATGTGATGATGTTTGCTGTGTTGAGAGCTCCATAAAGATAATGAAGTCTGCTATGTTCAGAGCTCGGCACAGGTGATGATGTTGGCTGTGTTGAGAGCCCCATACAGATAATTGAGGCTGCTGTGTTGAGAGCTCGGCACAGGTGAAGATGTTGGCTGTGTTGAGAGCTCCATACAGATAATGAAGTCTGCTGTGTTCAGAGCTCGGCACAGGTGATGATGTGTACAGGTGATGATGCCGGCTTGTTCAAAGCTCCAAAGAGATAATGAAGGCTGCTGTGTTCAGAGCTCAGCAGAGGTGATGATGTGTACATGTGTTCATGTTTTCTGTGTTGACAGTTCCATACAGATAATTAAGTCTTATGTGTTCAGAGCTTGGCACAGGTGATGTGTACAGGTGATGATATTTGCTGTGTTGAGACTGCCATACAGATAATGAAGGCTGCTGTGTTCAGAACTTGGTACAGGTGATGATGTGTACAGGAGATAATGTCTGCTGTGTTGAGAGCTCCACACAGATAATGAAGGCTGCTGTGTTCAGAACTCAGTACAGGTGATGATGTTTGCTGTGTTGAGAGCTCCATACAGATAATGAAGTCTGCGATGTTCAGAGCTCGGCACAGGTGATGATGTTTGCTGTGTTGAGAGCTACATACAGATAATGAAGTATGCTGTGTTCAGAACTCGGCACAGGTGAGGATGTTTGCTGTGTTGTGAGCTCCATACAGATAATGAAGTCTGCTGTGTTCAGAGCTCGGCACATGTGATGATGTTTGCTGTGTTGATAGTTCCATACAAATATTGAAGTCTGCTGTGTTCAGAGCTTGGCACATGTGATGATGTTTGCTGTGTTGATAGTTCCATACAGATAATGAAGTCTGCTGTGTTCAGAGCTCGGCACAGGTGATGATGTTGGCTGTGTTGAGTGCCCCATAGAGATAATGAAGGCTGCTGTGTTGAGAGCTTGGCACTGGTGATGATGCTTGCTGTGTTGAGAGCTCCACACAGATAATGAAGGCTGCTGTGTTCAGAGCTTGGCACAGGTGATGATGTGTATAGGTGATGATGTGTACAGGAGATGATGTTGGCCGTGTTCAGCGCTCCACACAGATAATGAAGGCTGCTGTGTCCAGAGCCCAGCACAGGTGATGATGTGTACAGGTGATGATGTTTGCTGTGTTGAGAGCTCCACACAGATAATGACGGCTGCTGTGTTCAGAGCTGTGTACATGTGATGATGTTTGCTGTGTTGAGAGCTCCATAAAGATAATGAAGTCTGCTATGTTCAGAGCTCGGCACAGGTGATGATGTTGGCTGTGTTGAGAGCCCCATACAGATAATTGAGGCTGCTGTGTTGAGAGCTCGGCACAGGTGAAGATGCTTGCTGTGTTGAGAGCTCCACACAGATAATGAAGGCTGCTGTGTTCAGAGCTTGGCACAGGTGATGATGTGTACAGGTGATGATGTTTGCTGTGTTGAGACTTCCATACAGATAATGAAGGCTGCTGTGTTCAGAACTTAGTACAGGTGATGATGTTTGATGTGTTGAGAGCTCCATACAGATAATGAAGTCTGCTGTGTTCAGAGGTCGGCACAGGTGATGATGTTTGCTGTGTTCAGAGCTCCATACAGATAATGAAGTCTGCTGTGTTGAGAACTCGGCACAGGTGATGAAGTCTGCTGTGTTCAGAGCTCGGCACATGTGATGATGTTTGCTCCGTTGAGAGCTCCATACAGATAATGAAGTCTGCTATGTTCAGAGCTCGGCACAGGTGATGATGTTTGCTGTATTGAGAGCTCCATACAGATAATGAAGTCTGCTGTGTTCAGAGCTCGGCACAGGTGATGATGTTGGCTGTGTTGAGAGCCCCATACATATAATAAAGGCTGCTGTGTTGAGAGCTCAGCACAGGTGATGATGCTTGTTGTGTTGAGAGCTCCACACAGATAATGAAGACTGCTGTGTTCAGAGTTTGGCACAGGTGATGATGTGTACAGGTGATGCTGTTTGCTGTGTTGAGACTTCCATACAGATAATGAAGGCTGCTGTGTTCAGAACTTAGTACAGGTGATGATGTTTGCTGTGCTGAGAGCTCCAGACAGATAATGAAGTATGCGATGTTCAGAGCTCAGCACAGGTGATGATGTTTGCTGTGTTGAGAGCTCCATACAGAGAATTAAGTCTGCTGTGTTCAGAGCTCGGCACAGGTGATGATCTTTGCTTTGTTGAGAGCTCCATACAGATAATGAAGGCTGCTGTGTTCAGAGCTCGGCACAGGTGATTATGTTTGCTGTGTTGAGAGCTCCATACAGATAATGAAGTCTGCTGTGGTCAGAGCTTGGCACATGTGATGATGTTTGCTGTGTTGATGGTTCCATACAGATAATGAAGTCTGCTGTGTTCAGAGCTCGGCACATGTGATGATGTTTGCTGTGTTGATAGTTCCATACAGATAATGAAGGCTGCTGTGTTCAGAGCCCAGCACAGGTGATGATGTGTACAGGTGAGCTCGGCACAGGTGATGATGTGTACAGATGACGATGTTTTTGTGTTTAGAGCACAATACAGATAATGATGTCTGCTGTGTTGAGAGCTCAGCACTGGTGATGATGTTGGCTGTGTTGAGAGCTCCATACAGATAATGAAGTCTGCTGTGTTCAGAGCTCGGCACAGGTGATGATGTGTACAGGTGATGATGTCGGCTTGTTCGAAGCTCCACAGAGATAATGAAGGCTGCTGTGTTCAGAGCTCAGCAGAGGTGATGATGGGTACATGTGTTCATGTTTTCTGTGTTGACAGTTCCATACAGATAATTAAGTCTTATGTGTTCAGAGCTTGGCACAGGTGATGTGTATAGGTGATGATATTTGCTGTGTTGAGACTTCCATACAGATAATGAAGGCTGCTGTGTTCAGAACTTGGTACAGGTGATGATGTGTACAGGAGATAATGGGCCTCATTAGGACCCTGGCGGAGAGGGTATTACGCCAGCGTAGTGCATGGCGTACCTCTCCGCCATACTACGAGTTCCCGTAGCGCCATGGAGGTTTTCTCCGCCTGGTTTTACCAGCCGGAGAAAACCATGGCGCTACGGGACCTCGTTGTTAATTACGCCACCGTATTTTACGGTGGCGTAATTAACTCCTTCCCCACTCCCATTATACCCTATGGGGCAAGAATGGGAATGGGGAAGGGCAGAATGGGGATTGGGGATTTACCGCTCCGCCGAGGTCGGAATGGGGCGGTAAATCCGCCAACCCCCATGGCGCTATCGGCGGCTTTCCGCCATGCTTCGCGGTGCATTTAGCACCGCGAAATCCGCCTGGGTCGTAATGAGGCCCAATGTCTGCTGTGTTGAGAGCTCCACACAGATAATGAAGGCTGCTGTGTTCAGAACTTAGTACAGGTGATGATGTTTGCTGTGTTGAGAGCTCCATACAGATAATGAAGTCTGCTATGGTCAGAGCTCGGCACAGGTGATGATGTTTGCTGTGTTGAGAGCTGCATACAGATAATGAAGTATGCTGTGTTCAGAGCTCGGCACAGGTGAGGATGTTTGCTGTGTTGCGAGCTCCATACAGATAATGAAGTCTGCTGTGTTCAGAGCTCGGCACAGGTGATGATGTTGGCTGTGTTGAGTGCTCCATACAGATATTGAAGGCTGCTGTGTTCAGAGCTTGGCACATGTGATGATGTTTGCTGTGTTGATAGTTCCATACAGATAATGAAGTCTGCTGTGTTCAGAGCTTGGCACATGTGATGATGTTTGCTGTGTTGATAGTCCCATACAGATAATAAAGTCTGCTGAGTTCAGAACTTGGCACAGGTGATGAAGTTTGCTGTATTGAGAGCTCCATACAGATAATGAAGTCTGCTGTGTTCAGAGCTCGGCACAGGTGATGATGTTGGCTGTGTTGAGTGGCCCATACAGATAATGAAGGCTGCTGTGTTGGGAGCTTGGCACAGGTGATGATGCTTGCTGTGTTGAGAGCTCCACACAGATAATGAAGGCTGCTGTGTTCAGAGCTTGGCACAGGTGATGATGTATATAGGTGATGATGTGTACAGGAGATGACGTTGGCCGTGTTCAGCACTCCACACAGATAATGAAGGCTGCTGTGTCCAGAGCCCAGCACAGGTGATGATGTGTACAGGTGATGATGTTTGCTGTGTTGAGAGCTCCACACAGATAATGACGGCTGCTGTGTTCAGAGCTGTGTACATGTGATGATGTTTGCTGTGTTGAGAGCTCCATACAGATAAGGAAGTCTGCTATGTTCAGAGCTTGGCACAGGTGATGATGTTGGCTGTGTCGAGAGCCCCATACAGATAATTGAGGCTGCTGTGTTGAGAGCTCGGCACAGGTGATGATGCTTGCTGTGTTGAGAGCTCCACACAGATAATGAAGGCTGCTGTGTTCAGAGCTTGGCACAGGTGATGATGTGTACAGGTGATGATGTTTGCTGTGTTGAGACTTCCATACAGATAATGAAGGCTGCTGTGTTCAGAACTTAGTACAGGTGATGATGTTTGATGTGTTGAGAGCTCCATACAGATAATGAAGTCTGCTGTGTTCAGAGGTCGGCACAGGTGATGATGTTTGCTGTGTTCAGAGCTCCATACAGATAATGAAGTCTGCTGTGTTGAGAGCTCGGCACAGATGATGAAGTCTGCTATGTTCAGAGCTCAGCACAGGTGATGATGTCTGCTGTATTGAGAGCTCCATACAGATAATGAAGTCTTCTGTGTTCAGAGCTCGGCACAGGTGATGATGTTGGCTGTGTTGAGAGCCCCATACATATAATAAAGGCTGCTGTGTTGAGAGCTCGGCACAGGTGATGATGTTGGCTGTGTTGATTGCCCCATACAGATAATGAAGGCTGCTGTGTTGGGAGCTTGGCACAGGTGATGATGCTTGCTGTGTTGAGAGCTCCACACAGATAATGAAGGCTGCTGTGTTCAGAGCTTGGCACAGGTGATGATGTATATAGGTGATGATGTGTACAGGAGATGATGTTGGCCGTGTTCAGCGCTCCACACAGATAATGAAGGCTGCTGTGTCCAGAGCCCAGCACAGGTGATGATGTGTACAGGTGATGATGTTTGCTGTGTTGAGAGCTCCACACAGATAATGATGGCTGCTGTGTTCAGAGCTGTGTACATGTGATGATGTTTGCTGTGTTGAGAGCTCCATACAGATAAGGAAGTCTGCTATGTTCAGAGCTCGGCACAGGTGATGATGTTGGCTGTGTCGAGAGCCCCATACAGATAATTGAGGCTGCTGTGTTGAGAGCTCGGCACAGGTGATGATGCTTGCTGTGTTGAGAGCTCCACACAGATAATGAAGGCTGCTGTGTTCAGAGCTTGGCACAGGTGATGATGTGTACAGGTGATGATGTTTGCTGTGTTGAGACTTCCATACAGATAATGAAGGCTGCTGTGTTCAGAACTTAGTACAGGTGATGATGTTTGATGTGTTGAGAGCTCCATACAGATAATGAAGTCTGCTGTGTTCAGAGGTCGGCACAGGTGATGATGTTTGCTGTGTTCAGAGCTCCATACAGATAATGAAGTCTGCTGTGTTGAGAGCTCGGCACAGATGATGAAGTCTGCTATGTTCAGAGCTCGGCACAGGTGATGATGTTTGCTGTATTGAGAGCTCCATACAGATAATGAAGTCTGCTGTGTTCAGAGCTCGGCACAGGTGATGATGTTGGCTGTGTTGAGAGCCCCATACATATAATAAAGGCTGCTGTGTTGAGAGCTCGGCACAGGTGATGATGCTTGTTGTGTTGAGAGCTCCACACAGATAATGAAGACTGCTGTGTTCAGAGTTTGGCACAGGTGATGATGTGTACAGGTGATGATGTTTGCTGTGCTGAGAGCTCCAGACAGATAATGAAGTATGCGATGTTCAGAGCTCAGCACAGGTGATGATGTTTGCGGTGTTGAGAGCTCCATACAGAGAATTAAGTCTGCTGTGTTCAGAGCTCGGCACAGGTGATGATCTTTGCTTTGTTGAGAGCTCCATACAGATAATGAAGTCTGCTGGTGTTCAGAGCTTGGCACATGTGATGATGTTTGCTGTGTTGATGGTTCCATACAGATAATGAAGTCTGCTGTGTTCAGAGCTCGGCACATGTGATGATCTTTGCTGTGTTGATAGTTCCATACAGATAATGAAGGCTGCTGTGTTCAGAGCTCAGCACAGGTGATGATGTGTACAGGTGAGCTCGGCACAGGTGATGATGTGTACAGATGACGATGTTTGCTGTGTTTAGAGCACAATACAGATTATGATGTCTGCTGTGTTGAGAGCTCAGCACTGGTGATGATGTTGGCTGTGTTGAGAGCTCCATACAGATAATGATGTCTGCTGTGTTCAGAGCTCGGCACAGGTGATGATGTGTACAGGTGATGATGTCGGCTTGTTCGAAGCTCCACAGAGATAATGAAGGCTGCAGTGTTCAGAGCTCAGCAGAGGTGATGATGGGTACATGTGTTCATGTTTTCTGTGTTGACAGTTCCATACAGATAATTAAGTCTTATGTGTTCAGAGCTTGGCACAGGTGATGTGTATAGGTGATGATATTTGCTGTGTTGAGACTTCCATACAGATAATGAAGGCTGCTGTGTTCAGAACTTGGTACAGGTGATGATGTGTGCAGGAGATAATGTCTGCTGTGTTGAGAGCTCCACACAGATAATGAAGGCTGCTGTGTTCAGAACTTAGTACAGGTGATGATGTTTGCTGTGTTGAGAGCTCCATACAGATAATGAAGTCTGCTATGGTCAGAGCTCGGCACAGGTAATGATGTTTGCTGTGTTGAGAGCTGCATACAGATAATGAAGTATGCTGTGTTCAGAGCTCGGCACAGGTGAGGATGTTTGCTGTGTTGCGAGCTCCATACAGATAATGAAGTCTGCTGTGTTCAGAGCTCGGCACATGTGATGATGTTTGCTGTGTTGATAGTTCCATGCAGATGTTGAAGGCTGCTGTGTTCAGAGCTCGGCACATGTGATGATGTTTGCTGTGTTGATAGTTCCATACAGATAATGAAGTCTGCTGTGTTCAGAGCTCGGCACAGGTGAGGATATTTGCTGTGTTGCGAGCTCCATACAGATAATGAAGTCTGCTGTGTTCAGAGCTCGGCACATGTGATGATGTTTGCTGTGTTGATAGTTCCATACAGATATTGAAGGCTGCTGTGTTCAGAGCTCGGCACATGTGATGATGTTTGCTGTGTTGATAGTTCCATACAGATATTGAAGGCTGCTGTGTTCAGAGCTCGGCACATGTGATGATGTTTGCTGTGTTGAGACTTCCATACAGATAATAAAGTCTGCTGAGTTCAGAACTCGGCACAGGTGATTATGTTTGCTGTGATGAGAGCTCCATACAGATAATGAAGTCTGCTGTGTTCAGAGCTCGGCACAGGTGATGATGTTGGCTGTGTTGAGTGCCCCATACAGATAATGAAGGCTGCTGTGTTGAGAGCTCGGCACAGGTGATGATGCTTGCTGTGTTGAGAGCTCCACACAGATAATGAAGGCTGCTGTGTTCAGAGCTTGGCACAGGTGATGATGTGTACAGGTGATGATGTGTACAGGAGATGATGTTGGCTGTGTTCAGCGCTCCACACAGATAATGAAGGCTGCTGTGTCCAGAGCTCAGCACAGGTGATGATGTGTACAGGTGATGATGTTTGCTGTGTTGAGAGCTATACACAGATAATGACGGCTGCTGTGTTCAGAGCTGTGTACATGTGATGATGTTTGCTGTGTTGAGAGCTCCATACAGATAATGAAGTCTGCTATGTTCAGAGCTCTGCACAGGTGATGATGTTGGCTGTGTTGAGAGCCCCATACAGATAATTGAGGCTGCTGTGTTGAGAGCTCGGCACAGGTAATGATGCTTGCTGTTTTGAGAGCTCCACACAGATAATGAAGGCTGCTGTGTTCAGAGCTTGGCACAGGTGATGATGTGTACAGGTGATGATGTTTGCTGTGTTGAGACTTCCATACAGATAATGAAGGCTGCTGTGTTCAGAACTTAGTACAGGTGATGATGTTTGATGTGTTGAGAGCTCCATACAGATAATGAAGTCTGCTATGGTCAGAGCTCGGCACAGGTGATGATGTTTGCTGTGTTGAGAGCTGCATACAGATAATGAAGTATGCTGTGTTCAGAGCTCGGCACAGGTGAGGATGTTTGCTGTGTTGCGAGCTCCATACAGATAATGAAGTCTGCTGTGTTCAGAGCTCGGCACAGGTGATGATGTTGGCTGTGTTGAGTGCTCCATACAGATATTGAAGGCTGCTGTGTTCAGAGCTTGGCACATGTGATGATGTTTGCTGTGTTGATAGTTCCATACAGATAATGAAGTCTGCTGTGTTCAGAGCTTGGCACATGTGATGATGTTTGCTGTGTTGATAGTCCCATACAGATAATAAAGTCTGCTGAGTTCAGAACTTGGCACAGGTGATGAAGTTTGCTGTATTGAGAGCTCCATACAGATAATGAAGTCTGCTGTGTTCAGAGCTCGGCACAGGTGATGATGTTGGCTGTGTTGAGTGCCCCATACAGATAATGAAGGCTGCTGTGTTGGGAGCTTGGCACAGGTGATGATGCTTGCTGTGTTGAGAGCTCCACACAGATAATGAAGGCTGCTGTGTTCAGAGCTTGGCACAGGTGATGATGTATATAGGTGATGATGTGTACAGGAGATGATGTTGGCCGTGTTCAGCACTCCACACAGATAATGAAGGCTGCTGTGTCCAGAGCCCAGCACAGGTGATGATGTGTACAGGTGATGATGTTTGCTGTGTTGAGAGCTCCACACAGATAATGACGGCTGCTGTGTTCAGAGCTGTGTACATGTGATGATGTTTGCTGTGTTGAGAGCTCCATACAGATAAGGAAGTCTGCTATGTTCAGAGCTTGGCACAGGTGATGATGTTGGCTGTGTCGAGAGCCCCATACAGATAATTGAGGCTGCTGTGTTGAGAGCTCGGCACAGGTGATGATGCTTGCTGTGTTGAGAGCTCCACACAGATAATGAAGGCTGCTGTGTTCAGAGCTTGGCACAGGTGATGATGTGTACAGGTGATGATGTTTGCTGTGTTGAGACTTCCATACAGATAATGAAGGCTGCTGTGTTCAGAACTTAGTACAGGTGATGATGTTTGATGTGTTGAGAGCTCCATACAGATAATGAAGTCTGCTGTGTTCAGAGGTCGGCACAGGTGATGATGTTTGCTGTGTTCAGAGCTCCATACAGATAATGAAGTCTGCTGTGTTGAGAGCTCGGCACAGATGATGAAGTCTGCTATGTTCAGAGCTCAGCACAGGTGATGATGTCTGCTGTATTGAGAGCTCCATACAGATAATGAAGTCTTCTGTGTTCAGAGCTCGGCACAGGTGATGATGTTGGCTGTGTTGAGAGCCCCATACATATAATAAAGGCTGCTGTGTTGAGAGCTCGGCACAGGTGATGATGTTGGCTGTGTTGATTGCCCCATACAGATAATGAAGGCTGCTGTGTTGGGAGCTTGGCACAGGTGATGATGCTTGCTGTGTTGAGAGCTCCACACAGATAATGAAGGCTGCTGTGTTCAGAGCTTGGCACAGGTGATGATGTATATAGGTGATGATGTGTACAGGAGATGATGTTGGCCGTGTTCAGCGCTCCACACAGATAATGAAGGCTGCTGTGTCCAGAGCCCAGCACAGGTGATCATGTGTACAGGTGATGATGTTTGCTGTGTTGAGAGCTCCACACAGATAATGATGGCTGCTGTGTTCAGAGCTGTGTACATGTGATGATGTTTGCTGTGTTGAGAGCTCCATACAGATAAGGAAGTCTGCTATGTTCAGAGCTCGGCACAGGTGATGATGTTGGCTGTGTCGAGAGCCCCATACAGATAATTGAGGCTGCTGTGTTGAGAGCTCGGCACAGGTGATGATGCTTGCTGTGTTGAGAGCTCCACACAGATAATGAAGGCTGCTGTGTTCAGAGCTTGGCACAGGTGATGATGTGTACAGGTGATGATGTTTGCTGTGTTGAGACTTCCATACAGATAATGAAGGCTGCTGTGTTCAGAACTTAGTACAGGTGATGATGTTTGATGTGTTGAGAGCTCCATACAGATAATGAAGTCTGCTGTGTTCAGAGGTCGGCACAGGTGATGATGTTTGCTGTGTTCAGAGCTCCATACAGATAATGAAGTCTGCTGTGTTGAGAGCTCGGCACAGATGATGAAGTCTGCTATGTTCAGAGCTCGGCACAGGTGATGATGTTTGCTGTATTGAGAGCTCCATACAGATAATGAAGTCTGCTGTGTTCAGAGCTCGGCACAGGTGATGATGTTGGCTGTGTTGAGAGCCCCATACATATAATAAAGGCTGCTGTGTTGAGAGCTCGGCACAGGTGATGATGCTTGTTGTGTTGAGAGCTCCACACAGATAATGAAGACTGCTGTGTTCAGAGTTTGGCACAGGTGATGATGTGTACAGGTGATGATGTTTGCTGTGCTGAGAGCTCCAGACAGATAATGAAGTATGCGATGTTCAGAGCTCAGCACAGGTGATGATGTTTGCGATGTTGAGAGCTCCATACAGAGAATTAAGTCTGCTGTGTTCAGAGCTCGGCACAGGTGATGATCTTTGCTTTGTTGAGAGCTCCATACAGATAATGAAGTCTGCTGGTGTTCAGAGCTTGGCACATGTGATGATGTTTGCTGTGTTGATGGTTCCATACAGATAATGAAGTCTGCTGTGTTCAGAGCTCGGCACATGTGATGATCTTTGCTGTGTTGATAGTTCCATACAGATAATGAAGGCTGCTGTGTTCAGAGCTCAGCACAGGTGATGATGTGTACAGGTGAGCTCGGCACAGGTGATGATGTGTACAGATGACGATGTTTGCTGTGTTTAGAGCACAATACAGATTATGATGTCTGCTGTGTTGAGAGCTCAGCACTGGTGATGATGTTGGCTGTGTTGAGAGCTCCATACAGATAATGAAGTCTGCTGTGTTCAGAGCTCGGCACAGGTGATGATGTGTACAGGTGATGATGTCGGCTTGTTCGAAGCTCCACAGAGATAATGAAGGCTGCAGTGTTCAGAGCTCAGCAGAGGTGATGATGGGTACATGTGTTCATGTTTTCTGTGTTGACAGTTCCATACAGATAATTAAGTCTTATGTGTTCAGAGCTTGGCACAGGTGATGTGTATAGGTGATGATATTTGCTGTGTTGAGACTTCCATACAGATAATGAAGGCTGCTGTGTTCAGAACTTGGTACAGGTGATGATGTGTGCAGGAGATAATGTCTGCTGTGTTGAGAGCTCCACACAGATAATGAAGGCTGCTGTGTTCAGAACTTAGTACAGGTGATGATGTTTGCTGTGTTGAGAGCTCCATACAGATAATGAAGTCTGCTATGGTCAGAGCTCGGCACAGGTAATGATGTTTGCTGTGTTGAGAGCTGCATACAGATAATGAAGTATGCTGTGTTCAGAGCTCGGCACAGGTGAGGATGTTTGCTGTGTTGCGAGCTCCATACAGATAATGAAGTCTGCTGTGTTCAGAGCTCGGCACATGTGATGATGTTTGCTGTGTTGATAGTTCCATGCAGATGTTGAAGGCTGCTGTGTTCAGAGCTCGGCACATGTGATGATGTTTGCTGTGTTGATAGTTCCATACAGATAATGAAGTCTGCTGTGTTCAGAGCTCGGCACAGGTGAGGATATTTGCTGTGTTGCGAGCTCCATACAGATAATGAAGTCTGCTGTGTTCAGAGCTCGGCACATGTGATGATGTTTGCTGTGTTGATAGTTCCATACAGATATTGAAGGCTGCTGTGTTCAGAGCTCGGCACATGTGATGATGTTTGCTGTGTTGATAGTTCCATACAGATATTGAAGGCTGCTGTGTTCAGAGCTCGGCACATGTGATGATGTTTGCTGTGTTGAGACTTCCATACAGATAATAAAGTCTGCTGAGTTCAGAACTCGGCACAGGTGATTATGTTTGCTGTGATGAGAGCTCCATACAGATAATGAAGTCTGCTGTGTTCAGAGCTCGGCACAGGTGATGATGTTGGCTGTGTTGAGTGCCCCATACAGATAATGAAGGCTGCTGTGTTGAGAGCTCGGCACAGGTGATGATGCTTGCTGTGTTGAGAGCTCCACACAGATAATGAAGGCTGCTGTGTTCAGAGCTTGGCACAGGTGATGATGTGTACAGGTGATGATGTGTACAGGAGATGATGTTGGCTGTGTTCAGCGCTCCACACAGATAATGAAGGCTGCTGTGTCCAGAGCTCAGCACAGGTGATGATGTGTACAGGTGATGATGTTTGCTGTGTTGAGAGCTATACACAGATAATGACGGCTGCTGTGTTCAGAGCTGTGTACATGTGATGATGTTTGCTGTGTTGAGAGCTCCATACAGATAATGAAGTCTGCTATGTTCAGAGCTCTGCACAGGTGATGATGTTGGCTGTGTTGAGAGCCCCATACAGATAATTGAGGCTGCTGTGTTGAGAGCTCGGCACAGGTAATGATGCTTGCTGTTTTGAGAGCTCCACACAGATAATGAAGGCTGCTGTGTTCAGAGCTTGGCACAGGTGATGATGTGTACAGGTGATGATGTTTGCTGTGTTGAGACTTCCATACAGATAATGAAGGCTGCTGTGTTCAGAACTTAGTACAGGTGATGATGTTTGATGTGTTGAGAGCTCCATACAGATAATGAAGTCTGCTGTGTTCAGAGCTCGGCACAGGTGATGATGTTTGCTGTGTTCAGAGCTCCATACAGATAATGAAGTCTGCTGTGTTCAGAGCTCGGCACAGGTGATGATGTTTGCTGTGTTGAGAGCTCCATATAGATAATGAAGTCTGCTGTGTTCAGAGCTCGGCACATGTGATGATGTTTGCTGTGTTGAGAGCTCCATACAGATAATGAAGTCTGCTATGTTCAGAACTTGGCACAGGTGATGATGTTTGCTGTATTGAGAGCTCCATACAGATAATGAAGTCTGCTGTGTTCAGAGCTCGGCACAGGTGATGATGTTGACTGTGTTGAGAGCCCCATACAGATAATAAAGGCTGCTGTGTTGAGAGCTCGGCACAGGTGATGATGCTTGCTGTGTTGAGAGCTCCACACAGATAATGAAGACTGCTGTGTTCAGAGCTTGGCACAGGTGATGATGTGTACAGGTGATGATGTTTGCTGTGTTGCGACTTCCATACAGATAATGAAGGCTGCTGTGTTCAGAGCTTGGCACATGTGATGATGTTTGCTGTGTTGATAGTTCCATACAGATAATGAAGTCTGCTGTGTTCAGAGCTCGGCACATGTGATTATGTTTGCTGTGATGATAGTTCCATACAGATAATGAAGGCTGCTGTGTTCAGAGCTCGGCACAGGTGATGATGTTGGCTGTGTTGAGTGCCCCATACAGATAATGAAGGCTGCTGTGTTGAGAGCTCGGCACAGGTGATGATGCTTGCTGTGTTGAGAGCTCCACACAGATAATGAAGGCTGCCGTGTTCAGAGCTTGGCACATGTGATGATGTGTACAGGTGATGATGTGTACAGGAGATGATGTTGGCTGTGTTCAGCGCTCCACACAGATGATGAAGGCTGCTGTGTCCAGAGCTCAGCACAGGTGATGATGTGTACAGGTGATGATGTTTGCTGTGTTGAGAGCTCCACACAGATAATGACGGCTGCTGTGTTCAGAGCTGTGTACATGTGATGATGTTTGCTGTGTTGAGAGCTCCATACAGATAATGAAGTCTGCTATGTTCAGAGCTCGGCACAGGTGATGATGTTGGCTGTGTTGAGAGCCCCATACAGATAATGAAGGCTGCTGTGTTCAGAACTTAGTACAGGTGATGATGTTTGATGTGTTGAGAGCTCCATACAGATAGTGAAGTCTGCTGTGTTCAGAGCTCGGCACAGGTGATAATGTTTGCTGTGTTCAGAGCTCCATACAGATAATGAAGTCTGCTGTGTTCAGAGCTCGGCACAGGTGATGATGTTTGCTGTGTTGAGAGCTCCATACAGATAATGAAGTCTGCTGTGTTCAGAGCTCGGCACATGTGATGATATTTGTTGTATTGAGAGCTCCATACAGATAATGAAGTCTGCTGTGTTCAGAGCTCGGCACAGGTGATGATGTTGGCTGTGTTGAGAGCCCCATACAGATAATAAAGGCTGCTGTGTTGAGAGCTTGGCACAGGTGATGATGCTTGCTGTGTTGAGAGCTCCACACAGATAATGAAGACTGCTGTGTTCAGAGTTTGGCACAGGTGATGATGTGTACAGGTGAGCTCGGCACAGGTGATGATGTGTACAGGTGATGATGTTTGCTGTGTTGAGACTTCCATACAGATAATGAAGGCTGCTGTGTTCAGAACTTAGTACAGGTGATGATGTTTGCTGTGCTGAGAGCTCCATACAGATAATGAAGTATGCGATGTTCAGAGCTCGGCACAGGTGATGATGTGTACAGGTGAGCTCGGCACAGGTGATGATGTGTACAGGTGATGATGTTTGCTGTGTTGAGACTTCCATATAGATAATGAAGGCTGCTGTGTTCAGAACTTAGTACAGGTGATGATGTTTGCTGTGCTGAGAGCTCCATACAGATAATGGCCCTCATTACGACCCTGGCGGAAAGTGACTGACCGGACCGCCACAGCGTAAATAGCGTTTCCGCCATTGCACGAAGGAGCAAAGTGCGGCCCATTCCGACCCATCGGGCACGAGCACCACGGCATGGCGGAAGTGCAAAGTCCGCGATGGCGGAAATGACCCCAAAACGGCCCACACCGCCGCCGTAGGGCGCCCTAGGTGCAATACCGCCACCCATCACAGCGGACACCGCAGTGTGCGCCTACCGGAAAGTACGGTGACCGGAAATATACGGAAACGGAAGTAAAAACATGGGCCCGGAACGGGAAACATCCCGCCGTACACCTATAAAACCACTAAAACCACACAACCACTAAAATCACTACCCTGAGACACACCCCAACCCGTCATCCACCCTAGCGAAACCAAGAAAAATGGGAAAAGTAGCGAAGAAAGCGTGCGACCGCAAGCGGCAGGTCCACTTCTCCCGTGAGGAACTCACCGTGCTAACAGAGACCCTCCAGGAGAATGCTGCCGTCGTCTTCTCCACGCAAATGACCAGGACGGCACTTGCAAACAAGAAGGCCATATGGGCTCTGGTGGCACAGCGGGTAAGTGCGGTGGGGACCGCACCCCGCACCCCACAGCAATGCCGTAAGCGATGGGACGACCTGCGGATACGCGTCCGCAGCATACTCTCTGCCAACCGCAACATTGCCACAGCCACCGGGGGCGGTCCTGAATCACCCATCAAGTTGACCCCCTGGGAAGAAATCTGTGCCTCCACCATCGGAATGGAGAGCATAGAGGGAGTCGGAGGGATGGAGAAAGGAGTGCAGACATCCGAAGATTCAGGTAGGTGGGCCAAATAAAACAATGCCAAATCCACAAAGTCCATCCATGTGAAGTACCATGCGTCCACATAGTGCAACAGAAACACATGTCCAGGAGAACGTCCACACACATCGGCCTGATAGCGCACGTTAAAACCCACAATAAATACATAAATAATTAAAAACCCCTAAAACACGCACTACACGTGCAGCAGGCACACCCTAACTGCAGGCTGCCAAACAACTGCACCCTCACTCCACACACAAATGAAAGCACCTCCAAGGCCCCGACCAAAATCACCCTCAGGTACCACCCCAATGCATGTGATACAATGCCATTCCAATTCCCACAGACCCATCAATAACCCTCGCCCTCCTTTACTCCACCACAGGGTCCGATCCAAACGACGAGCTCCAGGACACCCCTACCAGCACAACTGCAAAGAGGGCCAAGACCAACGGCCAAAGACCCTCCACCTCAGCTGCACGCATCAAGACACGGCAGCAGCACAAATCAGGTGGCAGCACAGAGGAGGGAACATCAACAGGCACCCCAGCAGCCAGCATGCCCACACCACCACCACCACAGGTCCCCCCAACGGATGCCACAGAAGGCACTGCCTCCGGTGGCAGCAGCACCATAGGTGACACCCCATTGATGGCAGCATGCTCCGACACAGAAGACGGGGATGTCGAAGTCAGATCCATCCATGACCTGTCCCAATCCCCCTGTCTGTCCCATCCCGTACAACATGAGGATACCACGCAGGGGCACCCACAAGACGACGACTGGCCATCCCCCACAAGCCCTGTGGCAAGGCAACATGAGGACAACAGCCCCTCTGTGACACCCCCGCAAATGGCCATGGCCCAGCAGAGGCAACAGTCCCTCGAACAGTTAATCGTGCAACAGCAGCAACTGGCCACGCTCCTCAAGGACCATGCCGATGAATGTGGGGGCACTAAGGCAGACATAGAAACATCAACTGAGACACTTAGGGCACAAATGGAGAGTAGCACCGAGAGCCTGAGAGTCCAAATGGAGAGAAGCACCGAGAGCCTGAGGGGGGAACTGCATGCGACGTCCAAGGACGTATGTGCCGAACTTGCCGCAGTGCGCCGTGTGCTCACTGAGCTCTCGCAAACCCTTAGGGACATGCATGGACGTGAGCAGGCAGAGACATCATCCGTTGCAAGTTCCGTCCAGGGCAGCCCCCAACGTAGATCTGGGAGGAACCTGCGCTCCACAGGCAGGGGTGCCCCTGATACCCGCAGAGGGGGCTTGCAATAGCGACTGCCCACTGACAATGAGCATCTTTGGACACTGGTGTTCGGGGGGGAGGTAGGAGGGTGGAGGGGGTGTGTTGGGCTCACTTGGGTGGCGGCTCGATAGGGTGTTTAACATGATATCACATATGCCATAAACAATGCACGATCAACCAATGAGATGTGTGGACATTGATCTTTGTGTACTAGGCCATCATAGGCGTACAGTCCATATTGTGCATGTCCCAGACACACACAGTGCCACGAGTCCCGTGTCCATGTATCAGCCACCAGGCGTGAGTGCTAGAAGCATACATCAATGAGATGCTGACGCATTTCACGGGCCTCCTGTGCCTCGCGGACTCCTTGAGGTGCTGCCACATCCCCACCCTCATCATGACCATCTTCAGGTGGATGCAGTTCTGCGTCAGGGGGCATGGGCACATTTCTACGTACGCACATGTTGTGTAGCATGACACATGCCATGACCATCTTTGCAACCTTCTCATGGCGGTACAGGAGTGCCCCGCCAGACCTGCTGAGGCAGCGGAAACGACCCTTCAGTAGGCCGAATGCCTGTTCTATGACTACACGGGTACGTGAGTGGGCATGGTTGTAGTCCTCCTCATGCTGGTCCCGTGGGTTCCGGACTGGTGTGAGGAGCCATCTCTTCAGTGGATATACAGCATCACCTGTATGTGGACGAGAAACGTATGATGTGGAATGCCATTGCTACGTACGCACACCCCCCCCCCTTCCTGCCAGGTCATTGCCGAATCACATAGCCCACATTATCATGCATGTAATGAGACTCACCGAGTAGCCAGGATCTGTTCCCTGCGTGTCGCTCCATGTAGCGTGGTATTGTAGAGTTCCTCAAGACCATAGAATCATGGGTTGATCCAGGGAATCGGGCACAACAATGTGTAATGATCCTGTTGGAGTCACACACCATTTGTACATTCAGGGAATGAAATTGTTTTCGGTTGCGGTACTGGGCCTCCATGGCATGTGGGACGACCAATTCCACATGGGTGCAGTCGATGGCACCAATGCAACCCGGTATGCCGGCAAGTGCATGGAATCCCACTTTTGTGTTGGTAATTTCCTGCTCCGAGCGTGGTAGGGAGATGTAGTCGTCTGCGTGCTGCAGGAGGGCATCGAGCACTTGCAATAGTGTCCGTGAGAACAGTGGCTGAGAAATGCCATGCAACTGTCCGACTGTGTGCTGGTAGGTGCCTGTGGCCAGGAAGTGGAGTACAGACACCACCTTCAGTAGGGGTGGGATGGCGGTTGGGCTATCTATCATGCTGACAAGGTCAGCCTGTGTCATGGCCACAATGGCGGCTATGGTGTCCCGGTCCAGACGGTAGAGGGTGTGGATCTGCTCATCAGTGAGGTTGAACGGATGTGCTCGGAGGCGTGGGATTGCGGGCTGCCTGCGTGGTGGTAGTGGCTGTGCTGGCGGCCCTTGCTGGCCCTGCCTTGGCCTCCTCCTCCTCCTGCGTCTCCTCCGTGCGGCCGGTTGTAGTTGGTGTTCGTCTTCTTCTTGGAGTTGGAGTACTTGCAGTGCTATCAGGTCCCCCAGGGCCAACATCGCGAGTCCTGGCGGTAGCATTTCGGAGTGGGTGTGGTTGTGGGAGGAGACTGGCTGTGCAATTTATGTGTTTTCAGGCTGTATGGCCTCCACCTGTGGTGATTCATTCCACCTGTGCAAACTGCTCTCCCCTTTGGCCGAGCACGTCCAGCGCACAACGCTGCAATTCGGGGAATGGCATCTTGCTATTGCAATCATGTATTTGTACCCGATGGCCGTGTAACATTGGTTGACATGTTCATTCTGCTGTGGTCCCATTGTTTCACATACTATCTGTGCAGTCGCGAACAGACTTGTGAAGGGTCAGTGGAACGTGGTACTCGAGTAACGGTGGGCCCTCATGCATCACTGTACCGAGTTGCAACGACGGGCGGGGCGTCCCATTTGTGGGTGAAGGCAGTTGCCATTTTCACACACAGCCGCACTAGATGGATTAATTTGTGATTTCAAGCGGCCACAGATGCCTTTTCGACGTGATGTTGCAAATGAGGAATTCGAAGGCCGGCGCTTTCGGTTATCAGCTAGCGGCGAGGAGATGCCCACAGGTCTGACTGCAAATATAACGTTCTATTGTTCAATGTCCTTGGGACAGGGGCCATGGCGAGGATGCAATGATTGACATGAATAGTTTGGGATGCGCAATAGCGACGTGGGCGATGAGGCCGGACGTTCCCAAATACATGTTACTTCACTACACTGGAATTACGGGCTGGGGCACAGTGGATTTTGCAGGCTGCATAACGCACAGACTCAATGGATATTTCTAATGTCATGTGAGTAAATATTCAGGCGTTTTCATACCGGGATGAGGGAATGATGAATGGATGCATGGGCAGGTGATTTTATACAGAGTTTGCCATGTACAGGGCTTCTTGGGATCTATCCGCCTCCCCTACGCTATGTGATGCAGGGCTGCCATAGTGGGACCATCGTCTATCTGGCCTTGTTGAGCCCTCCCTGTCTCGACGCGCCCTCAGACACTTGTGTCCATGCACGTTAACATTCCCATCTGATGGATTCTGTTTTCACAGACGCATGCACAGGTACACTCGTTTGTGATGGTGTTTGCACCTCGATATAGATGGTTATGAGTCGCAAGTGGTTTTGGGGTGGTGATGATCCTTTGGAGTGGGCTAGCATGCATATGGCTGTGGATTTAGTGTGATCATTGAAGTGAGTTGTTCGAATGTAGTTCTGATGGCCATTCTGTTCTTTTTCTTTTCTTATGGTTGACAGGTATCTCCTCCCCTTTTGCCACTGCCATCTGTATGCCACTCCTGCCGATGGGTTTTAATCCCGACACCTGCTGCTTCGTGTTAATCAGTGGAGCAGCATTACGATCTTATGGGACGATCGCCAATGGGCCACATGCCCTTACGCAGTACTGGTGGCTCGGAGCAACATTTCGGCCTTTCAGCTGGACTAGTGCCTCCCCATTGGGACGGCCCTGCGGTTCTGTGCGCTTCCATGTTGCCTTTTCGTACGTGAATGTGGCTCTGTGTACCATGAGGGAACAGGGCGTCACACAAGTAGTGGCTGGTCATTTCTTGCGGATGCAGCCCACAATGGTGAAGAGTGTTTTGGAGTTCATGGCCTGATGGCTGTATGGGCTTGGTGATTTTGATGTGCATTAAATTTCTATTCTGATTTGGCCCGTGTAGCGTTCTTCTTTGCAAGTGATGTGGCATATGCCTATTTGGGGAGCGATGTATTGTGAGGAGATCTGCATTGGGTTCCAGCTTCGGAGTTTAGTTGCGTGGTACTGTACTGGACGCGTTTGCCTACGAAGCCCGTGAGGTCAGGGATGGGGGCTGCCAATATGACTGTTTGAATGTTGTCATGCTCAGGGGCGGGGGATTGGGTTTTGTGTAACAGATGCCGGTCAGCCAGGTGGACTGGTGGAATGATGTGATTCTCGGAATATTGCTGGTCACAGGTGCCTGTGTTTGCGTGCATTTCTTGATGGGGGACTGTGGTCATGTCCATTGGGATGGCTTCTGTATTCGTGCCATCTGTGCCCTGCAGCTCCCATTGGCCCCTGTTGTGTTTCTTTTGTTCGTTTGCATGCATGGGTGACTTGTACATTTCAATGGTTGCATTGTGACTTCATCGCACCTACGGGGAGTTGGACTTTGTGGGCAGGGAGCGGTGTACAGGCACTCAGTGGGGCCGTTTACGGTTGATTCGCGATGCCGTACTTCTCACCATGGCGGTATGGTACATTCCGCCATGCTTGATGGCGTTAGGTACATGTCCGCTAGGGTCGGAATTGGCGTACCCTTGCGCCATGGTGGTGTTTGCGGTTTGGCATGGCGGGCGCGCGCGTGCTTGGTGCAGTTAGCGTTGGCGTTCACTACGGTGTCGCTAATGGCTTCGTACTTTGCGGTGACGAGTCATAATCGCACCGAGCGCTATTCGATGGCGGTATTGCATTTCCGCCATCGTTTTTCGATTTCCGCCAGGGTCGTAATGAGGGCCAATGAAGTATGCGATGTTCAGAGCTCGGCATAGGTGATGATGTTTGCTGTGTTGAGAGCTCCATACAGATAATGAAGTCTGCTGTGTTCAGAGCTCGGCACAGGTGATGATCTTTGCTGTGTTGAGAGCTCCATAGAGACAATGAAGGCTGCTGTGTTCAGAGCTCGGCACAGGTGATTATGTTTGCTGTGTTGAGAGCTCCATACAGATAATGAAGTCTGCTGTGTTCAGAGCTCGGCACAGGTGATGATGTTGGCTGTGTTGATAGTTTCATACAGATAATGAAGGCTGCTGTGTTTAGAGCTCGGCACAGGTGATGATGTGAACAGGTGAGCTCGGCAGGTGATGATGTGTACAGATGACGATGTTTGCTGTGTTTAGAGCACCATACAGATAATGAAGTCTGCTGTGTTGAGAGCTCAGCACTGGTGATGATGTTGGCTGTGTTGAGGGCTCCATACAGATAATGAAGTCTGCTGTGTTCAGAGCTCGGCACAGGTGATGATGTGTACAGGTGATGATGTCGGCTTGTTCGAAGCTCCACAGAGATAATGAAGGCTGCTGTTTTCAGAGCTCAGCAGAGGTGATGATGTGTACAGGGGATGATGTCTGCTGTGCTGAGAGCTCCATACAGATAATGAAGTCTGCTGTGTTCAGAGCTCGGCACAGGTGATGATCTTTGCTGTGTTGAGAGCTCCATACAGATAATGAAGGCTGCTGTGTTCAGAGCTCGGCACAGGTGATTATGTTTGCTGTGTTGAGAGCTCCATACAGATAATGAAGTCTGCTGTGTTCAGAGCTCAGCACAGGTGATGATGTTGGCTGTGTTGAGAGCTCCATACAGATAATGAAGTCTGCTGTGTTCAGAGCTTGGCACATGTGATGATGTTTGCTGTGTTGATAGTTCCATACAGATAATGAAGTCTGCTGTGTTCAGAGCTTGGCACATGTGATGATGTTTGCTGTGTTGATAGTTCCATACAGATAATGAAGGCTGCTGTGTTCAGAGCTCGGCACAGGTGATGATGTGTACAGGTGAGCTCGGCACAGGTGATGATGTGTACAGGTGATGATGTTTGCTGTGTTGAGACTTCCATACAGATAATGAAGGCTGCTGTGTTCAGAACTTAGTACAGGTGATGATGTTTGCTGTGCTGAGAGCTCCATACAGATAATGAAGTCTGCTGTGTTCAGAGCTCAGCACAGGTGATGATGTTGGCAGTGTTGAGAGCTCCATACAGATAATGAAGTCTGCTGTGTTCAGAGCTCGGCACATGTGATGATGTTTGCTGTGTTGATAGTTCCATACAGATAATGAAGGCTGCTGTGTTCAGAGCTTGGCACAGGTGATGATGTGTACAGGTGATGATGTTTGCTGTGTTGAGACTTCCATACAGATAATGAAGGCTGCTGTGTTCAGAGCTCGGCACATGTGATGATGTTTGCTGTGTTGATAGTTCCATGCAGATATTGAAGGCTGCTGTGTTCAGAGCTCGGCACATGTGATGATGTTTGCTGTGTTGATAGTTCCATACAGATAATGAAGTCTGCTGTGTTCAGAGCTTGGCTCAGGTGATGATGTGTACAGGTGATGATGTTTGCTGTCTTGAGACTTCCATACAGATAATAAAGTCTGCTGAGTTCAGAGCTCGGCACAGGTGATTATGTTTGCTGTGATGAGAGCTCCATACAGATAATGAAGTCTGCTGTGTTCAGAGCTCGGCACAGGTGATGATGTTGGCTGTGTTGAGTGCCCCATACAGATAATGAAGGCTGCTGTGTTGAGAGCTCGGCATAGGTGATGATGCTTGCTGTGTTAAGAGCTCCACACAGATAATGAAGGCTGCTGTGTTCAGAGCTTGGCACAGGTGATGATGTGTACAGGAGATGATGTTGGCTGTGTTCAGCGCTCCACACAGATAATGAAGGCTGCTGTGTCCAGAGCTCAGCACAGGTGATGATGTGTAC
Organism: Ambystoma mexicanum; assembly: GCF_040938575.1. Taxonomy (NCBI): domain Eukaryota; kingdom Metazoa; phylum Chordata; class Amphibia; order Caudata; family Ambystomatidae; genus Ambystoma; species Ambystoma mexicanum. The sequence continues at coordinate 37,382,965 of NC_090927.1, forward strand.
AGGTGATGATGTTTGCTGTGTTGAGAGCTATACACAGATAATGACGGCTGCTGTGTTCAGAGCTGTGTACATGTGATGATGTTTGCTGTGTTGAGAGCTCCATACAGATAATGAAGTCTGCTATGTTCAGAGCTCGGCACAGGTGATGATGTTGGTTGTGTTGAGAGCCCCATACAGATAATTGAGGCTGCTGTGTTGAGAGCTAGGCACAGGTAATGATGCTTGCTGTTTTGAGAGCTCCACGCAGATAATGAAGGCTGCTGTGTTCAGAGCTTGGCACAGGTGATGATGTGTACAGGTGATGATGTTTGCTGTGTTGAGACTTCCATACAGATAATGAAGGCTGCTGTGTTCAGAACTTAGTACAGGTGATGATGTTTGATGTGTTGAGAGCTCCATATAGATAATGAAGTCTGCTGTGTTCAGAGCTCGGCACAGGTGATGATGTTTGCTGTGTTCAGAGCTTCATACAGATAATGAAGTCTGCTGTGTTCAGAGCTCGGCACAGGTGATGATGTTTGCTGTGTTGAGAGCCCCATACAGATAATAAAGGCTGCTGTGTTGAGAGCTCGGCACAGGTGATGATGCTTGCTGTGTTGAGAGCTCCACACAGATAATGAAGACTGCTGTGTTCAGAGCTTGGCACAGGTGATGATGTGTACAGGTGATGATGTTTGCTGTGTTGAGACTTCCATACAGATAATGAAGGCAGCTGTGTTCAGAGCTTGGCACATGTGATGATGTTTGCTGTGTTGATAGTTCCATACAGATAATGAAGTCTGCTGTGTTCAGAGCTCGGCACATGTGATGATGTTTGCTGTGTTGATAGTTCCATACAGATAATGAAGGCTGCTGTGATCAGAGCTCGGCACAGGTGATGATGTTTGCTGTGTTCAGAGCTCCATACAGATAATGAAGTCTGCTGTGTTTAGAGCTCGGCACAGGTGATGATGTTTGCTGTGTTGAGAGCTCCATACAGATAATGAAGTCTGCTGTGTTCAGAGCTCGGCACATGTGATGATATTTGCTGTGTTGAGAGCTCCATACAGATAATGAAGTCTGCTATGTTCAGAGCCCGGCACAGGTGATGATGTTTGCTGTATTGAGAGCTCCATACAGATAATGAAGTCTGCTGTGTTCAGAGCTCGGCACAGGTGATGATGTTGGCTGTGTTGAGAGCCCCATACAGATAATAAAGGCTGCTGTGTTGAGAGCTCGGCACAGGTGATGATGCTTGCTGTGTTGAGAGATCCACACAGATAATGAAGACTGCTGTGTTCAGAGTTTGGCACAGGTGATGATGTGTACAGGTGATGATGTTTGCTGTGTTGAGACTTCCATACAGATAATTAAGGCTGCTGTGTTCAGAGCTTGGCACATGTGATGATGTTTGCTGTGTTGATAGTTCCATACAGATAATGAAGTCTGCTGTGTTCAGAGCTCGGCACAGGTAATGATGCTTGCTGTTTTGAGAGCTCCACGCAGATAATGAAGGCTGCTGTGTTCAGAGCTTGGCACAGGTGATGATGTGTACAGGTGATGATGTTTGCTGTGTTGAGACTTCCATACAGATAATGAAGGCTGCTGTGTTCAGAACTTAGTACAGGTGATGATGTTTGATGTGTTGAGAGCTCCATATAGATAATGAAGTCTGCTGTGTTCAGAGCTCGGCACAGGTGATGATGTTTGCTGTGTTGAGAGCCCCATACAGATAATAAAGGCTGCTGTGTTGAGAGCTCGGCACAGGTGATGATGCTTGCTGTGTTGAGAGCTCCACACAGATAATGAAGACTGCTGTGTTCAGAGCTTGGCACAGGTGATGATGTGTACAGGTGATGATGTTTGCTGTGTTGAGACTTCCATACAGATAATGAAGGCAGCTGTGTTCAGAGCTTGGCACATGTGATGATGTTTTCTGTGTTGATAGTTCCATACAGATAATGAAGTCTGCTGTGTTCAGAGCTCGGCACATGTGATGATGTTTGCTGTGTTGATAGTTCCATACAGATAATGAAGGCTGCTGTGATCAGAGCTCGGCACAGGTGATGATGTTTGCTGTGTTCAGAGCTCCATACAGATAATGAAGTCTGCTGTGTTTAGAGCTCGGCACAGGTGATGATGTTTGCTGTGTTGAGAGCTCCATACAGATAATGAAGTCTGCTGTGTTCAGAGCTCGGCACATGTGATGATATTTGCTGTGTTGAGAGCTCCATACAGATAATGAAGTCTGCTATGTTCAGAGCCCGGCACAGGTGATGATGTTTGCTGTATTGAGAGCTCCATACAGATAATGAAGTCTGCTGTGTTCAGAGCTCGGCACAGGTGATGATGTTGGCTGTGTTGAGAGCCCCATACAGATAATAAAGGCTGCTGTGTTGAGAGCTCGGCACAGGTGATGATGCTTGCTGTGTTGAGAGATCCACACAGATAATGAACACTGCTGTGTTCAGAGTTTGGCACAGGTGATGATGTGTACAGGTGATGATGTTTGCTGTGTTGAGACTTCCATACAGATAATTAAGGCTGCTGTGTTCAGAGCTTGGCACATGTGATGATGTTTGCTGTGTTGATAGTTCCATACAGATAATGAAGTCTGCTGTGTTCAGAGCTCGGCACATGTGATGATGTTTGCTGTGTTGATAGTTCCATACAGATAATGAAGGCTGCTGTGTTCAGAGCTCGGCACAGGTGATGATGTGTACAGGTGAGCTCGGCACAGGTGATGATGTGTACAGGTGATGATGTTTGCTGTGTTGAGACTTCCATACAGATAATGAAGGCTGCTGTGTTCAGAACTTAGTACAGGTGATGATGTTTGCTGTGCTGAGAGCTCCATACAGATAATGAAGTATGCAATGTTCAGAGCTCGGCATAGGTGGTGATGATTTTTGCTGTGTTGAGAGCTCCATACAGATAATGAAGTCTGCTGTGTTCAGAGCTCGGCACAGGTGATGATCTTTGCTGTGTTGAGAGCTCCATACAGATAATGAAGTCTGCTGTGTTCAGAGCTCGGCGCAGGTGATGATGTTGGCTGTGTTGATAGTTCCATACAGATAATGAAGGCTGCTGTGTTCAGAGCTCGGCACAGGTGATGATGTGTACAGGTGAGCTCGGCAGGTCATGATGTGTACAGATGACTATGTTTGCTGTGTTTAGAGCACCATACAGATAATGAAGTCTGCTGTGTTGAGAGCTCAGCACTGGTGATGATGTTGGCTGTGTTGAGGGCTCCATACAGATAATGAAGTCTGCTGTGTTCAGAGCTCGGCACAGGTGATTATGTTTGCTGTGTTGAGAGCTCCATACAGATAATGAAGTCTGCTGTGTTCAGAGCTTGGCACATGTGATGATGTTTGCTGTGTTGATGGTTCCATACAGATAATGAAGTCTGCTGTGTTCAGAGCTCGGCACATGTGATGATGTTTGCTGTGTTGATAGTTCCATACAGATAATGAAAGCTGCTGTGTTCAGAGCCCAGCACAGGTGATGATGTGTACAGGTGAGCTCGGCACAGGTGATGACGTTGTTTTTGTGTTTAGAGCACAATACAGATAATGATGTCTGCTGTGTTGAGAGCTCAGCACTGGTGATGATGTTGGCTGTGTTGAGAGCTCCATACAGATAATGAAGTCTGCTGTGTTCAGAGCTCGGCACAGGTGATGATGTGTACAGGTGATGATGTCGGCTTGTTCGAAGCTCCACAGAGATAATGAAGGCTGCTGTGTTCAGAGCTCAGCAGAGGTGATGATGGGTACATGTGTTCATGTTTTCTGTGTTGACAGCTCCATACAGATAATTAAGTCTTATGTGTTCAGAGCTTGGCACAGGTGATGTGTATAGGTGATGATATTTGCTGTGTTGAGACTTCCATACAGATAATGAAGGCTGCTGTGTTCAGAACTTGGTACAGGTGATGATGTGTACAGGAGATAATGTCTGCTGTGTTGAGAGCTCCACACAGATAATGAAGGCTGCTGTGTTCAGAACTTAGTACAGGTGATGATGTTTGCTGTGTTGAGAGCTCCATACAGATAATGAAGTCTGCTATGGTCAGAGCTCGGCACAGGTGATGATGTTTGCTGTGTTGAGAGCTGCATACAGATAATGAAGTATGCTGTGTTCAGAGCTCGGCACAGGTGAGGATGTTTGCTGTGTTGCGAGCTCCATACAGATAATGAAGTCTGCTGTGTTCAGAGCTCGGCACAGGTGATGATGTTGGCTGTGTTGAGTGCTCCATACAGATATTGAAGGCTGCTGTGCTCAGAGCTTGGCACATGTGATGATGTTTGCTGTGTTGATAGTTCCATACAGATAATGAAGTCTGCTGTGTTCAGAGCTTGGCACATGTGATGATGTTTGATGTGTTGATAGTCCCATACAGATAATAAAGTCTGCTGAGTTCAGAACTTGGCACAGGTGATGATGTTTGCTGTATTGAGAGCTCCATACAGATAATGAAGTCTGCTGTGTTCAGAGGTCGGCACAGGTGATGATGTTGGCTGTGTTGAGTGCCCCATACAGATAATGAAGGCTGCTGTGTTGGGAGCTTGGCACAGGTGATGATGCTTGCTGTGTTGAGAGCTCCACACAGATAATGAAGGCTGCTGTGTTCAGAGCTTGGCACAGGTGATGATGTATATAGGTGATGATGTGTACAGGAGATGATGTTGGCCGTGTTCAGCGCTCCACACAGATAATGAAGGCTGCTGTGTCCAGAGCCCAGCACAGGTGATGATGTGTACAGGTGATGATGTTTGCTGTGTTGAGAGCTCCACACAGATAATGACGGCTGCTGTGTTCAGAGGTGTGTACATGTGATGATGTTTGCTGTGTTGAGAGCTCCATACAGATAAGGAAGTCTGCTATGTTCAGAGCTCGGCACAGGTGATGATGTTGGCTGTGTCGAGAGCCCCATACAGATAATTGAGGCTGCTGTGTTGAGAGCTCGGCACAGGTGATGATGCTTGCTGTGTTGAGAGCTCCACACAGATAATGAAGGCTGCTGTGTTCAGAGCTTGGCACAGGTGATGATGTGTACAGGTGATGATGTTTGCTGTGTTGAGACTTCCATACAGATAATGAAGGCTGCTGTGTTCAGAACTTAGTACAGGTGATGATGTTTGATGTGTTGAGAGCTCCATACAGATAATGAAGTCTGCTGTGTTCAGAGGTCGGCACAGGTGATGATGTTTGCTGTGTTCAGAGCTCCATACAGATAATGAAGTCTGCTGTGTTGAGAGCTCGGCACAGATGATGAAGTCTGCTATGTTCAGAGCTCAGCACAGGTGATGATGTTTGCTGTATTGAGAGCTCCATACAGATAATGAAGTCTGCTGTGTTCAGAGCTCAGCACAGGTGATGATGTTGGCTGTGTTGAGAGCCCCATACATATAATAAAGGCTGCTGTGTTGAGAGCTCGGCACAGGTGATGATGTTGGCTGTGTTGAGTGCCCCATACAGATAATGAAGGCTGCTGTGTTGGGAGCTTGGCACAGGTGATGATGCTTGCTGTGTTGAGAGCTCCACACAGATAATGAAGGCTGCTGTGTTCAGAGCTTGGCACAGGTGATGATGTATATAGGTGATGATGTGTACAGGAGATGATGTTGGCCGTGTTCAGCGCTCCACACAGATAATGAAGGCTGCTGTGTCCAGAGCCCAGCACAGGTGATGATGTGTACAGGTGATGATGTTTGCTGTGTTGAGAGCTCCACACAGATAATGATGGCTGCTGTGTTCAGAGCTGTGTACATGTGATGATGTTTGCTGTGTTGAGAGCTCCATACAGATAAGGAAGTCTGCTATGTTCAGAGCTCGGCACAGGTGATGATGTTGGCTGTGTCGAGAGCCCCATACAGATAATTGAGGCTGCTGTGTTGAGAGCTCGGCACAGGTGATGATGCTTGCTGTGTTGAGAGCTCCACACAGATAATGAAGGCTGCTGTGTTCAGAGCTTGGCACAGGTGATGATGTGTACAGGTGATGATGTTTGCTGTGTTGAGACTTCCATACAGATAATGAAGGCTGCTGTGTTCAGAACTTAGTACAGGTGATGATGTTTGATGTGTTGAGAGCTCCATACAGATAATGAAGTCTGCTGTGTTCAGAGGTCGGCACAGGTGATGATGTTTGCTGTGTTCAGAGCTCCATACAGATAATGAAGTCTGCTGTGTTGAGAGCTCGGCACAGATGATGAAGTCTGCTATGTTCAGAGCTCGGCACAGGTGATGATGTTTGCTGTATTGAGAGCTCCATACAGATAATGAAGTCTGCTGTGTTCAGAGCTCGGCACAGGTGATGATGTTGGCTGTGTTGAGAGCCCCATACATATAATAAAGGCTGCTGTGTTGAGAGCTCGGCACAGGTGATGATGCTTGTTGTGTTGAGAGCTCCACACAGATAATGAAGACTGCTGTGTTCAGAGTTTGGCACAGGTGATGATGTGTACAGGTGATGATGTTTGCTGTGTTGAGACTTCCATACAGATAATGAAGGCTGCTGTGTTCAGAACTTAGTACAGGTGATGATGTTTGCTGTGCTGAGAGCTCCAGACAGATAATGAAGTATGCGATGTTCAGAGCTCAGCACAGGTGATGATGTTTGCGGTGTTGAGAGCTCCATACAGAGAATTAAGTCTGCTGTGTTCAGAGCTCGGCACAGGTGATGATCTTTGCTTTGTTGAGAGCTCCATACAGATAATGAAGGCTGCTGTGTTCAGAGCTCGGCACAGGTGATTATGTTTGCTGTGTTGAGAGCTCCATACAGATAATGAAGTCTGCTGTGTTCAGAGCTTGGCACATGTGATGATGTTTGCTGTGTTGATGGTTCCATACAGATAATGAAGTCTGCTGTGTTCAGAGCTCGGCACATGTGATGATCTTTGCTGTGTTGATAGTTCCATACAGATAATGAAGGCTGCTGTGTTCAGAGCTCAGCACAGGTGATGATGTGTACAGGTGAGCTCGGCACAGGTGATGATGTGTACAGATGACGATGTTTGCTGTGTTTAGAGCACAATACAGATTATGATGTCTGCTGTGTTGAGAGCTCAGCACTGGTGATGATGTTGGCTGTGTTGAGAGCTCCATACAGATAATGAAGTCTGCTGTGTTCAGAGCTCGGCACAGGTGATGATGTGTACAGGTGATGATGTCGGCTTGTTCGAAGCTCCACAGAGATAATGAAGGCTGCAGTGTTCAGAGCTCAGCAGACGTGATGATGGGTACATGTGTTCATGTTTTCTGTGTTGACAGTTCCATACAGATAATTAAGTCTTATGTGTTCAGGGCTTGGCACAGGTGATGTGTATAGGTGATGATATTTGCTGTGTTGAGACTTCCATACAGATAATGAAGGCTGCTGTGTTCAGAACTTGGTACAGGTGATGATGTGTGCAGGAGATAATGTCTGCTGTGTTGAGAGCTCCACACAGATAATGAAGGCTGCTGTGTTCAGAACTTAGTACAGGTGATGATGTTTGCTGTGTTGAGAGCTCCATACAGATAATGAAGTCTGCTATGGTCAGAGCTCGGCACAGGTAATGATGTTTGCTGTGTTGAGAGCTGCATACAGATAATGAAGTATGCTGTGTTCAGAGCTCGGCACAGGTGAGGATGTTTGCTGTGTTGCGAGCTCCATACAGATAATGAAGTCTGCTGTGTTCAGAGCTCGGCACATGTGATGATGTTTGCTGTGTTGATAGTTCCATACAGATGTTGAAGGCTGCTGTGTTCAGAGCTCGGCACATGTAATGATGTTTGCTGTGTTGATAGTTCCATACAGATAATGAAGTCTGCTGTGTTCAGAGCTCGGCACAGGTGAGGATGTTTGCTGTGTTGCGAGCTCCATACAGATAATGAAGTCTGCTGTGTTCAGAGCTCGGCACATGTGATGATGTTTGCTGTGTTGATAGTTCCATACAGATATTGAAGGCTGCTGTGTTCAGAGCTCGGCACATGTGATGATGTTTGCTGTGTTGATAGTTCCATACAGATATTGAAGGCTGCTGTGTTCAGAGCTCGGCACATGTGATGATGTTTGCTGTGTTGAGACTTCCATACAGATAATAAAGTCTGCTGAGTTCAGAACTCGGCACAGGTGATTATGTTTGCTGTGATGAGAGCTCCATACAGATAATGAAGTCTGCTGTGTTCAGAGCTCGGCACAGGTGATGATGTTGGCTGTGTTGAGTGCCCCATACAGATAATGAAGGCTGCTGTGTTGAGAGCTCGGCACAGGTGATGATGCTTGCTGTGTTGAGAGCTCCACACAGATAATGAAGGCTGCTGTGTTCAGAGCTTGGCACAGGTGATGATGTGTACAGGTGATGATGTGTACAGGAGATGATGTTGGCTGTGTTCAGCGCTCCACACAGATAATGAAGGCTGCTGTGTCCAGAGCTCAGCACAGGTGATGATGTGTACAGGTGATGATGTTTGCTGTGTTGAGAGCTATACACAGATAATGACGGCTGCTGTGTTCAGAGCTGTGTACATGTGATGATGTTTGCTGTGTTGAGAGCTCCATACAGATAATGAAGTCTGCTATGTTCAGAGCTCTGCACAGGTGATGATGTTGGCTGTGTTGAGAGCCCCATACAGATAATTGAGGCTGCTGTGTTGAGAGCTCGGCACAGGTAATGATGCTTGCTGTTTTGAGAGCTCCACACAGATAATGAAGGCTGCTGTGTTCAGAGCTTGGCACAGGTGATGATGTGTACAGGTGATGATGTTTGCTGTGTTGAGACTTCCATACAGATAATGAAGGCTGCTGTGTTCAGAACTTAGTACAGGTGATGATGTTTGATGTGTTGAGAGCTCCATATAGATAATGAAGTCTGCTGTGTTCAGAGCTCGGCACATGTGATGATGTTTGCTGTGTTGAGAGCTCCATACAGATAATGAAGTCTGCTATGTTCAGAACTTGGCACAGGTGATGATGTTTGCTGTATTGAGAGCTCCATACAGATAATGAAGTCTGCTGTGTTCAGAGCTCGGCACAGGTGATGATGTTGACTGTGTTGAGAGCCCCATACAGATAATAAAGGCTGCTGTGTTGAGAGCTCGGCACAGGTGATGATGCTTGCTGTGTTGAGAGCTCCACACAGATAATGAAGACTGCTGTGTTCAGAGCTTGGCACAGGTGATGATGTGTACAGGTGATGATGTTTGCTGTGTTGCGACTTCCATACAGATAATGAAGGCTGCTGTGTTCAGAGCTTGGCACATGTGATGATGTTTGCTGTGTTGATAGTTCCATACAGATAATGAAGTCTGCTGTGTTCAGAGCTCGGCAGATGTGATTATGTTTGCTGTGATGATAGTTCCATACAGATAATGAAGGCTGCTGTGTTCAGAGCTCGGCACAGGTGATGATGTTGGCTGTGTTGAGTGCCCCATACAGATAATGAAGGCTGCTGTGTTGAGAGCTCGGCACAGGTGATGATGCTTGCTGTGTTGAGAGCTCCACACAGATAATGAAGGCTGCCGTGTTCAGAGCTTGGCACATGTGATGATGTGTACAGGTGATGATGTGTACAGGAGATGATGTTGGCTGTGTTCAGCGCTCCACACAGATAATGAAGGCTGCTGTGTCCAGAGCTCAGCACAGGTGATGATGTGTACAGGTGATGATGTTTGCTGTGTTGAGAGCTCCTCACAGATAATGACGGCTGCTGTGTTCAGAGCTGTGTACATGTGATGATGTTTGCTGTGTTGAGAGCTCCATACAGATAATGAAGTCTGCTATGTTCAGAGCTCGGCACAGGTGATGATGTTGGCTGTGTTGAGAGCCCCATACAGATAATGAAGGCTGCTGTGTTCAGAACTTAGTACAGGTGATGATGTTTGATGTGTTGAGAGCTCCATACAGATAATGAAGTCTGCTGTGTTCAGAGCTCGGCACAGGTGATAATGTTTGCTGTGTTCAGAGCTCCATACAGATAATGAAGTCTGCTGTGTTCAGAGCTCGGCACAGGTGATGATGTTTGATGTGTTGAGAGCTCCATACAGATAATGAAGTCTGCTGTGTTCAGAGCTCGGCACATGTGATGATATTTGCTGTGTTGAGAGCTCCATACAGATAATGAAGTCTGCTATGTTCAGAGCCCGGCACAGGTGATGATGTTTGTTGTATTGAGAGCTCCATACAGATAATGAAGTCTGCTGTGTTCAGAGCTCGGCACAGGTGATGATGTTGGCTGTGTTGAGAGCCCCATACAGATAATAAAGGCTGCTGTGTTGAGAGCTTGGCACAGGTGATGATGCTTGCTGTGTTGAGAGCTCCACACAGATAATGAAGACTGCTGTGTTCAGAGTTTGGCACAGGTGATGATGTGTACAGGTGAGCTCGGCACAGGTGATGATGTGTACAGGTGATGATGTTTGCTGTGTTGAGACTTCCATACAGATAATGAAGGCTGCTGTGTTCAGAACTTAGTACAGGTGATGATGTTTGCTGTGCTGCGAGCTCCATACAGATAATGAAGTATGCGATGTTCAGAGCTCGGCACAGGTGATGATGTGTACAGGTGAGCTCGGCACAGGTGATGATGTGTACAGGTGATGATGTTTGCTGTGTTGAGACATCCATACAGATAATGAAGGCCGCTGTGTTCAGAACTTAGTACAGGTGATGATGTTTGCTGTGCTGAGAGCTCCATACAGATAATGAAGTATGCGATGTTCAGAGCTCGGCATAGGTGATGATGTTTGCTGTGTTGAGAGCTCCATACAGATAATGAAGTCTGCTGTGTTCAGAGCTCGGCACAGGTGATGATCTTTGCTGTGTTGAGAGCTCCATAGAGACAATGAAGGCTGCTGTGTTCAGAGCTCGGCACAGGTGATTATGTTTGCTGTGTTGAGAGCTCCATACAGATAATGAAGTCTGCTGTGTTCAGAGCTCGGCACAGGTGATGATGTTGGCTGTGTTGATAGTTTCATACAGATAATGAAGGCTGCTGTGTTTAGAGCTCGGCACAGGTGATGATGTGTACAGGTGAGCTTGGCAGGTGATGATGTGTACAGATGACGATGTTTGCTGTGTTTAGAGCACCATACAGATAATGAAGTCTGCTGTGTTGAGAGCTCAGCACTGGTGATGATGTTGGCTGTGTTGAGGGCTCCATACAGATAATGAAGTCTGCTGTGTTCAGAGCTCGGCACAGGTGATGATGTGTACAGGTGATGATGTCGGCTTGTTCGAAGCTCCACAGAGATAATGAAGGCTGCTGTTTTCAGAGCTCAGCAGAGGTGATGATGTGTACAGGGGATGATGTCTGCTGTGCTGAGAGCTCCATACAGATAATGAAGTCTGCTGTGTTCAGAGCTCGGCACAGGTGATGATCTTTGCTGTGTTGAGAGCTCCATACAGATAATGAAGGCTGCTGTGTTCAGAGCTCGGCACAGGTGATTATGTTTGCTGTGTTGAGAGCTCCATACAGATAATGAAGTCTGCTGTGTTCAGAGCTCGGCACAGGTGATGATGTTGGCTGTGTTGAGAGCTCCATACAGATAATGAAGTCTGCTGTGTTCAGAGCTTGGCACATGTGATGATGTTTGCTGTGTTGATAGTTCCATACAGATAATGAAGTCTTCTGTGTTCAGAGCTTGGCACATGTGATGATGTTTGCTGTGTTGATAGTTCCATACAGATAATGAAGGCTGCTGTGTTCAGAGCTCGGCACAGGTGATGATGTGTACAGGTGAGCTCGGCACAGGTGATGATGTGTACAGGTGATGATGTTTGCTGTGTTGAGACTTCCATACAGATAATGAAGGCTGCTGTGTTCAGAACTTAGTACAGGTGATGATGTTTGCTGTGCTGAGAGCTCCATACAGATAATGAAGTCTGCTGTGTTCAGAGCTCAGCACAGGTGATGATGTTGGCAGTGTTGAGAGCTCCATACAGATAATGAAGTCTGCTGTGTTCAGAGCTCGGCACATGTGATGATGTTTGCTGTGTTGATAGTTCCATACAGATAATGAAGGCTGCTGTGTTCAGAGCTTGGCACAGGTGATGATGTGTACAGGTGATGATGTTTGCTGTGTTGAGACTTCCATACAGATAATAAAGTCTGCTGAGTTCAGAGCTCGGCACAGGTGATTATGTTTGCTGTGATGAGAGCTCCATACAGATAATGAAGTCTGCTGTGTTCAGAGCTCGGCACAGGTGATGATGTTGGCTGTGTTGAGTGCCCCATACAGATAATGAAGGCTGCTGTGTTGAGAGCTCGGCACAGGTGATGATGCTTGCTGTGTTAAGAGCTCCACACAGATAATGAAGGCTGCTGTGTTCAGAGCTTGGCACAGGTGATGATGTGTACAGGAGATGATGTTGGCTGTGTTCAGCGCTCCACACAGATAATGAAGGCTGCTGTGTCCAGAGCTCAGCACAGGTGATGATGTGTACAGGTGATGATGTTTGCTGTGTTGAGAGCTATACACAGATAATGACGGCTGCTGTGTTCAGAGCTGTGTACATGTGATGATGTTTGCTGTGTTGAGAGCTCCATACAGATAATGAAGTCTGCTATGTTCAGAGCTCGGCACAGGTGATGATGTTGGTTGTGTTGAGAGCCCCATACAGATAATTGAGGCTGCTGTGTTGAGAGCTCGGCACAGGTAATGATGCTTGCTGTTTTGAGAGCTCCACGCAGATAATGAAGGCTGCTGTGTTCAGAGCTTGGCACAGGTGATGATGTGTACAGGTGATGATGTTTGCTGTGTTGAGACTTCCATACAGATAATGAAGGCTGCTGTGTTAAGAACTTAGTACAGGTGATGATGTTTGATGTGTTGAGAGCTCCATATAGATAATGAAGTCTGCTGTGTTCAGAGCTCGGCACAGGTGATGATGTTTGCTGTGTTCAGAGCTCCATACAGATAATGAAGTCTGCTGTGTTCAGAGCTCGGCACAGGTGATGATGTTTGCTGTGTTGAGAGCCCCATACAGATAATAAAGGCTGCTGTGTTGAGAGCTCGGCACAGGTGATGATGCTTGCTGTGTTGAGAGCTCCACACAGATAATGAAGACTGCTGTGTTCAGAGCTTGGCACAGGTGATGATGTGTACAGGTGATGATGTTTGCTGTGTTGAGACTTCCATACAGATAATGAAGGCAGCTGTGTTCAGAGCTTGGCACATGTGATGATGTTTGCTGTGTTGATAGTTCCATACAGATAATGAAGTCTGCTGTGTTCAGAGCTCGGCACATGTGATGATGTTTGCTGTGTTGATAGTTCCATACAGATAATGAAGGCTGCTGTGATCAGAGCTCGGCACAGGTGATGATGTTTGCTGTGTTCAGAGCTCCATACAGATAATGAAGTCTGCTGTGTTTAGAGCTCGGCACAGGTGATGATGTTTGCTGTGTTGAGAGCTCCATACAGATAATGAAGTCTGCTGTGTTCAGAGCTCGGCACATGTGATGATATTTGCTGTGTTGAGAGCTCCATACAGATAATGAAGTCTGCTATGTTCAGAGCCCGGCACAGGTGATGATGTTTGCTGTATTGAGAGCTCCATACAGATAATGAAGTCTGCTGTGTTCAGAGCTCGGCACAGGTGATGATGTTGGCTGTGTTGAGAGCCCCATACAGATAATAAAGGCTGCTGTGTTGAGAGCTCGGCACAGGTGATGATGCTTGCTGTGTTGAGAGATCCACACAGATAATGAAGACTGCTGTGTTCAGAGTTTGGCACAGGTGATGATGTGTACAGGTGATGATGTTTGCTGTGTTGAGACTTCCATACAGATAATTAAGGCTGCTGTGTTCAGAGCTTGGCACATGTGATGATGTTTGCTGTGTTGATAGTTCCATACAGATAATGAAGTCTGCTGTGTTCAGAGCTCGGCACATGTGATGATGTTTGCTGTGTTGATAGTTCCATACAGATAATGAAGGCTGCTGTGTTCAGAGCTCGGCACAGGTGATGATGTGTACAGGTGAGCTCGGCACAGGTGATAATGTGTATAGGTGATGATGTTTGCTGTGTTGAGACTTCCATACAGATAATGAAGGCTGCTGTGTTCAGAACTTAGTACAGGTGATGATGTTTGCTGTGCTGAGAGCTCCATACAGATAATGAAGTATGCAATGTTCAGAGCTCGGCATAGGTGGTGATGATTTTTGCTGTGTTGAGAGCTCCATACAGATAATGAAGTCTGCTGTGTTCAGAGCTCGGCACAGGTGATGATCTTTGCTGTGTTGAGAGCTCCATACAGATAATGAAGTCTGCTGTGTTCAGAGCTCGGCGCAGGTGATGATGTTGGCTGTGTTGATAGTTCCATACAGATAATGAAGGCTGCTGTGTTCAGAGCTCGGCACAGGTGATGATGTGTACAGGTGAGCTCGGCAGGTCATGATGTGTACAGATGACTATGTTTGCTGTGTTTAGAGCACCATACAGATAATGAAGTCTGCTGTGTTGAGAGCTCAGCACTGGTGATGATGTTGGCTGTGTTGAGGGCTCCATACAGATAAAGAAGTCTGCTGTGTTCAGAGCTCGGCACAGGTGATGATGTGTACAGGTGATGATGTCGGCTTGTTCGAAGCTCCACAGAGATAATGAAGGCTGCTGTGTTCAGAGCTCAGCAGAGGTGATGATGTGTACAGGGGATGATGTCTGCTGTGTTGAGAGCTCCATACAGATAATGAAGTCTGCTGTGTTCAGAGCTCGGCACAGGTGATGATCTTTGCTGTGTTGAGAGCTCCATACAGATAATGAAGGCTGCTGTGTTCAGAGCTCGGCACAGGTGATTATGTTTGCTGTGTTGAGAGCTCCATACAGATAATGAAGTCTGCTGTGTTCAGAGCTCGGCACAGGTGATGATGTTGGCTGTGTTGAGAGCTCCATACAGATAATGAAGTCTGCTGTGTTCAGAGCTTGGCACATGTGATGATGTTTGCTGTGTTGATAGTTCCATACAGATAATGAAGTCTGCTGTGTTCAGAGCTCGGCACATGTGATGATGTTTGCTGTGTTGATAGTTCTATACAGATAATGAAGGCTGCTGTGTTCAGAGCTCGGCACAGGTGATGATGTGTACAGGTGAGCTCGGCACAGGTGATGATGTGTACAGATGACGATGTTTGCTGTGTTTAGAGCACCATACAGATAATGAAGGCTGCTGTGTTCAGAACTAAGTACAGGTGATGATCTTTGCTGTGTTGAGAGCTCCATACAGATAATGAAGGCTGCTGTGTTCAGAGCTCGGCACAGGTGATTATGTTTGCTGTGTTGAGAGCTCCATACAGATATTGAAGTCTGCTGTGTTCAGAGCTCGGCACATGTGATGATGTTTGCTGTGTTGATAGTTCTATACAGATAATGAAGGCTGCTGTGTTCAGAGCTCGGCACAGGTGATGATGTGTACAGATGACGATGTTTGCTGTGTTTAGAGAGCCATACAGATAATGAAGTCTGCTGTGTCGAGAGCTCCATATAGATAATGATGGCTGCCGTGCTCAGAGCTTGGTACTGGTGATGATGTGTACATGTGTTCATGTTTGCTGTTTTGACAGTTAGAGATAATAAAGTCTTATGTGTTCAGAGCTTGGCACAGGTGATGGTGTTTGCTGTATTCAGAGCTCCACACAGATAATGAAGGCTGTTGTGTCCAGAGCTTAGTACAGGTTATGATGTTAGCTGTGTTGAGAGCTCCATACAGATAATGAAGTCTGCTATGTTCAGAGCTCGACACAGTTGATGATGTGTACAGGTGATGATGTCGGCTGTGTTCAGAGCTCCACACAGATAATGAAGGCTGCTGTGTTCGGAGCTCAGCACAGGTGATGATGCTTGCTGTGTTGAAAGCTGCACACAGAATGAAGTCTCCTGTGTTCAGAGCTTGGCATAGGTGATGATGTTTGCTGTGTTGAGAGCTCCATACAGATAATTAAGTCTGCTCTGTTCAGAGCTCGGCACAGGTGATGATGTTTCCTGTGTTGTGAGCTCCATACAGATAATGAAGGCTGCTGTGTTCAGAGCTCGGCACAGGTGATGATGCTTGCTGTGTTGAGAGCTCCACACAGATAATGAAGTCTGCTGTGTTCAGAGCTTTGTACAGGTGATGATGTGTACATGTGTTAATGTTTTCTGTGTTGACAGTTCCATACAGATAATTAAGTCTTATGTGTTCAGAGCTTGGCACAGGTGATGTGTACAGGTGATGATATTTGCTGTGTTGAGACTTCCATACAGATAATGAAGGCCGCTGTGTTCAGAACTTGGTACAGGTGATGATGTGTACAGGAGATAATGTCTGCTGTGTTGAGAGCTCCACACAGATAATGATGGCTGCTGTGTTCAGAACTTAGTACAGGTGATGATGTTTGCTGTGTGGAGAGCTCCACACAGATAATGAAGGCTGCTGTGTTCAGATCTCGGCACAAGTGATGATGTTGGCTGTGTTGAGTGCCCCATACAGATAATGAAGGCTGCTGTGTTGAGAGCTTGGCACAGGTGATGATGCTTGCTGTGTTGAGAGCTCCACACAGATAATGAAGGCTGCTGTGTTCAGAGCTTGGCACAGGTGATGATATGTACAGGTGATGATGTCGGCTGTGTTCAGCGCTCCACACAGATAATGAAGGCTGCTGTGTCCAGAGCTCAGCACAGGTGATGATGTGTAGAGGTGATGATGTTTGCTGTGTTGAGAGCTCCACACAGATAATGACGGCTGCTGTGTTCAGAGATGTGTACATGTGATGATGTTTGCTGTGTTGAGAGCTCCACACAGATAATGAAGTCTGCTATGTTCAGAGCTCGGCACAGGTGATGATGCTTGCTGTGTTGAGAGCTCCACACAGATAATGAAGGCTGCTGTGTTCAGAGCTTGGCAGAGGTGATGATGTGTACAGATGATGATGTTTGCTGTGTTGAGACTTCCATACAGATAATGAAGTCTGCTGTGTTCAGAGCTCGGCACAGGTGATGATGTTGGCTGTGTTGAGAGCCCCATACAGATAATAAAGGCTGCTGTGTTGAGAGCTCGGCACAGGTGATGATGCTTGCTGTGTTGAGAGCTCCACACAGATAATGAAGACTGCTGTGTTCAGAGTTTGGCACAGGTGATGATGTGTACAGGTGATGATGTTTGCTGTGTTGAGACTTCCATACAGATAATTAAGGCTGCTGTGTTCAGAGCTTGGCACATGTGATGATGTTTGCTGTGTTGATAGTTCCATACAGATAATGAAGTCTGCTGTGTTCAGAGCTCGGCACATGTGATGATGTTTGCTGTGTTGATAGTTCCATACAGATAATGAAGGCTGCTGTGTTCAGAGCTCGGCACAGGTGATGATGTGTACAGGTGAGCTCAGCACAGGTGATGATGTGTACAGGTGATGATGTTTGCTGTGTTGAGACTTCCATACAGATAATGAAGGCTGCTGTGTTCAGAACTTAGTATAGGTGATGATGTTTGCTGTGCTGAGAGCTCCATACAGATAATGAAGTATGCAATGTTCAGAGCTCGGCATAGGTGATGATGTTTGCTGTGTTGAGAGCTCCATACAGATAATGAAGTCTGCTGTGTTCAGAGCTCGGCACAGGTGATGATCTTTGCTGTGTTGAGAGCTCCATACAGATAATGAAGTCTGCTGTGTTCAGAGCTCGGCGCAGGTGATGATGTTGGCTGTGTTGATAGTTCCATACAGATAATGAAGGCTGCTGTGTTCAGAGCTCGGCACAGGTGATGATGTGTACAGGTGAGCTCGGCAGGTGATGATGTGTACAGATGACTATGTTTGCTGTGTTTAGAGCACCATACAGATAATGAAGTCTGCTGTGTTGAGAGCTCAGCACTGGTGATGATGTTGGCTGTGTTGAGGGCTCCATACAGATAATGAAGTCTGCTGTGTCCAGAGCTCGGCACAGGTGATGATGTGTACAGGTGATGATGTCGGCTTGTTCGAAGCTCCACAGAGATAATGAAGGCTGCTGTGTTCAGAGCTCAGCAGAGGTGATGATGTGTACAGGGGATGATGTCTGCTGTGTTGAGAGCTCCATACAGATAATGAAGTCTGCTGTGTTCAGAGCTCGGCACAGGTGATGATCTTTGATGTGATGAGAGCTCCATACAGATAATGAAGTCTGCTGTGTTCAGAGCTCGGCACAGGTGATGATGTTGGCTGTGTTGAGAGCCCCATACAGATAATAAAGGCTGCTGTGTTGAGAGCTTGGCACAGGTGATGATGCTTGCTGTGTTGAGAGCTCCACACAGATAATGAAGACTACTGTGTTCAGAGTTTGGCACAGGTGATGATGTGTACAGGTGATGATGTTTGCTGTGTTGAGACTTCCATACAGATAATGAAGTCTGCTGTGTTCAGAGCTCGGCACAGGTGATGATGTTGGCTGTGTTGAGAGCCCCATACAGATAATAAAGGCTGCTGTGTTGAGAGCTCGGCACAGGTGATGATGCTTGCTGTGTTGAGAGCTCCACACAGATAATGAAGACTGCTGTGTTCAGAGTTTGGCACAGGTGATGATGTGTACAGGTGATGATGTTTGCTGTGTTGAGACTTCCATACAGATAATTAAGGCTGCTGTGTTCAGAGCTTGGCACATGTGATGATGTTTGCTGTGTTGATAGTTCCATACAGATAATGAAGTCTGCTGTGTTCAGAGCTCGGCACATGTGATGATGTTTGCTGTGTTGATAGTTCCATACAGATAATGAAGGCTGCTGTGTTCAGAGCTCGGCACAGGTGATGATGTGTACAGGTGAGCTCGGCACAGGTGATGATGTGTACAGGTGATGATGTTTGCTGTGTTGAGACTTCCATACAGATAATGAAGGCTGCTGTGTTCAGAGCTTAGTACAGGTGATGATGTTTGCTGTGCTGAGAGCTCCATACAGATAATGAAGTATGCAATGTTCAGAGCTCGGCATAGGTGGTGATGATTTTTGCTGTGTTGAGAGCTCCATACAGATAATGAAGTCTGCTGTGTTCAGAGCTCGGCACAGGTGATGATCTTTGCTGTGTTGAGAGCTCCATACAGATAATGAAGTCTGCTGTGTTCAGAGCTCGGCGCAGGTGATGATGTTGGCTGTGTTGATAGTTCCATACAGATAATGAAGGCTGCTGTGTTCAGAGCTCGGCACAGGTGATGATGTGTACAGGTGAGCTCGGCAGGTCATGATGTGTACAGATGACTATGTTTGCTGTGTTTAGAGCACCATACAGATAATGAAGTCTGCTGTGTTGAGAGCTCAGCACTGGTGATGATGTTGGCTGTGTTGAGGGCTCCATACAGATAATGAAGTCTGCTGTGTTCAGAGCTCGGCACAGGTGATGATGTGTACAGGTGATGATGTCGGCTTGTTCGAAGCTCCACAGAGATAATGAAGGCTGCTGTGTTCAGAGCTCAGCAGTGGTGATGATGTGTACAGGGGATGATGTCTGCTGTGTTGAGAGCTCCATACAGATAATGAAGTCTGCTGTGTTCAGAGCTCGGCACAGGTGATGATCTTTGCTGTGTTGAGAGCTCCATACAGATAATGAAGGCTGCTGTGTTCAGAGCTCGGCACAGGTGATTATGTTTGCTGTGTTGAGAGCTCCATACAGATAATGAAGTCTGCTGTGTTCAGAGCTCGGCACAGGTGATGATGTTGGCTGTGTTGAGAGCTCCATACAGATAATGAAGTCTGCTGTGTTCAGAGCTTGGCACATGTGATGATGTTTGCTGTGTTGATAGTTCCATACAGATAATGAAGTCTGCTGTGTTCAGAGCTCGGCACATGTGATGATGTTTGCTGTGTTGATAGTTCTATACAGATAATGAAGGCTGCTGTGTTCAGAGCTCGGCATAGGTGATGATGTGTACAGGTGAGCTCGGCACAGGTGATGATGTGTACAGATGAAGATGTTTGCTGTGTTTAGAGCACCATACAGATAATGAAGGCTGCTGTGTTCAGAACTAAGTACAGGTGATGATCATTGCTGTGTTGAGAGCTCCATACAGATAATGAAGGCTGCTGTGTTCAGAGCTCGGCACAGGTGATTATGTTTGCTGTGTTGAGAGCTCCATACAGATAATGAAGTCTGCTGTGTTCAGAGCTCGGCACATGTGATGATGTTTGCTGTGTTGATAGTTCTATACAGATAATGAAGGCTGCTGTGTTCAGAGCTCGGCACAGGTGATGATGTGTACAGATGACAATGTTTGCTGTGTTTAGAGAGCCATACAGATAATGAAGTCTGCTGTGTTGAGAGCTCAGCACTGGTGATGATGTGTACAGGTGATGATGTCGGCTTGTTCGAAGCTCCACAGAGATAATGAAGGCTGCTGTGTTAAGAGCTCAGCAGAGGTGATGATGTGTACAGGGGATGATGTCTGCTGTGTCGAGAGCTCCATACAGATAATGATGGCTGCCGTGCTCAGAGCTTGGTACAGGTGATGATGTGTACATGTGTTCATGTTTGCTGTTTTGACAGTTAGAGATAATAAAGTCTTATGTGTTCAGAGCTTGGCACAGGTGATGATGTTTGCTGTATTCAGAGCTCCACACAGATAATGAAGGCTGTTTTGTCCAGAGTTTAGTACAGGTTATGATGTTAGCTGTGTTGAGAGCTCCATACAGATAATGAAGTCTGCTATGTTCAGAGCTCGACACAGTTGATGATGTGTACAGGTGATGATGTCGGCTGTGTTCAGAGCTCCACACAGATAATGAAGGCTGCTGTGTTCGGAGCTCAGCACAGGTGATGATGCTTGCTGTGTTGAAAGCTGCACACAGAATGAAGTCTCCTGTGTTCAGAGCTTGGCATAGGTGATGATGTTTGCTGTGTTGAGAGCTCCATACAGATAATTAAGTCTGCTATGTTCAGAGCTCGGCACAGGTGATGATGTTTCCTGTGTTGTGAGCTCCATACAGATAATGAAGGCTGCTGTGTTCAGAGCTCGGCACAGGTGATGATGCTTGCTGTGTTGAGAGCTCCACACAGATAATGAAGTCTGCTGTGTTCAGAGCTTTGTACAGGTGATGATGTGTACATGTGTTAATGTTTTCTGTGTTGACAGTTCCATACAGATAATTAAGTCTTACGTGTTCAGAGCTTGGCACAGGTGATGTGTACAGGTGATGATATTTGCTGTGTTGAGACTTCCATACAGATAATGAAGGCCGCTGTGTTCAGAACTTGGT
This sequence comes from Ambystoma mexicanum, assembly GCF_040938575.1. Taxonomy (NCBI): domain Eukaryota; kingdom Metazoa; phylum Chordata; class Amphibia; order Caudata; family Ambystomatidae; genus Ambystoma; species Ambystoma mexicanum. The sequence goes on from NC_090927.1 coordinate 37,404,118, forward strand.
ACAGGTGATGATGTGTACAGGAGATAATGTCTGCTGTGTTGAGAGCTCCACACAGATAATGATGGCTGCTGTGTTCAGAACTTAGTACAGGTGATGATGTTTGCTGTGTTGAGAGCTCCACACAGATAATGAAGGCTGCTGTGTTCAGATCTCGGCACAAGTGATGATGTTGGCTGTGTTGAGTGCCCCATACAGATAATGAAGGCTGCTGTGTTGAGAGCTTGGCACAGGTGATGATGCTTGCTGTGTTGAGAGCTCCACACAGATAATGAAGGCTGCTGTGTTCAGAGCTTGGCACAGGTGATGATATGTACAGGTGATGATGTCGGCTGTGTTCAGCGCTCCACACAGATAATGAAGGCTGCTGTGTCCAGAGCTCAGCACAGGTGATGATGTGTAGAGGTGATGATGTTTGCTGTGTTGAGAGCTCCACACAGATAATGACGGCTGCTGTGTTCAGAGATGTGTACATGTGATGATGTTTGCTGTGTTGACAGCTCCACACAGATAATGAAGTCTGCTATGTTCAGAGCTCGGCACAGTTGATGATGCTTGCTGTGTTGAGAGCTCCACACAGATAATGAAGGCTGCTGTGTTCAGAGCTTGGCACAGGTGATGATGTGTACAGATGATGATGTTTGCTGTGTTGAGACTTCCATACAGATAATGAAGTCTGCTGTGTTCAGAGCTCGGCACAGGTGATGATGTTGGCTGTGTTGAGAGCCCCATACAGATAATAAAGGCTGATGTGTTGAGAGCTCAGCACAGGTGATGATGCTTGCTGTGTTGAGAGCTCCACACAGATAATGAAGACTGCTGTGTTCAGAGTTTGGCACAGGTGATGATGTGTACAGGTGATGATGTTTGCTGTGTTGAGACTTCCATACAGATAATTAAGGCTGCTGTGTTCAGAGCTTGGCACATGTGATGATGTTTGCTGTGTTGATAGTTCCATACAGATAATGAAGTCTGCTGTGTTCAGAGCTCGGCACATGTGATGATGTTTGCTGTGTTGATAGTTCCATACAGATAATGAAGGCTGCTGTGTTCAGAGCTCGGCACAGGTGATGATGTGTACAGGTGAGCTCGGCACAGGTGATGATGTGTACAGGTGATGATGTTTGCTGTGTTGAGACTTCCATACAGATAATGAAGGCTGCTGTGTTCAGAACTTAGTACAGGTGATGATGTTTGCTGTGCTGAGAGCTCCATACAGATAATGAAGTATGCAATGTTCAGAGCTCGGCATAGGTGATGATGTTTGCTGTGTTGAGAGCTCCATACAGATAATGAAGTCTGCTGTGTTGAGAGCTCGGCACAGGTGATGATCTTTGCTGTGTTGAGAGCTCCATACAGATAATGAAGTCTGCTGTGTTCAGAGCTCGGCGCAGGTGATGATGTTGGCTGTGTTGATAGTTCCATACAGATAATGAAGGCTGCTGTGTTCAGAGCTCGGCACAGGTGATGATGTGTACAGGTGAGCTCGGCAGGTGATGATGTGTACAGATTACTATGTTTGCTGTGTTTAGAGCACCATACAGATAATGAAGTCTGCTGTGTTGAGAGCTCAGCACTGGTGATGATGTTGGCTGTGTTGAGGGCTCCATACAGATAATGAAGTCTGCTGTGTCCAGAGCTCGGCACAGGTGATGATGTGTACAGGTGATGATGTCGGCTTGTTCGAAGCTCCACAGAGATAATGAAGGCTGCTGTGTTCAGAGCTCAGCAGAGGTGATGATGTGTACAGGGGATGATGTCTGCTGTGTTGAGAGCTCCATGCAGATAATGAAGTCTGCTGTGTTCAGAGCTCGGCACAGGTGATGATCTTTGATGTGATGAGAGCTCCATACAGATAATGAAGTCTGCTGTGTTCAGAGCTCGGCACAGGTGATGATGTTGGCTGTGTTGAGAGCCCCATACAGATAACAAAGGCTGCTGTGTTGAGAGCTTGGCACAGGTGATGATGCTTGCTGTGTTGAGAGCTCCACACAGATAATGAAGACTGCTGTGTTCAGAGTTTGGCACAGGTGATGATGTGTACAGGTGATGATGTTTGCTGTGTTGAGACTTCCATACAGATAATGAAGGCTGCTGTGTTCAGAGCTTGGCACATGTGATGATGTTTGCTGTGTTGATAGTTCCATACAGATAATGAAGTCTGCTGTGTTCAGAGCTCGGCACATGTGATGATGTTTGCTGTGTTGATAGTTCCATACAGATAATGAAGGCTGCTGTGTTCAGAGCTCGGCACAGGTGATGATGTGTACAGGTGAGCTCGGCACATGTGATGATGTTTGCTGTGTTGATAGTTCCATACAGATAATGAAGGCTGCTGTGTTCAGAGCTCGGCACAGGTGATGATGTGTACAGGTGAGCTCGGCACAGGTGATGATGTGTACAGGTGATGATGTTTGCTGTGTTGAGACTTCCATACAGATAATGAAGGCTGCTGTGTTCAGAACTTAGTACAGGTGATGATCTTTGCTGTGTTGAGAGCTCCATAGAGACAATGAAGGCTGCTGTGTTCAGAGCTCGGCACAGGTGATTATGTTTGCTGTGTTGAGAGCTCCATACAGATAATGAAGTCTGCTGTGTTCAGAGCTCGGCACAGGTGATGATGTTGGCTGTGTTGATAGTTCCATACAGATAATGAAGGCTGCTGTGTTTAGAGCTCGGCACAGGTGATGATGTGTACAGGTGAGCTCGGCAGGTGATGATGTGTACAGATGACGATGTTTGCTGTGTTTAGAGCACCATACAGATAATGAAGTCTGCTGTGTTGAGAGCTCAGCACTGGTGATGATGTTGGCTGTGTTGAGGGCTCCATACAGATAATGAAGTCTGCTGTGTTCAGAGCTCGGCACAGGTGATGATGTGTACATGTGATGATGTTGGCTTGTTCGAAGCTCCACAGAGATAATGAAGGCTGCTGTTTTCAGAGCTCAGCGGAGGTGATGATGTGTGCAGGGGATGATGTCTGCTGTGTTGAGAGCTCCATACAGATAATGAAGTCTGCTGTGTTCAGAGCTCGGCACAGGTGATGATCTTTGCTGTGTTGAGAGCTCCATACAGATAATGAAGGCTGCTGTGTTCAGAGATTGGCACAGGTGATTATGTTTGCTGTGTTGAGAGCTCCATACAGATAATGAAGTCTGCTGTGTTCAGAGCTCGGCACAGGTGATGATGTTGGCTGTGTTGAGAGCTCCATACAGATAATGAAGTCTGCTGTGTTCAGAGCTTGGCACATGTGATGATGTTTGCTGTGTTGATAGTTCCATACAGATAATGAAGTCTGCTGTGTTCAGAGCTTGGCACATGTGATGATGTTTGCTGTGTTGATAGTTCCATACAGATAATGAAGGCTGCTGTGTTCAGAGCTCGGCACAGGTGATGATGTGTACAGGTGAGCTCGGCACAGGTGATGATGTATACAGGTGATGATGTTTGCTGTGCTGAGACTTCCATACAGATAATGAAGGCTGCTGTGTTCAGAACTTAGTACAGGTGATGATGTTTGCTGTGCTGAGAGCTCCATACAGATAATGAAGTCTGCTGTGTTCAGAGCTCAGCACAGGTGATGATGTTGGCAGTGTTGAGAGCTCCATACAGATAATGAAGTCTGCTGTGTTCAGAGCTCGGCACATGTGATGATGTTTGCTGTGTTGATAGTTCCATACAGATAATGAAGGCTGCTGTGTTCAGAGCTTGGCACAGGTGATGATGTGTACAGGTGATGATGTTTGCTGTGTTGAGACTTCCATACAGATAATGAAGGCTGCTGTGTTGAGAGCTCGGCACATGTGATAATGTTTGCTGTGTTGATAGTTCCATGCAGATATTGAAGGCTGCTGTGTTCAGACCTCGGCACATGTGATGATGTTTGCTGTGTTGATAGTTCCATACAGATAATGAAGTCTGCTGTGTTCAGAGCTTGGCTCAGGTGATGATGTGTACAGGTGATGATGTTTGCTGTGTTGAGACTTCCATACAGATAATAAAGTCTGCTGAGTTCAGAGCTCGGCACAGGTGATTATGTTTGCTGTGATGAGAGCTCCATACAGATAATGAAGTCTGCTGTGTTCAGAGCTCGGCACAGGTGATGATGTTGGCTGTGTTGAGTGCCCCATACAGATAATGAAGGCTGCTGTGTTGAGAGCTCGGCACAGGTGATGATGCTTGCTGTGTTGAGAGCTCCACACAGATAATGAAGGCTGCTTTGTTCAGAGCTTGGCAAAGGTGATGATGTGTACAGGAGATGATGTTGGCTGTGTTCAGCGCTCCACACAGATAATGAAGGCTGCTGTGTCCAGAGCTCAGCACAGGTGATGATGTGTACAGGTGATGATGTTTGCTGTGTTGAGAGCTATACACAGATAATGACGGCTGCTGTGTTCAGAGCTGTGTACATGTGATGATGTTTGCTGTGTTGAGAGCTCCATACAGATGATGAAGTCTGCTATGTTCAGAGCTCGGCACAGGTGATGATGTTGGTTGTGTTGAGAGCCCCATACAGATAATTGAGGCTGCTGTGTTGAGAGCTCGGCACAGGTAATGATGCTTGCTGTTTTGAGAGCTCCACGCAGATAATGAAGGCTGCTGTGTTCAGAGCTTGGCACAGGTGATGATGTGTACAGGTGATGATGTTTGCTGTGTTGAGACTTCCATACAGATAATGAAGGCTGCTGTGTTCAGAACTTAGTACAGGTGATGATGTTTGATGTGTTGAGAGCTCCATATAGATAATGAAGTCTGCTGTGTTCAGAGCTCGGCACAGGTGATGATGTTTGCTGTGTTCAGAGCTCCATACAGATAATGAAGTCTGCTGTGTTCAGAGCTCGGCACAGGTGATGATGTTTGCTGTGTTGAGAGCCCCATACAGATAATAAAGGCTGCTGTGTTGAGAGCTCGGCACAGGTGATGATGCTTGCTGTGTTGAGTGCCCCATACAGATAATGAAGGCTGCTGTGTTCAGAGCTTGGCACAGGTGATGATGTGTACAGGTGATGATGTTTGCTGTGTTGAGACTTCCATACAGATAATGAAGGCTGCTGTGTTCAGAGCTTGGCACATGTGATGATGTTTGCTGTGTTGATAGTTCCATACAGATAATGAAGTCTGCTGTGTTCAGAGCTCGGCACATGTGATGATGTTTGCTGTGTTGATAGTTCCATACAGATAATGATGGCTGCTGTGTTCAGAGCTCGGCACAGGTGATGATGTTGGCTGTGTTGAGTGCCCTATACAGATAATGAAGGCTGCTGTGTTGAGAGCTCGGCACAGGTGATGATGCTTGCTGTGTTGAGAGCTCTACACAGATAATGAAAGCTGCTGTGTTCAGAGCTTGGCACATGTGATGATGTGTACAGGTGATGATGTGTACAGGAGATGATGTTGGCTGTGTTCAGCGCTCCACACAGATAATGAAGGCTGCTGTGTCCAGAGCTCAGCACAGGTGATGATGTGTACAGGTGATGATGTTTGCTGTGTTGAGAGCTCCACACAGATAATGACGGCTGCTGTGTTCAGAGCTGTGTACATGTGATGATGTTTGCTGTGTTGAGAGATCCATACAGATAATGAAGTCTGCTATGTTCAGAGCTCGGCACAGGTGATGATGTTGGCTGTGTTGAGAGCCCCATACAGATAATTGAGGCTGCTGTGTTGAGAGCTCGGCACAGGTAATGATGCTTGCTGTGTTGGGAGCTCCACACAGATAATGAAGGCTGCTGTGTTCAGAGCTTGGCACAGGTGATGATGTGTACAAGTGATGATGTTTGCTGTGTTAAGACTTCCATACAGATAATGAAGGCTGCTGTGTTCAGAACTTAGTACAGGTGATGATGTTTGATGTGTTGAGAGCTCCATACAGATAATGAAGTCTGCTGTGATCAGAGCTCGGCACAGGTGATGATGTTTGCTGTGTTCAGAGCTCCATACAGATAATGAAGTCTGCTGTGTTCAGAGCTCGGCACAGGTGATGATGTTTGCTGTGTTGAGAGCTCCATACAGATAATGAAGTCTGCTGTGTTCAGAGCTCGGCACATGTGATGATATTTGCTGTGTTGAGAGCTCCATACAGATAATGAAGTCTGCTATGTTCAGAGCCCGGCACAGGTGATGATGTTTGCTGTATTGAGAGCTCCATACAGATAATGAAGTCTGCTGTGTTCAGAGCTCGGCACAGGTGATGATGTTGGCTGTGTTGAGAGCCCCATACAGATAATAAAGGCTGCTGTGTTGAGAGCTTGGCAAAGGTGATGATGCTTGCTGTGTTGAGAGCTCCACACAGATAATGAAGACTGCTGTGTTCAGAGTTTGGCACAGGTGATGATGTGTACAGGTGATGATGTTTGCTGTGTTGAGACTTCCATACAGATAATGAAGTCTGCTGTGTTCAGAGCTCGGCACATGTGATGATGTTTGCTGTGTTGATAGTTCCATACAGATAATGAAGGCTGCTGTGTTCAGAGCTCGGCACAGGTGATGATGTGTACAGGTGAGCTCGGCACAGGTGATGATGTGTACAGGTGATGATGTTTGCTGTGTTGAGACTTCCATACAGATAATGAAGGCTGCTGTGTTCAGAACTTAGTACAGGTGATGATGTTTGCTGTGCTGAGAGCTCCATACAGATAATGAAGTATGCAATGTTCAGAGCTCGGCATAGGTGATGATGTTTGCTGTGTTGAGAGCTCCATACAGATAATGAAGTCTACTGTGTTCAGAGCTCGGCACAGGTGATTATCTTTGCTGTGTTGAGAGCTCCATACAGATAATGAAGTCTGCTGTGTTCAGAGCTCGGCGCAGGTGATGATGTTGGCTGTGTTGATAGTTCCATACAGATAATGAAGGCTGCTGTGTTCAGAGCTCGGCACAGGTGATGATGTGTACAGGTGAGCTCGGCAGGTGATGATGTGTACAGATGACTATGTTTGCTGTGTTTAGAGCACCATACAGATAATGAAGTCTGCTGTGTTGAGAGCTCAGCACTGGTGATGATGTTGGCTGTGTTGAGGGCTCCATACAGATAATGAAGTCTGCTGTGTTCAGAGCTCGGCACAGGTGATGATGTGTACAGGTGATGATGTCGGCTTGTTCGAAGCTCCACAGAGATAATGAAGGCTGCTGTGTTCAGAGCTCGGCACAGGTGATGATGTGTACAGGTGATGATGTTTGCTGTGTTGAGACTTCCATACAGATAATGAAGGCTGCTGTGTTCAGAACTAAGTACAGGTGATGATCTTTGCTGTGTTGAGAGCTCCATACAGATAATGAAGGCTGCTGTGTTCAGAGCTCGGCACAGGTGATTATGTTTGCTGTGTTGAGAGCTCCATACAGATAATGAAGTCTGCTGTGTTCAGAGCTCGGCACATGTGATGATGTTTGCTGTGTTGATAGTTCTATACAGATAATGAAGGCTGCTGTGTTCAGAGCTCGGCACAGGTGATGATGTGTACAGGTGAGCTCGGCACAGGTGATGATGTTTACAGATGACGATGTTTGCTGTGTTTAGAGCACCATACAGATAATGAAGTCTGCTGTGTTGAGAGCTCAGCACTGGTGATGATGTGTACAGGTGATGATGTCGGCTTGTTCGAAGCTCCACAGAGATAATGAAGGCTGCTGTGTTAAGAGCTCAGCAGAGGTGATGATGTGTACAGGGGATGATGTCTGCTGTGTCGAGAGCTCCATACAGATAATGATGGCTGCCGTGCTCAGAGCTTGGTACAGGTGATGATGTGTACATGTGTTCATGTTTGCTGTTTTGACAGTTAGAGATAATAAAGTCTTATGTGTTCAGAGCTTGGCACAGGTGATGATGTTTGCTGTATTCAGAGCTCCACACAGATAATGAAGGCTGTTGTGTCCAGAGCTTAGTACAGGTTATGATGTTAGCTGTGTTGAGAGCTCCATACAGATAATGAAGTCTGCTATGTTCAGAGCTCGACACAGTTGATGATGTGTACAGGTGATGATGTCGGCTGTGTTCAGAGCTCCACACAGATAATGAAGGCTGCTGTGTTCGGAGCTCAGCACAGGTGATGATGCTTGCTGTGTTGAAAGCTGCACACAGAATGAAGTCTCCTGTGTTCAGAGCTTGGCATAGGTGATGATGTTTGCTGTGTTGAGAGCTCCATACAGATAATTAAGTCTGCTATGTTCAGAGCTCGGCACAGGTGATGATGTTTCCTGTGTTGTGAGCTCCATACAGATAATGAAGGCTGCTGTGTTCAGAGCTCGGCACAGGTGATGATGCTTGCTGTGTTGAGAGCTCCACACAGATAATGAAGTCTGCTGTGTTCAGAGCTTTGTACAGGTGATGATGTGTACATGTGTTAATGTTTTATGTGTTGACAGTTCCATACAGATAATTAAGTCTTACGTGTTCAGAGCTTGGCACAGGTGATGTGTACAGGTGATGATATTTGCTGTGTTGAGACTTCCATACAGATAATGAAGGCCGCTGTGTTCAGAACTTGGTACAGGTGATGATGTGTACAGGAGATAATGTCTGCTGTGTTGAGAGCTCCACACAGATAATGATAGCTGCTGTGTTCAGAACTTAGTACAGGTGATGATGTTTGCTGTGTTGAGAGCTCCACACAGATAATGAAGGCTGCTGTGTTCAGATCTCGGCACAAGTGATGATGTTGGCTGTGTTGAGTGCCCCATACAGATAATGAAGGCTGCTGTGTTGAGAGCTTGGCACAGGTGATGATGCTTGCTGTGTTGAGAGCTCCACACAGATAATGAAGGCTGCTGTGTTCAGAGCTTGGCACAGGTGATGATGTGTACAGGTGATGATGTCGGCTGTGTTCAGCGCTCCACACAGATAATGAAGGCTGCTGTGTCCAGAGCTCAGCACAGGTGATGATGTGTAGAGGTGATGATGTTTGCTGTGTTGAGAGCTCCACACAGATAATGACGGCTGCTGTGTTCAGAGATGTGTACATGTGATGATGTTTGCTGTGTTGAGAGCTCCACACAGATAATGAAGTCTGCTATGTTCAGAGCTTGGCACAGGTGATGATGTGTACAGATGATGATGTTTGCTGTGTTGAGACTTCCATACAGATAATGAAGTCTGCTGTGTTCAGAGCTCGGCACAGGTGATGATGTTGGCTGTGTTGAGAGCCCCATACAGATAATAAAGGCTGCTGTGTTGAGAGCTCGGCACAGGTGATGATGCTTGCTGTGTTGAGAGCTCCACACAGATAATGAAGACTGCTGTGTTCAGAGTTTGGCACAGGTGATGATGTGTACAGGTGATGATGTTTGCTGTGTTGAGACTTCCATACAGATAATTAAGGCTGCTGTGTTCAGAGCTTGGCATATGTGATGATGTTTGCTGTGTTGATAGTTCCATACAGATAATGAAGTCTGCTGTGTTCAGAGCTCGGCACATGTGATGATGTTTGCTGTGTTGATAGTTCCATACAGATAATGAAGGCTGCTGTGTTCAGAGCTCGGCACAGGTGATGATGTGTACAGGTGAGCTCGGCACAGGTGATGATGTGTACAGGTGATGATGTTTGCTGTGTTGAGACTTCCATACAGATAATGAAGGCTGATGTGTTCAGAACTTAGTACAGGTGATGATGTTTGCTGTGCTGAGAGCTCCATACAGATAATGAAGGCTGCTGTGTTCAGAGCTTGGCACAGGTGATGATGTTTGCTGTGTTGAGAGCTCCATACAGATAATGAAGTCTGCTGTGTTCAGAGCTCGGCACAGGTGATGATCTTTGCTGTGTTGAGAGCTCCATACAGATAATGAAGTCTGCTGTGTTCAGAGCTCGGCGCAGGTGATGATGTTGGCTGTGTTGATAGTTCCATACAGATAATGAAGGCTGCTGTGTTCAGAGCTCGGCACAGGTGATGATGTGTACAGGTGAGCTCGGCAGGTGATGATGTGTACAGATGACTATGTTTGCTGTGTTTAGAGCACCATACAGATAATGAAGTCTGCTGTGTTGAGAGCTCAGCACTGGTGATGATGTTGGCTGTGTTGAGGGCTCCATACAGATAATAAAGTCTGCTGTGTTCAGAGCTCGGCACAGGTGATGATGTGTACAGGTGATGATGTCGGCTTGTTCGAAGCTCCACAGAGATAATGAAGGCTGCTGTGTTCAGAGCTCAGCAGAGGTGATGATGTGTACAGGGGATGATGTCTGCTGTGTTGAGAGCTCCATACAGATAATGAAGTCTGCTGTGTTCAGAGCTCGGCACAGGTGATGATCTTTGCTGTGTTGAGAGCTCCATACAGATAATGAAGGCTGCTGTGTTCAGAGCTCGGCACAGGTGATTATGTTTGCTGTGTTGAGAGCTCCATACAGATAATGAAGTCTGCTGTGTTCAGAGCTCGGCACAGGTGATAATGTTGGCTGTGTTGAGAGCTCCATACAGATAATGAAGTCTGCTGTGTTCAGAGCTTGGCACATGTGATGATGTTTGCTGTGTTGATAGTTCCATACAGATAATGAAGGCTGCTGTGTTCAGAGCTCGGCACAGGTGATGATGTGTACAGGTGAGCTCGGCACAGGTGATGATGTGTACAGGTGATGATGTTTGCTGTGTTGAGACTTCCATACAGATAATGAAGGCTGCTGTGTTCAGAACTAAGTACAGGTGATGATCTTTGCTGTGTTGAGAGCTCCATACAGATAATGAAGGCTGCTGTGTTCAGAGCTCGGCACAGGTGATTATGTTTGCTGTGTTGAGAGCTCCATACAGATAATGAAGTCTGCTGTGTTCAGAGCTCGGCACATGTGATGATGTTTGCTGTGTTGATAGTTCTATACAGATAATGAAGGCTGCTGTGTTCAGAGCTCGGCACAGGTGATGATGTGTACAGGTGAGCTCGGCACAGGTGATGATGTGTACAGATGATGATGTTTGCTGTGTTTAGAGCACCATACAGATAATGAAGTCTGCTGTGTTCAGAACTTAGTACAGGTGATGATGTTTGCTGTGCTGAGAGCTCCATACAGATAATGAAGTATGTGATGTTCAGAGCTCGGCATAGGTGATGATGTTTGCTGTGTTTATAGTTCCATACAGATAATGAAGTCTGCTGTGTTCAGAGCTCGGCACATGTGATGATGTTTGCTGTGTTGATAGTTCCATACAGATAATGAAGGCTGCTGTGTTCAGAGCTCGGCACAGGTGATGATGTGTACAGGTGAGCTCGGCACAGGTGATGATGTGTACAGGTGATGATGTTTGCTGTGTTGAGACTTCCATACAGATAATGAAGGCTGCTGTGTTTAGAACTTAGTACAGGTGATGATGTTTGCTGTGCTGAGAGCTCCATACAGATAATGAAGTATGCGATGTTCAGAGCTCGGCATAGGTGATGATGTTTGCTGTGTTGAGAGCTCCATACAGATAATGAAGTCTGCTGTGTTCAGAGCTCGACACAGGTGATGATCTTTGCTGTGTTGAGAGCTCCATAGAGACAATGAAGGCTGCTGTGTTCAGAGCTCGGCACAGGTGATTATGTTTGCTGTGTTGAGAGCTCCATACAGATAATGAAGTCTGCTGTGTTCAGAGCTCGGCACAGGTGATGATGTTGGCTGTGTTGATAGTTCCATACAGATAATGAAGGCTGCTGTGTTTAGAGCTCGGCACAGGTGATGATGTGTACAGGTGAGCTCGGCAGGTGATGATGTGTACAGATGACGATGTTTGCTGTGTTTAGAGCACCATACAGATAATGAAGTCTGCTGTGTTGAGAGCTCAGCACTGGTGATGATGTTGGCTGTGTTGAGGGCTCCATACAGATAATGAAGTCTGCTGTGTTCAGAGCTCGGCACAGGTGATGATGTGTACATGTGATGATGTCGGCTTGTTCGAAGCTCCACAAAGATAATGAAGGCTGCTGTTTTCAGAGCTCAGCGGAGGTGATGATGTGTGCAGGGGATGATGTCTGCTCTGTTGAGAGCTCCATACAGATAATGAAGTCTGCTGTGTTCAGAGCACGGCACAGGTGATGATCTTTGCTGTGTTGAGAGCTCCATACAGATAATGAAGGCTGCTGTGTTCAGAGATTGGCACAGGTGATTATGTTTGCTGTGTTGAGAGCTCCATACAGATAATGAAGTCTGCTGTGTTCAGAGCTCGGCACAGGTGATGATGTTGGCTGTGTTGAGAGCTCCATACAGATAATGAAGTCTGCTGTGTTCAGAGCTTGGCACATGTGATGATGTTTGCTGTGTTGATAGTTCCATACAGATAATGAAGTCTGCTGTGTTCAGAGCTTGGCACATGTGATGATGTTTGCTGTGTTGATAGTTCCATACAGATAATGAAGGCTGCTGTGTTCAGAGCTCGGCACAGGTGATGATGTGTACAGGTGAGCTCGGCACCGGTGATGATGTATACAGGTGATGATGTTTGCTGTGCTGAGACTTCCATACAGATAATGAAGGCTGCTGTGTTCAGAACTTAGTACAGGTGATGATGTTTGCTGTGCTGAGAGCTCCATACAGATAATGAAGTCTGCTGTGTTCAGAGCTTGGCACAGGTGATGATGTGTACAGGTGATGATGTTTGCTGTGTTGAGACTTCCATACAAATAATGAAGGCTGCTGTGTTCAGAACTTAGTACAGGTGATGATGTGTACAGGTGAGCTCGGCACAGGTGATGATGTATACAGGTGATGATGTTTGCTGTGCTGAGACTTCCATACAGATAATGAAGGCTGCTGTGTTCAGAACTTAGTACAGGTGATGATGTTGGCAGTGTTGAGAGCTCCATACAGATAATGAAGGATGCTGTGTTCAGAGCTTGGCACAGGTGATGATGTGTACAGGTGATGATGTTTGCTGTGTTGAGACTTCCATACAAATAATGAAGGCTGCTGTGTTCAGAGCTCGGCACATGTGATAATGTTTGCTGTGTTGATAGTTCCATGCAGATATTGAAGGCTGCTGTGTTCAGAGCTCGGCACATGTGATGATGTTTGCTGTGTTGATAGTTCCATACAGATAATGAAGTCTGCTGTGTTCAGAGCTTGGCTCAGGTGATGATGTGTACAGGTGATGATGTTTGCTGTGTTGAGACTTCCATACAGATAATAAAGTCTGCTGAGTTCAGAGCTCGGCACAGGTGATTATGTTTGCTGTGATGAGAGCTCCATACAGATAATGAAGTCTGCTGTGTTCAGAGCTCGTCACAGGTGATGATGTTGGCTGTGTTGAGTGCCCCATACAGATAATGAAGGCTGCTGTGTTGAGAGCTCGGCACAGGTGATGATGCTTGCTGTGTTGAGAGCTCCACACAGATAATGAAGGCTGCTTTGTTCAGAGCTTGGCACAGGTGATGATGTGTACAGGAGATGATGTTGGCTGTGTTCAGCGCTCCACACAGATAATGAAGGCTGCTGTGTCCAGAGCTCAGCACAGGTGATGATGTGTACAGGTGATGATGTTTGCTGTGTTGAGAGCTATACACAGATAATGACGGCTGCTGTGTTCAGAGCTGTGTACATGTGATGATGTTTGCTGTGTTGAGAGCTCCATACAGATAATGAAGTCTGCTATGTTCAGAGCTCGGCACAGGTGATGATGTTGGTTGTGTTGAGAGCCCCATACAGATAATTGAGGCTGCTGTGTTGAGAGCTCGGCACAGGTAATGATGCTTGCTGTTTTGAGAGCTCCACGCAGATAATGAAGGCTGCTGTGTTCAGAGCTTGGCACAGGTGATGATGTGTACAGGTGATGATGTTTGCTGTGTTGAGACTTCCATACAGATAATGAAGGCTGCTGTGTTCAGAACTTAGTACAGGTGATGATGTTTGATGTGTTGAGAGCTCCATATAGATAATGAAGTCTGCTGTGTTCAGAGCTCGGCACAGGTGATGATGTTTGCTGTGTTCAGAGCTCCATACAGATAATGAAGTCTGCTGTGTTCAGAGCTCGGCACAGGTGATGATGTTTGCTGTGTTGAGAGCCCCATACAGATAATAAAGGCTGATGTGTTGAGAGCTCGGCACAGGTGATGATGCTTGCTGTGTTGAGTGCCCCATACAGATAATGAAGGCTGCTGTGTTCAGAGCTTGGCACAGGTGATGATGTGTACAGGTGATGATGTTTGCTGTGTTGAGACTTCCATACAGATAATGAAGGCTGCTGTGTTCAGAGCTTGGCACATGTGATGATGTTTGCTGTGTTGATAGTTCCATACAGATAATGAAGTCTGCTGTGTTCAGAGCTCGGCACATGTGATGATGTTTGCTGTGTTGATAGTTCCATACAGATAATGAAGGCTGCTGTGTTCAGAGCTCGGCACAGGTGATGATGTTGGCTGTGTTGAGTGCCCCATACAGATAATGAAGGCTGCTGTGTTGAGAGCTCGGCACAGGTGATGATGCTTGCTGTGTTGAGAGCTCCACACAGATAATGAAAGCTGCTGTGTTCAGAGCTTGGCACATGTGATGATGTGTACAGGTGATGATGTGTACAGGAGATGATGTTGGCTGTGTTCAGCGCTCCACACAGATAATGAAGGCTGCTGTGTCCAGAGCTCAGCACAGGTGATGATGTGTACAGGTGATGATGTTTGCTGTGTTGAGAGCTCCACACAGATAATGACGGCTGCTGTGTTCAGAGCTGTGTACATGTGATGATGTTTGCTGTGTTGAGAGCTCCATACAGATAATGAAGTCTGCTATGTTCAGAGCTCGGCACAGGTGATGATGTTGGCTGTGTTGAGAGCCCCATACAGATAATTGAGGCTGCTGTGTTGAGAGCTCGGCGCAGGTAATGATGCTTGCTGTGTTGGGAACTCCACACAGATAATGAAGGCTGCTGTGTTCAGAGCTTGGCACAGGTGATGATGTGTACAAGTGATGATGTTTGCTGTGTTAAGACTTCCATACAGATAATGAAGGCTGCTGTGTTCAGAACTTAGTACAGGTGATGATGTTTGATGTTTTGAGAGCTCCATACAGATAATGAAGTCTGCTGTGATCAGAGCTCGGCACAGGTGATGATGTTTGCTGTGTTCAGAGCTCCATACAGATAATGAAGTCTGCTGTGTTCAGAGCTCGGCACAGGTGATGATGTTTGCTGTGTTGAGAGCTCCATACAGATAATGAAGTCTGCTGTGTTCAGAGCTCGGCACATGTGATGATATTTGCTGTGTTGAGAGCTCCATACAGATAATGAAGTCTGCTATGTTCAGAGCCCGGCACAGGTGATGATGTTTGCTGTATTGAGAGCTCCATACAGATAATGAAGTCTGCTGTGTTCAGAGCTTGGCACAGGTGATGATGTTGGCTGTGTTGAGAGCCCCATACAGATAATAAAGGCTGCTGTGTTGAGAGCTTGGCAAAGGTGATGATGCTTGCTGTGTTGAGAGCTCCACACAGATAATGAAGACTGCTGTGTTCAGAGTTTGGCACAGGTGATGATGTGTACAGGTGATGTTTGCTGTGTTGAGACTTCCATACAGATAATGAAGTCTGCTGTGTTCAGAGCTCGGCACATGTGATGATGTTTGCTGTGTTGATAGTTCCATACAGATAATGAAGGCTGCTGTGTTCAGAGCTCGGCACAGGTGATGATGTGTACAGGTGAGCTCGGCACAGGTGATGATGTGTACAGGTGATGATGTTTGCTGTGTTGAGACTTCCATACAGATAATGAAGGCTGCTGTGTTCAGAACTTAGTACAGGTGATGATGTTTGCTGTGCTGAGAGCTCCATACAGATAATGAAGTATGCAATGTTCAGAGCTCGGCATAGGTGATGATGTTTGCTGTGTTGAGAGCTCCATACAGATAATGAAGTCTGCTGTGTTCAGAGCTCGGCACAGGTGATGATCTTTGCTGTGTTGAGAGCTCCATACAGATAATGAAGTCTGCTGTGTTCAGAGCTCGGCGCAGGTGATGATGTTGGCTGTGTTGATAGTTCCATACAGATAATGAAGGCTGCTGTGTTCAGAGCTCGGCACGGGTGATGATGTGTACAGGTGAGCTCGGCAGGTGATGATGTGTACAGATGACTATGTTTGCTGTGTTTAGAGCACCATACAGATAATGAAGTCTGCTGTGTTGAGAGCTCAGCACTGGTGATGATGTTGGCTGTGTTGAGGGCTCCATACAGATAATGAAGTCTGCTGTGTTCAGAGCTCGGCACAGGTGATGATGTGTACAGGTGATGATGTCGGCTTGTTCGAAGCTCCACAGAGATAATGAAGGCTGCTGTGTTCAGAGCTCGGCACAGGTGATGATGTGTACAGGTGATGATGTTTGCTGTGTTGAGACTTCCATACAGATAATGAAGGCTGCTGTGTTCAGAACTAAGTACAGGTGATGATCTTTGCTGTGTTGAGAGCTCCATACAGATAATGAAGGCTGCTGTGTTCAGAGCTCGGCACAGGTGATTATGTTTGCTGTGTTGAGAGCTCCATACAGATAATGAAGTCTGCTGTGTTCAGAGCTCGGCACATGTGATGATGTTTGCTGTGTTGATAGTTCTATACAGATAATGAAGGCTGCTGTGTTCAGAGCTCGGCACAGGTGATGATGTGTACAGGTGAGCTCGGCACAGGTGATGGTGTGTACAGATGACGATGTTTGCTGTGTTTAGAGCACCATACAGATAATGAAGTCTGCTGTGTTGAGAGCTCAGCACTGGTGATGATGTGTACAGGTGATGATGTCGGCTTGTTCGAAGCTCCACAGAGATAATGAAGGCTGCTGTGTTAAGAGCTCAGCAGAGGTGATGATGTGTACAGGGGATGATGTCTGCTGTGTCGAGAGCTCCATACAGATAATGATGGCTGCCGTGCTCAGAGCTTGGTACAGGTGATAATGTGTACATGTGTTCATGTTTGCTGTTTTGACAGTTAGAGATAATAAAGTCTTATGTGTTCAGAGCTTGGCACAGGTGATGATGTTTGCTGTATTCAGAGCTCCACACAGATAATGAAGGCTGTTGTGTCCAGAGCTTAGTACAGGTTATGATGTTAGCTGTGTTGAGCGCTCCATACAGATAATGAAGTCTGCTATGTTCAGAGCTCGACACAGTTGATGATGTGTACAGGTGATGATGTCGGCTGTGTTCAGAGCTCCACACAGATAATGAAGGCTGCTGCGTTCGGAGCTCAGCACAGGTGATGATGCTTGCTGTGTTGAAAGCTGCACACAGAATGAAGTCTCCTGTGTTCAGAGCTTGGCATAGGTGATGATGTTTGCTGTGTTGAGAGCTCCATACAGATAATTAAGTCTGCTATGTTCAGAGCTCGGCACAGGTGATGATGTTTCCTGTGTTGTGAGCTCCATACAGATAATGAAGGCTGCTGTGTTCAGAACTCGGCACAGGTGACGATGCTTGCTGTGTTGAGAGCTCCACACAGATAATGAAGTCTGCTGTGTTCAGAGCTTTGTACAAGTGATGATGTGTACATGTGTTAATGTTTTCTGTGTTGACAGTTCCATACAGAAAATTAAGTCTTACGTGTTCAGAGCTTGGCACAGGTGATATGTACAGGTGATGATATTTGCTGTGTTGAGACTTCCATACAGATAATGAAGGCCGCTGTGTTCAGAACTTGGTACAGGTGATGATGTGTACAGGAGATAATGTCTGCTGTGTTGAGAGCTCCACACAGATAATGATGGCTGCTGTGTTCAGAACTTAGTACAGGTGATGATGTTTGCTGTGTTGAGAGCTCCACACAGATAATGAAGGCTGCTGTGTTCAGATCTTGGCACAGGTGATGATGTTGGCTGTGTTGAGTGCCCCATACAGATAATGAAGGCTGCTGTGTTGAGAGCTTGGCACAGGTGATGAAGCTTGCTGTGTTGAGAGCTCCACACAGATAATGAAGGCTGCTGTGTTCAGAGCTTGGCACAGGTGATGATATGTACAGGTGATGATGTCGGCTGTGTTCAGCGCTCCACACAGATAATGAAGGCTGCTGTGTCCAGAGCTCAGCACAGGTGATGATGTGTAGAGGTGATGATGTTTGCTGTGTTGAGAGCTCCACACAGATAATGGCGGCTGCTGTGTTCAGAGATGTGTACATGTGATGATGTTTGCTGTGTTGAGAGCTCCACACAGATAATGAAGTCTGCTATGTTCAGAGCTCGGCACAGGTGATGATGCTTGCTGTGTTGAGAGCTCCACACAGATAATGAAGGCTGCTGTGTTCAGAGCTTGGCACAGGTGATGATGTGTACAGATGATGATGTTTGCTGTGTTGAGACTTCCATACAGATAATGAAGTCTGCTGTGTTCAGAGCTCGGCACAGGTGATGATGTTGGCTGTGTTGAGAGCCCCATACAGATAATAAAGGCTGCTGTGTTGAGAGCTCGGCACAGGTGATGATGCTTGCTGTGTTGAGAGCTCCACACAGATAATGAAGACTGCTGTGTTCAGAGTTTGGCACAGGTGATGATGTGTACAGGTGATGATGTTTGCTGTGTTGAGACTTCCATACAGATAATTAAGGCTGCTGTGTTCAGAGCTTGGCATATGTGATGATGTTTGCTGTGTTGATAGTTCCATACAGATAATGAAGTCTGCTGTGTTCAGAGCTCGGCACAGGTGATGATGTGTACAGGTGAGCTCGGCACAGGTGATGATGTGTACAGGTGATGATGTTTGCTGTGTTGAGACTTCCATACAGATAATGAAGGCTGCTGTGTTCAGAACTTAGTACAGGTGATGATGTTTGCTGTGCTGAGAGCTCCATACAGATAATGAAGTATGCAATGTTCAGAGCTCGGCATAGGTGATGATGTTTGCTGTGTTGAGAGCTCCATACAGATAATGAAGTCTGCTGTGTTCAGAGCTCGGCACAGGTGATGATCTTTGCTGTGTTGAGAGCTCCATACAGATAATGAAGTCTGCTGTGTTCAGAGCTCGGCGCAGGTGATGATGTTGGCTGTGTTGATAGTTCCATACAGATAATGAAGGCTGCTGTGTTCAGAGCTCGGCACAGGTGATGATGTGTACAGGTGAGCTCGGCAGGTGATGATGTGTACAGATGACTATGTTTGCTGTGTTTAGAGCACCATACAGATAATGAAGTCTGCTGTGTTGAGAGCTCAGCACTGGTGATGATGTTGGCTGTGTTGAGGGCTCCATACAGATAATGAAGTCTGCTGTGTTCAGAGCTCGGCACAGGTGATGATGTGTACAGGTGATGATGTCGGCTTGTTCGAAGCTCCACAGAGATAATGAAGGCTGCTGTGTTCAGAGCTCAGCAGAGGTGATGATGTGTACAGGGGATGATGTCTGCTGTGTTGAGAGCTCCATACAGATAATGAAGTCTGCTGTGTTCAGAGCTCGGCACAGGTGATGATCTTTGCTGTGTTGAGAGTTCCATACAGATAATGAAGGCTGCTGTGTTCAGAGCTCGGCACAGGTGATTATGTTTGCTGTGTTGAGAGCTCCATACAGATAATGAAGTCTGCTGTGTTCAGAGCTCGGCACAGGTGATGATGTTGGCTGTGTTGAGAGCTCCATACAGATAATGAAGTCTGCTGTGTTCAGAGCTTGGCACATGTGATGATGTTTGCTGTGTTGATAGTTCCATACAGATAATGAAGTCTGCTGTGTTCAGAGCTTGGCACATGTGAAGATGTTTGCTGTGTTGATAGTTCCATACAGATAATGAAGGCTGCTGTGTTCAGAGCTCGGCACAGGTGATGATGTGTACAGGTGAGCTCGGCACAGGTGATGATGTGTACAGGTGATGATGTTTGCTGTGTTGAGACTTCCATACAGATAATGAAGGCTGCTGTGTTCAGAACTAAGTACAGGTGATGATCTTTGCTGTGTTGAGAGCTCCATACAGATAATGAAGGCTGCTGTGTTCAGAGCTCGGCACAGGTGATTATGTTTGCTGTGTTGAGAGCTCCATACAGATAATGAAGTCTGCTGTGTTCAGAGCTCGGCACATGTGATGATGTTTGCTGTGTTGATAGTTCTATACAGATAATGATGAAGGCTGCTGTGTTCAGAGCTCGGCACAGGTGATGATGTGTACAGGTGAGCTCGGCACAGGTGATGATGTGTACAGATGACGATGTTTGCTGTGTTTAGAGCACCATACAGATAATGAAGTCTGCTGTGTTGAGAGCTCAGCACTGGTGATGATGTGTACAGGTGATGATGTCGGCTTGTTCGAAGCTCCACAGAGATAATGAAGGCTGCTGTGTTAAGAGCTCAGCAGAGGTGATGATGTGTACAGGTGATGATGTTTGCTGTGCTGAGAGCTCCATACAGATAATGAAGTATGCAATGTTCAGAGCTCGGCATAGGTGATGATGTTTGCTGTGTTGAGAGCTCCATACAGATAATGAAGTCTGCTGTGTTCAGAGCTCGGCACAGGTGATGATCTTTGCTGTGTTGAGAGCTCCATACAGATAATGAAGTCTGCTGTGTTCAGAGCTCGGCGCAGGTGATGATGTTGGCTGTGTTGATAGTTCCATACAGATAATGAAGGCTGCTGTGTTCAGAGCTCGGCACAGGTGATGATGTGTACAGGTGAGCTCGGGGGGTGATGATGTGTACAGATGACTATGTTTGCTGTGTTTAGAGCACCATACAGATAATGAAGTCTGCTGTGTTGAGAGCTCAGCACTGGTGATGATGTTGGCTGTGTTGAGGGCTCCATACAGATAATGAAGTCTGCTGTGTTCAGAGCTCGGCACAGGTGATGATGTGTACAGGTGATGATGTCGGCTTGTTCGAAGCTCCACAGAGATAATGAAGGCTGCTGTGTTCAGAGCTCAGCAGAGGTGATGATGTGTACAGGGGATGATGTCTGCTGTGTTGAGAGCTCCATACAGATAATGAAGTCTGCTGTGTTCAGAGCTCGGCACAGGTGATGATATTTGCTGTGTTGAGAGTTCCATACAGATAATGAAGGCTGCTGTGTTCAGAGCTCGGCACAGGTGATTATGTTTGCTGTGTTGAGAGCTCCATACAGATAATGAAGTCTGCTGTGTTCAGAGCTCGGCACAGGTGATGATGTTGGCTGTGTTGAGAGCTCCATACAGATAATGAAGTCTGCTGTGTTCAGAGCTTGGCACATGTGATGATGTTTGCTGTGTTGATAGTTCCATACAGATAATGAAGTCTGCTGTGTTCAGAGCTTGGCACATGTGAAGATGTTTGCTGTGTTGATAGTTCCATACAGATAATGAAGGCTGCTGTGTTCAGAGCTCGGCACAGGTGATGATGTGTACAGGTGAGCTCGGCACAGGTGATGATGTGTACAGGTGATGATGTTTGCTGTGTTGAGACTTCCATACAGATAATGAAGGCTGCTGTGTTCAGAACTAAGTACAGGTGATGATCTTTGCTGTGTTGAGAGCTCCATACAGATAATGAAGGCTGCTGTGTTCAGAGCTCGGCACAGGTGATTATGTTTGCTGTGTTGAGAGCTCCATACAGATAATGAAGTCTGCTGTGTTCAGAGCTCGGCACATGTGATGATGTTTGCTGTGTTGATAGTTCTATACAGATAATGATGAAGGCTGCTGTGTTCAGAGCTCGGCACAGGTGATGATGTGTACAGGTGAGCTCGGCACAGGTGATGATGTGTACAGATGACGATGTTTGCTGTGTTTAGAGCACCATACAGATAATGAAGTCTGCTGTGTTGAGAGCTCAGCACTGGTGATGATGTGTACAGGTGATGATGTCGGCTTGTTCGAAGCTCCACAGAGATAATGAAGGCTGCTGTGTTAAGAGCTCAGCAGAGGTGATGATGTGTACAGGGGATGATGTCTGCTGTGTCGAGAGCTCCATACAGATAATGATGGCTGCCGTACTCAGAGCTTGGTACAGGTGATGATGTGTACATGTGTTCATGTTTGCTGTTTTGACAGTTAGAGATAATAAAGTCTTATGTGTTAAGAGCTTGGCACAGGTGATGATGTTTGCTGTATTCAGAGCTCCACACAGATAATGAAGGCTGTTGTGTCCAGAGCTTAGTACAGGTTATGATGTTAGCTGTGTTGAGAGCTCCATACAGATAATGAAGTCTGCTATGTTCAGAGCTCGACACAGTTGATGATGTGTACAGGTGATGATGTCGGCTGTGTTCAGAGCTCCACACAGATAATGAAGGCTGCTGTGTTCGGAGCTCAGCACAGGTGCTGATGCTTGCTGTGTTGAAAGCTGCACACAGAATGAAGTCTCCTGTGTTCAGAGCTTGGCATAGGTGATGATGTTTGCTGTGTTGAGAGCTCCATACAGATAATTAAGTCTGCTATGTTCAGAGCTCGGCACATGTGATGATGTTTCCTGTGTTGTGAGCTCCATACAGATAATGAAGGCTGCTGTGTTCAGAGCTCGGCACAGGTGAGGATGCTTGCTGTGTTGAGAGCTCCACACAGATAATGAAGTCTGCTGTGTTCAGAGCTTTGTACAGGTGATGATGTGTACATGTGTTAATGTTTTCTGTGTTGACAGTTCCATACAGATAATTAAGTCTTACGTGTTCAGAGCTTGGCACAGGTGATGTGTACAGGTGATGATATTTGCTGTGTTGAGACTTCCATACAGATAATGAAGGCCGCTGTGTTCAGAACTTGGTACAGGTGATGATGTGTACAGGAGATAATGTCTGCTGTGTTGAGAGCTCCACATAGATAATGATGGCTGCTGTGTTCAGAACTTAGTACAGGTGATGATGTTTGCTGTGTTGAGAGCTCCACACAGATAATGAAGGCTGCTGTGTTCAGATCTCGGCACAAGTGATGATGTTGGCTGTGTTGAGTGCCCCATACAGATAATGAAGGCTGCTGTGTTGAGAGCTTGGCAGAGGTGATGATGCTTGCTGTGTTGAGAGCTCCACACAGATAATGAAGGCTGCTGTGTTCAGAGCTTGGCACAGGTGATGATATGTACAGGTGATGATGTCGGCTGTGTTCAGCGCTCCACACAGATAATGAAGGCTGCTGTGTCCAGAGCTCAGCACAGGTGATGATGTGTAGAGGTGATGATGTTTGCTGTGTTGAGAGCTCCACACAGATAATGACGGCTGCTGTGTTCAGAGATGTGTACATGTGATGATGTTTGCTGTGTTGAGAGCTCCACACAGATAATGAAGTCTGCTATGTTCAGAGATCGGCACAGGTGATGATGCTTGCTGTGTTGAGAGCTCCACACAGATAATGAAGGCTGCTGTGTTCAGAGCTTGGCACAGGTGATGATGTGTACAGATGATGATGTTTGCTGTGTTGAGACTTCCGTACAGATAATGAAGGCTGCTGTGTTCAGAACTTAGTTCAGGTGATGATGTTTGATGTGTTGAGAGCTCCATACAGATAATGAAGTCTGCTGTGTTCAGAGCTCGGCACAGGTGATCAAGTTTGCTCTGTTCAGAGCTCCATACAAATAATGAAGTCTGCTGTGTTCAGAGCTTGGCACAGGTGATGATGTTTGCCGTGTTGAGAGCTCCATACAGATAATGAAGTCTGCTGTGTTCAGAGCTCGGCACATGTGATGATGTTTGCTGTGTTGATAGTTCCATACAGATAATAAAGTCTGCTGTGTTCAGAGCTCGGCACAGGAGATTACATTTGCTGTGTTGAGAGCTCCATACAGATAATGAAGCCTGCTGTGTTCAGACCTCGGCACAGGTGATGATGTCGGCTGTGTTGAGAGCTCCATACAGATAATTAAGTCTGCTATGTTCAGAGCTCGGCACAGGTGATGATATTTCCTGTGTTGTGAGCTCCATACAGATAATGAAGGCTGCTGTGTTCAGAGCTCGGCACAGGTGATGATGCTTACTGTGTTGAGAGCTCCACACAGATAATGAAGTCTGCTGTGTTCAGAGCTTTGTACAGGTGATGATGTGTACATGTGTTCATGTTTTCTGTGTTGACAGTTCCATACAGATAATTAAGTCTTACGTGTTCAGAGCTTGGCACAGGTGATGTGTACAGGTGATGATATTTGCTGTGTTGAGACTTCCATACAGATAATGAAGGCCGCTGTGTTCAGAACTTGGTACAGGTGATGATGTGTACAGGAGATAATATCTGCTGTGTTGAGAGCTCCACACAGATAATGATGGCTGCTGTGTTCAGAATTTAGTACAGGTGATGATGTTTGCTGTGTTGAGAGCTCCACACAGATAATGAAGGCTGCTGTGTTCAGATCTCGGCACAGGTGATGATGTTGGCTGTGTTGAGTGCCCCATACAGATAATGAAGGCTGCTGTGTTGAGAGCTTGGCACAGGTGATGATGCTTGCTGTGTTGAGAGCTCCACACAGATAATGAAGGCTGCTGTGTTCAGAGCTCGGCACAGGACATGATGTTGGCTGTGTTGAGAGCTCCATACAGATAATGAAGTCTGCTGTGTTCAGAGCATGCCACATGTGATGATGTTTGCTGTGTTGATAGTTCCATACAGATAATGAAGTCTGCTGTGTTCAGAGCTCGGCACATGTGATGATGTTTGCTGTGTTGATAGTTCCCTACAGATAATGAAGGCTGCTGTGCTCAGAGCTCGGCACAGGTGATGATGTGTACAGGTGACAATGTTTGCTGTGTTGAGAGCACCATACAGATAATGAAGTCTGCTGTGTTGAGAGCTTGGCACTGGTGATGATGTTGGCTGTGTTGAGAGCTCCATACAGATAATGAAGTCTGCTGTGTTCAGAGCTCGGCACAGGTGATGATGTGTACAGGTGATGATGTCGGCTTGTGCAGAGCTCCACACAGATAATGAAGGCTGCTGTGTTCAGAGCTCGGCAGAGGTGATGATGTGTACAGGTGATGATGTCTGCTGTGTCGAGAGCTCCATACAGATAATGATGGCTGCCGTGTTCAGAGCTTGGTACAGGTGATGATGTGTACATGTATTCATGTTTGCTGTTTTGACAGTTCCATACAGATAATTAAGTCTTATGTGTTCAGAGCTTGGCACAGGTGATGATGTGTACAGGTGATGATGTTTGCTGTATTCAGAGCTCCACACAGGTAATGAAGTCTGCTATGTTCAGAGCTCGACACAGGTGATGATGTGTACAGGTGATGATGTCGGCTGTGTTCAGAGCTCCAGACAGATGATGAAGGTTGCTGTGTTTAGAGCTCGGCACAGGTGATGATGCTTGCTGTGTTGAGAGCTCCACACAGATAATGAAGACTGCTTTGTTCAGAGCTTGGCACAGGTGATGATGTGTACAGGTGATGATGTTTGCTGTGTTGAGACTTCCATACAGATAATGTAGGCTGCTGTGTTCAGAGCTTGGCACATGTGATGATGTTTGCTGTGTTGATAGTTCCATAGAGATAATGAAGTCTGCTGTGTTCAGAGCTCGGCACATGTGATGATGTTTGCTGTGTTGATAGTTCCATACAGATAATGAAGGCTGCTGTGTTCAGAGCTCGGCACAGGTGATGATGTGTACAAGTGATGATGTTTGCTGTGTTGAGACTTCCATACAGATAATTAAGGCTGCTGTGTTCAGAACTTAGTACATGTGATGATGTTTGCTGTGCTGAGAGCTCCATACAGATAATGAAGTATGCGATGTTCAGAGCTCGGCATAGGTGATGATGTTTGCTGTGTTGAGAGCTCCATACAGATAATGAAGTCTGCTGTGTTCAGAGCTCGGCACAGGTGATGATCTTTGCTGTGTTGAGAGCTCCATACAGACAATGAAGGCTGCTGTGTTCAGAGCTCGGCACAGGTGATTATGTTTGCTGTGTTGAGAGCTCCATACATATAATGAAGTCTGCTGTGTTCAGAGCTCGGCACAGCTGATGATCTTGGCTGTGTTGAGAGCTCCATACAGATAATGAAGGCTGCTGTGTTTAGAGCTTGGCACATGTGATGATGTTTGCTGTGTTGATAGTTCCATACAGATAATGAAGGCTGCTGTGTTCAGAGCTCGGCACAGCTGATGATGTGTACAGGTGAGCTCGGCACAGGTGATGATGTGTACAGATGACGATGTTTGCTGTGTTTAGAGCACCATACTCTCTGCTGTGTTGAGAGCTCAGCACTGGTGATGATGTTGGCTGTGTTGAGGGCTCCATACAGATAATGAAGTCTGCTGTGTTCAGAGCTCGGCACAGGTTATGATGTGTACAGGTGATGATGTCGGCTTGTTTGAAGCTCCACAGAGATAATGAAGGCTGCTGTGTTCAGAGCTCAGCAGAGGTGATGATGTGTACAGGGGATGATGTCTGCTGTGTTGAGAGCTCCATACAGATAATGAAGTCTGCTGTGTTCAGAGCTCGGCACAGGTGATGATCTTTGCTGTGTTGAGAGCTCCATAGAGATAATGAAGGCTGCTGTGTTCAGAGCTCGGCACTGGTGATTATGTTTGCTGTGTTGAGAGCTCCATACAGATAATGAAGTCTGCTGTGTTCAGAGCTCGGCACAAGTGATGATGTTGGCTGTGTTGAGAGCGCCATACAGATAATGAAGTCTGCTGTGTTCAGAGCTCGGCACATGTGATGATGTTTGCTGTGTTGATAGTTCCATACAGATAATGAAGTCTGCTGTGTTCAGAGCTTGGCACATGTGATGATGTTTGCTGTGTTGATAGTTCCATACAGATAATGAAGGCTGCTGTGTTCAGAGCTCGGCACAGGTGATGATGTGTACAGGTGAGCTTGGCACAGATGACGATGTGTACAGGTGATGATGTTTGCTGTGTTGAGACTTCCATACAGATAATGAAGGCTGCTGTGTTCAGAACTTAGTACAGGTGATGATCTTTGCTGTGTTGAGAGCGCCATACAGAAAATGAAGTATGCGATGTTCAGAGCTCGGCACAGGTGATGATGTTTGCTGTGATGAGAGATCCATACAGATAATGAAGCCTGCTGTGTTCAGAGCACGGCACAGGTGATGATCTTTGCTGTGTTGAGAGCTCCATACAGATAATGAAGGCATCTGTGTTCAGAGCTCGGCACAGGTGATTATGTTTGCTGTGTTGAGAGCTCCATACAGATAATGAAGTCTGCTGTGTTCAGAGCTCAGCACAGGTGATGATGTTGGCAGTGTTGAGAGCTCCATACAGATAATGAAGTCTGCTGTGTTCAGAGCTCGGCACATGTGATGATGCTTGCTGTGTTGATAGTTCCATACAGATAATGAAGGCTGCTGTGTTCAGAGCTTGGCACAGGTGATGATGTGTACAGGTGATGATGTTTGCTGTGTTGAGACTTCCATACAGATAATGAAGGCTGCTGTGTTCAGAGCTTGGCACATGTGATGATGTTTGCTGTGTTGATAGTTCCATGCAGATATTGAAGGCTGCTGTGTTCAGAGCTCGGCACATGTGATGATGTTTGCTGTGTTGATAGTTCCATACAGATAATGAAGTCTGCTGTGTTCAGAGCTTGGCTCAGGTGATGATGTGTACAGGTGATGATGTTTGCTGTGTTGAGACTTCCATACAGATAATAAAGTCTGCTGAGTTCAGAGCTCGGCACAGGTGATTATGTTTGCTGTGATGAGAGCTCCATACAGATAATGAAGTCTGCTGTGTTCAGAGCTCGGCACAGGTGATGATGTTGGCTGTGTTGAGTGCCCCATACAGATAATGAAGGCTGCTGTGTTGAGAGCTCGGCACAGGTGATGATGCTTGCTGTGTTGAGAGCTCCACACAGATAATGAAGGCTGCTGTGTTCAGAGCTTGGCACAGGTGATGATGTGTACAGGAGATGATGTTGGCTGTGTTCAGCGCTCCACACAGATAATGAAGGCTGCTGTGTCCAGAGCTCAGCACAGGTGATGATGTGTACAGGTGATGATGTTTGCTGTGTTGAGAGCTATACACAGATAATGACGGCTGCTGTGTTCAGAGCTGTGTACAGGTGATGATGTTTGCTGTGTTGAGAGCTCCATACAGATAATGAAGTCTGCTATGTTCAGAGCTCGGCACAGGTGATGATGTTGGTTGTGTTGAGAGCCCCATACAGATAATTGAGGCTGCTGTGTTGAGAGCTCGGCACAGGTAATGATGCTTGCTGTTTTGAGAGCTCCACGCAGATAATGAAGGCTGCTGTGTTCAGAGCTTGGCACAGGTGATGATGTTTGCTGTGTTGAGACTTCCATACAGATAATGAAGTCTGCTGTGTTCAGAGCTCGGCACAGGTGATGATGTTTGCTGTGTTCAGAGCTCCATACAGATAATGAAGTCTGCTGTGTTCAGAGCTCGGCACAGGTGATGATGTTTGCTGTGTTGAGAGCCCCCTATCGATAATAAAGGCCGCTGTGTTGAGAGCTCGGCACAGGTGATGATGCTTGCTGTGTTGAGAGCTCCACACAGATAATGAAGACTGCTGTGTTCAGAGCTTGGCACAGGTGATGATGTGTACAGGTGATGATGTTTGCTGTGTTGAGACTTCCATACAGATAATGAAGGCTGCTGTGTTCAGAGCTTGGCACATGTGATGATGTTTGCTGTGTTGATAGTTCCATACAGATAATGAAGTCTGCTGTGTTCAGAGCTCGGCACATGTGATGATGTTTGCTGTCTTGATAGTTCCATACAGATAATGAAGGCTGCTGTGTTCAGAGCTCGGCACAGGTGATGATGTTGGCTGTGTTGAGTGCCCCATACAGATAATGAAGGCTGCTGTGTTGAGAGCTCGGCACAGGTGATGATGCTTGCTGTGTTGAGAGCTCCACACAGATAATGAAGGCTGCTGTGTTCAGAGCTTGGCACATGTGATGATGTGTACAGGTGATGATGTACACAGGAGATGATGTTGGCTGTGTTCAGCGCTCCACACAGATAATGAAGGCTGCTGTGTCCAGAGCTCAGCACAGGTGATGATGTGTACAGGTGATGATGTTTGCTGTGTTGAGAGCTCCACACAGATAATGACGGCTGCTGTGTTCAGAGCTGTGTACATGTGATGATGTTTGCTGTGTTGAGAGCTCCATACAGATAATTAAGTCTGCTATGTTCAGAGCTCGGCACAGGTGATGATGTTGGCTGTGTTGAGAGCCCCATACAGATAATTGAGGCTGCTGTGTTGAGAGCTCGGCACAGGTAATGATGCTTGCTCTGTTGGGAGCTCCACACAGATAATGAAGGCTGCTGTGTTCAGAGCTTGGCACAGGTGATGATGTGTACAAGTGATGATGTTTGCTGTGTTAAGACTTCCATACAGATAATGAAGGCTGCTGTGTTCAGAACTTAGTACAGGTGATGATGTTTGATGTGTTGAGAGCTCCATACAGATAATGAAGTCTGCTGTGATCAGAGCTCGGCACAGGTGATGATGTTTGCTGTGTTGAGAGCTCCATACAGACAATGAAGGCTGCTGTGTTCAGAGCTCGGCACAGGTGATTATGTTTGCTGTGTTAAGAGCTCCATACATATAATGAAGTCTGCTGTGTTCAGAGCTCGGCACAGCTGATGATCTTGGCTGTGTTGAGAGCTCCATACAGATAATGAAGGCTGCTGTGTTTAGAGCTTGGCACATGTGATGATGTTTGCTGTGTTGATAGTTCCATACAGATAATGAAGGCTGCTGTGTTCAGAGCTCGGCACAGCTGATGATGTGTACAGGTGAGCTCGGCACAGGTGATGATATGTACAGATGACGATGTTTGCTGTGTTTAGAGCACCATACTCTCTGCTGTGTTGAGAGCTCAGCACTGGTGATGATGTTGGCTGTGTTGAGGGCTCCATACAGATAATGAAGTCTGCTGTGTTCAGAGCTCGGCACAGGTTATGATGTGTACAGGTGATGATGTCGGCTTGTTCGAAGCTCCACAGAGATAATGAAGGCTGCTGTGTTCAGAGCTCAGCAGAGGTGATGATGTGTACAGGGGATGATGTCTGCTGTGTTGAGAGCTCCATACAGATAATGAAGTCTGCTGTGTTCAGAGCTCGGCACAGGTGATGATCTTTGCTGTGTTGAGAGCTCCATAGAGATAATGAAGGCTGCTGTGTTCAGAGCTAGGCACTGGTGATTATGTTTGCTTTGTTGAGAGCTCCATACAGATAATGAAGTCTGCTGTGTTCAGAGCTCGGCACAAGTGATGATGTTGGCTGTGTTGAGAGCGCCATACAGATAATGAAGTCTGCTGTGTTCAGAGCTCGGCACATGTGATGATGTTTGCTGTGTTGATAGTTCCATACAGATAATGAAGTCTGCTGTGTTCAGAGCTTGGCACATGTGATGATGTTTGCTGTGTTGATAGTTCCATACAGATAATGAAGGCTGCTGTGTTCAGAGCTCGGCACAGGTGATGATGTGTACAGGTGAGCTTGGCACAGATGACGATGTGTACAGGTGATGATGTTTGCTGTGTTGAGACTTCCATACAGATAATGAAGGCTGCTGTGTTCAGAACTTAGTACAGGTGATGATCTTTGCTGTGTTGAGAGCGCCATACAGAAAATGAAGTATGCGATGTTCAGAGCTCGGCACAGGTGATGATGTTGGCTGTGATGAGAGATCCATACAGATAATGAAGCCTGCTGTGTTCAGAGCACGGCACAGGTGATGATCTTTGCTGTGTTGAGAGCTCCATACAGATAATGAAGGCATCTGTGTTCAGAGCTCGGCACAGGTGATTATGTTTGCTGTGTTGAGAGCTCCATACAGATAATGAAGTCTGCTGTGTTCAGAGCTCAGCACAGGTGATGATGTTGGCAGTGTTGAGAGCTCCATACAGATAATGAAGTCTGCTGTGTTCAGAGCTCGGCACATGTGATGATGTTTGCTGTGTTGATAGTTCCATACAGATAATGAAGGCTGCTGTGTTCAGAGCTTGGCACAGGTGATGATGTGTACAGGTGATGATGTTTGCTGTGTTGAGACTTCCATACAGATAATGAAGGCTGCTGTGTTCAGAGCTTGGCACATGTGATGATGTTTGCTGTGTTGATAGTTCCATGCAGATATTGAAGGCTGCTGTG
This sequence comes from Ambystoma mexicanum, assembly GCF_040938575.1. Taxonomy (NCBI): domain Eukaryota; kingdom Metazoa; phylum Chordata; class Amphibia; order Caudata; family Ambystomatidae; genus Ambystoma; species Ambystoma mexicanum. The sequence continues at coordinate 37,434,994 of NC_090927.1, forward strand.
TTCAGAGCTCGGCACATGTGATGATGTTTGCTGTGTTGATAGTTCCATACAGATAATGAAGTCTGCTGTGTTCAGAGCTTGGCTCAGGTGATGATGTGTACAGGTGATGATGTTTGCTGTGTTGAGACTTCCATACAGATAATAAAGTCTGCTGAGTTCAGAGCTCGGCACAGGTGATTATGTTTGCTGTGATGAGAGCTCCATACAGATAATGAAGTCTGCTGTGTTCAGAGCTCGGCACAGGTGATGATGTTGGCTGTGTTGAGTGCCCCATACAGATAATGAAGGCTGCTGTGTTGAGAGCTCGGCACAGGTGATGATGCTTGCTGTGTTGAGAGCTCCACACAGATAATGAAGGCTGCTGTGTTCAGAGCTTGGCACAGGTGATGATGTGTACAGGAGATGATGTTGGCTGTGTTCAGCGCTCCACACAGATAATGAAGGCTGCTGTGTCCAGAGCTCAGCACAGGTGATGATGTGTACAGGTGATGATGTTTGCTGTGTTGAGAGCTATACACAGATAATGACGGCTGCTGTGTTCAGAGCTGTGTACAGGTGATGATGTTTGCTGTGTTGAGAGCTCCATACAGATAATGAAGTCTGCTATGTTCAGAGCTCGGCACAGGTGATGATGTTGGTTGTGTTGAGAGCCCCATACAGATAATTGAGGCTGCTGTGTTGAGAGCTCGGCACAGGTAATGATGCTTGCTGTTTTGAGAGCTCCACGCAGATAATGAAGGCTGCTGTGTTCAGAGCTTGGCACAGGTGATGATGTTTGCTGTGTTGAGACTTCCATACAGATAATGAAGTCTGCTGTGTTCAGAGCTCGGCACAGGTGATGATGTTTGCTGTGTTCAGAGCTCCATACAGATAATGAAGTCTGCTGTGTTCAGAGCTCGGCACAGGTGATGATGTTTGCTGTGTTGAGAGCCCCCTATCGATAATAAAGGCCGCTGTGTTGAGAGCTCGGCACAGGTGATGATGCTTGCTGTGTTGAGAGCTCCACACAGATAATGAAGACTGCTGTGTTCAGAGCTTGGCACAGGTGATGATGTGTACAGGTGATGATGTTTGCTGTGTTGAGACTTCCATACAGATAATGAAGGCTGCTGTGTTCAGAGCTTGGCACATGTGATGATGTTTGCTGTGTTGATAGTTCCATACAGATAATGAAGTCTGCTGTGTTCAGAGCTCGGCACATGTGATGATGGTTGCTGTCTTGATAGTTCCATACAGATAATGAAGGCTGCTGTGTTCAGAGCTCGGCACAGGTGATGATGTTGGCTGTGTTGAGTGCCCCATACAGATAATGAAGGCTGCTGTGTTGAGAGCTCGGCACAGGTGATGATGCTTGCTGTGTTGAGAGCTCCACACAGATAATGAAGGCTGCTGTGTTCAGAGCTTGGCACATGTGATGATGTGTACAGGTGATGATGTACACAGGAGATGATGTTGGCTGTGTTCAGCGCTCCACACAGATAATGAAGGCTGCTGTGTCCAGAGCTCAGCACAGGTGATGATGTGTACAGGTGATGATGTTTGCTGTGTTGAGAGCTCCACACAGATAATGACGGCTGCTGTGTTCAGAGCTGTGTACATGTGATGATGTTTGCTGTGTTGAGAGCTCCATACAGATAATGAAGTCTGCTATGTTCAGAGCTCGGCACAGGTGATGATGTTGGCTGTGTTGAGAGCCCCATACAGATAATTGAGGCTGCTGTGTTGAGAGCTCGGCACAGGTAATGATGCTTGCTCTGTTGGGAGCTCCACACAGATAATGAAGGCTGCTGTGTTCAGAGCTTGGCACAGGTGATGATGTGTACAAGTGATGATGTTTGCTGTGTTAAGACTTCCATACAGATAATGAAGGCTGCTGTGTTCAGAACTTAGTACAGGTGATGATGTTTGATGTGTTGAGAGCTCCATACAGATAATGAAGTCTGCTGTGATCAGAGCTCGGCACAGGTGATGATGTTTGCTGTGTTCAGAGCTCCATACAGATAATGAAGTCTGCTGTGTTCAGAGCTCGGCACAGGTGATGATGTTTGCTGTGTTCAGAGCTCCATACAGATAATGAAGTCTGCTGTGTTCAGAGCTCGGCACATGTGATGATATTTGCTGTGTTGAGAGCTCCATACAGATAATGAAGTCTGCTATGTTCAGAGCCCAGCACAGGTGATGATGTTTGCTGTATTTAGAGCTCCATACAGATAATGAAGTCTGCTGTGTTCAGAGCTCGGCACAGGTGATGATGTTGGCTGTGTTGAGAGCCCCATACAGATAATAAAGGCTGCTGTGTTGAGAGCTCGGCACAGGTGATGATGCTTGCTGTGTTGAGAGCTCCACACAGATAATGAAGACTGCTGTGTTCAGAGTTTGGCACAGGTGATGATGTGTACAGGTGATGATGTTTGCTGTGTTGAGACTTCCATACAGATAATTAAGGCTGCTGTGTTCAGAGCTTGGCACATGTGATGATGTTTGCTGTGTTGATAGTTCCATACAGATAATGAAGTCTGCTGTGTTCAGAGCTCGGCACATGTGATGATGTTTGCTGTGTTGATAGTTCCATACAGATAATGAAGGCTGCTGTGTTAAGAGCTCGGCACATGTGATGATGTTTGCTGTGTTGATAGTTCCATACATATAATGAAGGCTGCTGTGTTCAGAGCTCGGCACAGGTGATGATGTGTACAGGTGAGCTCGGCACAGGTGATGATGTGTACAGGTGATGATGTTTGCTGTGTTGAGACTTCCATACAGATAATGAAGGCTGCTGTGTTCAGAACTTAGTACAGGTGATGATGTTTGCTGTGCTGAGAGCTCCATACAGATAATGAAGTATGCAATGTTCAGAGCTCGACATAGGTGATGATGTTTGCTGTGTTGAGAGCTCCATACAGATAATGAAGGCTGCTGTGTTCAGAGCTCGGCACAGGTGATGATGTGTACAGGTGAGCTCGGCAGGTGATGATGTGTACAGATGACTATGTTTGCTGTGTTTAGAGCACCATACAGATAATGAAGTCTGCTGTGTTGAGAGCTCAGCACTGGTGATGATGTTGGCTGTGTTGAGGGCTCCATACAGATAATGAAGTCTGCTGTGTTCAGAGCTCGGCACATGTGATGATGGTTGCTGTCTTGATAGTTCCATACAGATAATGAAGGCTGCTGTGTTCAGAGCTCGGCACAGGTGATGATGTTGGCTGTGTTGAGTGCCCCATACAGATAATGAAGGCTGCTGTGTTGAGAGCTCGGCACAGGTGATGATGCTTGCTGTGTTGAGAGCTCCACACAGATAATGAAGGCTGCTGTGTTCAGAGCTTGGCACATGTGATGATGTGTACAGGTGATGATGTACACAGGAGATGATGTTGGCTGTGTTCAGCGCTCCACACAGATAATGAAGGCTGCTGTGTCCAGAGCTCAGCACAGGTGATGATGTGTACAGGTGATGATGTTTGCTGTGTTGAGAGCTCCACACAGATAATGACGGCTGCTGTGTTCAGAGCTGTGTACATGTGATGATGTTTGCTGTGTTGAGAGCTCCATACAGATAATGAAGTCTGCTATGTTCAGAGCTCGGCACAGGTGATGATGTTGGCTGTGTTGAGAGCCCCATACAGATAATTGAGGCTGCTGTGTTGAGAGCTCGGCACAGGTAATGATGCTTGCTCTGTTGGGAGCTCCACACAGATAATGAAGGCTGCTGTGTTCAGAGCTTGGCACAGGTGATGATGTGTACAAGTGATGATGTTTGCTGTGTTAAGACTTCCATACAGATAATGAAGGCTGCTGTGTTCAGAACTTAGTACAGGTGATGATGTTTGATGTGTTGAGAGCTCCATACAGATAATGAAGTCTGCTGTGATCAGAGCTCGGCACAGGTGATGATGTTTGCTGTGTTCAGAGCTCCATACAGATAATGAAGTCTGCTGTGTTCAGAGCTCGGCACAGGTGATGATGTTTGCTGTGTTCAGAGCTCCATACAGATAATGAAGTCTGCTGTGTTCAGAGCTCGGCACATGTGATGATATTTGCTGTGTTGAGAGCTCCATACAGATAATGAAGTCTGCTATGTTCAGAGCCCAGCACAGGTGATGATGTTTGCTGTATTTAGAGCTCCATACAGATAATGAAGTCTGCTGTGTTCAGAGCTCGGCACAGGTGATGATGTTGGCTGTGTTGAGAGCCCCATACAGATAATAAAGGCTGCTGTGTTGAGAGCTCGGCACAGGTGATGATGCTTGCTGTGTTGAGAGCTCCACACAGATAATGAAGACTGCTGTGTTCAGAGTTTGGCACAGGTGATGATGTGTACAGGTGATGATGTTTGCTGTGTTGAGACTTCCATACAGATAATTAAGGCTGCTGTGTTCAGAGCTTGGCACATGTGATGATGTTTGCTGTGTTGATAGTTCCATACAGATAATGAAGTCTGCTGTGTTCAGAGCTCGGCACATGTGATGATGTTTGCTGTGTTGATAGTTCCATACAGATAATGAAGGCTGCTGTGTTAAGAGCTCGGCACATGTGATGATGTTTGCTGTGTTGATAGTTCCATACATATAATGAAGGCTGCTGTGTTCAGAGCTCGGCACAGGTGATGATGTGTACAGGTGAGCTCGGCACAGGTGATGATGTGTACAGGTGATGATGTTTGCTGTGTTGAGACTTCCATACAGATAATGAAGGCTGCTGTGTTCAGAACTTAGTACAGGTGATGATGTTTGCTGTGCTGAGAGCTCCATACAGATAATGAAGTATGCAATGTTCAGAGCTCGACATAGGTGATGATGTTTGCTGTGTTGAGAGCTCCATACAGATAATGAAGGCTGCTGTGTTCAGAGCTCGGCACAGGTGATGATGTGTACAGGTGAGCTCGGCAGGTGATGATGTGTACAGATGACTATGTTTGCTGTGTTTAGAGCACCATACAGATAATGAAGTCTGCTGTGTTGAGAGCTCAGCACTGGTGATGATGTTGGCTGTGTTGAGGGCTCCATACAGATAATGAAGTCTGCTGTGTTCAGAGCTCGGCACAGGTGATGATGTGTACAGGTGATGATGTCGGCTTGTTCGAAGCTCCACAGAGATAATGAAGGCTGCTGTGTTCAGAGCTCAGCAGAGGTGATGATGTGTACAGGGGATGATGTCTGCTGTGTTGAGAGCTCCATACAGATAATGAAGTCTGCTGTGTTCAGAGCTCGGCACAGGTGATGATCTTTGCTGTGTTGAGAGCTCCATACAGATAATGAAGGCTGCTGTGTTCAGAGCTCGGCACAGGTGATTATGTTTGCTGTGTTGAGAGCTCCATACAGATAATGAAGTCTGCTTTGTTCAGAGCTCGGCACAGGTGATGATGTTGGCTGTGTTGAGAGCTCCATACAGATAATGAAGTCTGCTGTGTTCAGAGCTTGGCACATGTGATGATGTTTGCTGTGTTGATAGTTCCATACAGATAATGAAGTCTGCTGTGTTCAGAGCTTGGCACATGTGATGATGTTTGCTGTGTTGATAGTTCCATACAGATAATGAAGGCTGCTGTGTTCAGAGCTCGGCACAGGTGATGATCTTTGCTGTGTTGAGAGCTCCATACAGATAATGAAGGCTGCTGTGTTCAGAGCTCGGCACAGGTGATTATGTTTGCTGTGTTGAGAGCTCCATACAGATAATGAAGTCTGCTGTGTTCAGAGCTCGGCACATGTGATGATGTTTGCTGTGTTGATAGTTCTATACAGATAATGAAGGCTGCTGTGTTCAGAGCTCGGCACAGGTGATGATGTGTACAGGTGAGCTCGGCACAGGTGATGGTGTGTACAGATGACGATGTTTGCTGTGTTTAGAGCACCATACAGATAATGAAGTCTGCTGTGTTGAGAGCTCAGCACTGGTGATGATGTGTACAGGTGATGATGTCGGCTTGTTCGAAGCTCCACAGAGATAATGAAGGCTGCTGTGTTAAGAGCTCAGCAGAGGTGATGATGTGTACAGGGGATGATGTCTGCTGTGTCGAGAGCTCCATACAGATAATGATGGCTGCCGTGCTCAGAGCTTGGTACAGGTGATAATGTTTACATGTGTTCATGTTTGCTGTTTTGACAGGTAGAGATAATAAAGTCTTATGTGTTCAGAGCTTGGCACAGGTGATGATGTTTGCTGTATTCAGAGCTCCACACAGATAATGAAGGCTGTTGTGTCCAGAGCTTAGTACAGGTTATGATGTTAGCTGTGTTGAGCGCTCCATACAGATAATGAAGTCTGCTATGTTCAGAGCTCGACACAGTTGATGATGTGTACAGGTGATGATGTCGGCTGTGTTCAGAGCTCCACACAGATAATGAAGGCTGCTGCGTTCGGAGCTCAGCACAGGTGATGATGCTTGCTGTGTTGAAAGCTGCACACAGAATGAAGTCTCCTGTGTTCAGAGCTTGGCATAGGTGATGATGTTTGCTGTGTTGAGAGCTCCATACAGATAATTAAGTCTGCTATGTTCAGAGCTCGGCACAGGTGATGATGTTTCCTGTGTTGTGAGCTCCATACAGATAATGAAGGCTGCTGTGTTCAGAACTCGGCACAGGTGACGATGCTTGCTGTGTTGAGAGCTCCACACAGATAATGAAGTCTGCTGTGTTCAGAGCTTGGCACATGTGATGATGTGTACAGGTGATGATGTACACAGGAGATGATGTTGGCTGTGTTCAGCGCTCCACACAGATAATGAAGGCTGCTGTGTCCAGAGCTCAGCACAGGTGATGATGTGTACAGGTGATGATGTTTGCTGTGTTGAGAGCTCCACACAGATAATGACGGCTGCTGTGTTCAGAGCTGTGTACATGTGATGATGTTTGCTGTGTTGAGAGCTCCATACAGATAATGAAGTCTGCTATGTTCAGAGCTCGGCACAGGTGATGATGTTGGCTGTGTTGAGAGCCCCATACAGATAATTGAGGCTGCTGTGTTGAGAGCTCGGCACAGGTAATGATGCTTGCTCTGTTGGGAGCTCCACACAGATAATGAAGGCTGCTGTGTTCAGAGCTTGGCACAGGTGATGATGTGTACAAGTGATGATGTTTGCTGTGTTAAGACTTCCATACAGATAATGAAGGCTGCTGTGTTCAGAACTTAGTACAGGTGATGATGTTTGATGTGTTGAGAGCTCCATACAGATAATGAAGTCTGCTGTGATCAGAGCTCGGCACAGGTGATGATGTTTGCTGTGTTCAGAGCTCCATACAGATAATGAAGTCTGCTGTGTTCAGAGCTCGGCACAGGTGATGATGTTTGCTGTGTTCAGAGCTCCATACAGATAATGAAGTCTGCTGTGTTCAGAGCTCGGCACATGTGATGATATTTGCTGTGTTGAGAGCTCCATACAGATAATGAAGTCTGCTATGTTCAGAGCCCAGCACAGGTGATGATGTTTGCTGTATTTAGAGCTCCATACAGATAATGAAGTCTGCTGTGTTCAGAGCTCGGCACAGGTGATGATGTTGGCTGTGTTGAGAGCCCCATACAGATAATAAAGGCTGCTGTGTTGAGAGCTCGGCACAGGTGATGATGCTTGCTGTGTTGAGAGCTCCACACAGATAATGAAGACTGCTGTGTTCAGAGTTTGGCACAGGTGATGATGTGTACAGGTGATGATGTTTGCTGTGTTGAGACTTCCATACAGATAATTAAGGCTGCTGTGTTCAGAGCTTGGCACATGTGATGATGTTTGCTGTGTTGATAGTTCCATACAGATAATGAAGTCTGCTGTGTTCAGAGCTCGGCACATGTGATGATGTTTGCTGTGTTGATAGTTCCATACAGATAATGAAGGCTGCTGTGTTAAGAGCTCGGCACATGTGATGATGTTTGCTGTGTTGATAGTTCCATACATATAATGAAGGCTGCTGTGTTCAGAGCTCGGCACAGGTGATGATGTGTACAGGTGAGCTCGGCACAGGTGATGATGTGTACAGGTGATGATGTTTGCTGTGTTGAGACTTCCATACAGATAATGAAGGCTGCTGTGTTCAGAACTTAGTACAGGTGATGATGTTTGCTGTGCTGAGAGCTCCATACAGATAATGAAGTATGCAATGTTCAGAGCTCGACATAGGTGATGATGTTTGCTGTGTTGAGAGCTCCATACAGATAATGAAGGCTGCTGTGTTCAGAGCTCGGCACAGGTGATGATGTGTACAGGTGAGCTCGGCAGGTGATGATGTGTACAGATGACTATGTTTGCTGTGTTTAGAGCACCATACAGATAATGAAGTCTGCTGTGTTGAGAGCTCAGCACTGGTGATGATGTTGGCTGTGTTGAGGGCTCCATACAGATAATGAAGTCTGCTGTGTTCAGAGCTCGGCACATGTGATGATGGTTGCTGTCTTGATAGTTCCATACAGATAATGAAGGCTGCTGTGTTCAGAGCTCGGCACAGGTGATGATGTTGGCTGTGTTGAGTGCCCCATACAGATAATGAAGGCTGCTGTGTTGAGAGCTCGGCACAGGTGATGATGCTTGCTGTGTTGAGAGCTCCACACAGATAATGAAGGCTGCTGTGTTCAGAGCTTGGCACATGTGATGATGTGTACAGGTGATGATGTACACAGGAGATGATGTTGGCTGTGTTCAGCGCTCCACACAGATAATGAAGGCTGCTGTGTCCAGAGCTCAGCACAGGTGATGATGTGTACAGGTGATGATGTTTGCTGTGTTGAGAGCTCCACACAGATAATGACGGCTGCTGTGTTCAGAGCTGTGTACATGTGATGATGTTTGCTGTGTTGAGAGCTCCATACAGATAATGAAGTCTGCTATGTTCAGAGCTCGGCACAGGTGATGATGTTGGCTGTGTTGAGAGCCCCATACAGATAATTGAGGCTGCTGTGTTGAGAGCTCGGCACAGGTAATGATGCTTGCTCTGTTGGGAGCTCCACACAGATAATGAAGGCTGCTGTGTTCAGAGCTTGGCACAGGTGATGATGTGTACAAGTGATGATGTTTGCTGTGTTAAGACTTCCATACAGATAATGAAGGCTGCTGTGTTCAGAACTTAGTACAGGTGATGATGTTTGATGTGTTGAGAGCTCCATACAGATAATGAAGTCTGCTGTGATCAGAGCTCGGCACAGGTGATGATGTTTGCTGTGTTCAGAGCTCCATACAGATAATGAAGTCTGCTGTGTTCAGAGCTCGGCACAGGTGATGATGTTTGCTGTGTTCAGAGCTCCATACAGATAATGAAGTCTGCTGTGTTCAGAGCTCGGCACATGTGATGATATTTGCTGTGTTGAGAGCTCCATACAGATAATGAAGTCTGCTATGTTCAGAGCCCAGCACAGGTGATGATGTTTGCTGTATTTAGAGCTCCATACAGATAATGAAGTCTGCTGTGTTCAGAGCTCGGCACAGGTGATGATGTTGGCTGTGTTGAGAGCCCCATACAGATAATAAAGGCTGCTGTGTTGAGAGCTCGGCACAGGTGATGATGCTTGCTGTGTTGAGAGCTCCACACAGATAATGAAGACTGCTGTGTTCAGAGTTTGGCACAGGTGATGATGTGTACAGGTGATGATGTTTGCTGTGTTGAGACTTCCATACAGATAATTAAGGCTGCTGTGTTCAGAGCTTGGCACATGTGATGATGTTTGCTGTGTTGATAGTTCCATACAGATAATGAAGTCTGCTGTGTTCAGAGCTCGGCACATGTGATGATGTTTGCTGTGTTGATAGTTCCATACAGATAATGAAGGCTGCTGTGTTAAGAGCTCGGCACATGTGATGATGTTTGCTGTGTTGATAGTTCCATACATATAATGAAGGCTGCTGTGTTCAGAGCTCGGCACAGGTGATGATGTGTACAGGTGAGCTCGGCACAGGTGATGATGTGTACAGGTGATGATGTTTGCTGTGTTGAGACTTCCATACAGATAATGAAGGCTGCTGTGTTCAGAACTTAGTACAGGTGATGATGTTTGCTGTGCTGAGAGCTCCATACAGATAATGAAGTATGCAATGTTCAGAGCTCGACATAGGTGATGATGTTTGCTGTGTTGAGAGCTCCATACAGATAATGAAGGCTGCTGTGTTCAGAGCTCGGCACAGGTGATGATGTGTACAGGTGAGCTCGGCAGGTGATGATGTGTACAGATGACTATGTTTGCTGTGTTTAGAGCACCATACAGATAATGAAGTCTGCTGTGTTGAGAGCTCAGCACTGGTGATGATGTTGGCTGTGTTGAGGGCTCCATACAGATAATGAAGTCTGCTGTGTTCAGAGCTCGGCACAGGTGATGATGTGTACAGGTGATGATGTCGGCTTGTTCGAAGCTCCACAGAGATAATGAAGGCTGCTGTGTTCAGAGCTCAGCAGAGGTGATGATGTGTACAGGGGATGATGTCTGCTGTGTTGAGAGCTCCATACAGATAATGAAGTCTGCTGTGTTCAGAGCTCGGCACAGGTGATGATCTTTGCTGTGTTGAGAGCTCCATACAGATAATGAAGGCTGCTGTGTTCAGAGCTCGGCACAGGTGATTATGTTTGCTGTGTTGAGAGCTCCATACAGATAATGAAGTCTGCTTTGTTCAGAGCTCGGCACAGGTGATGATGTTGGCTGTGTTGAGAGCTCCATACAGATAATGAAGTCTGCTGTGTTCAGAGCTTGGCACATGTGATGATGTTTGCTGTGTTGATAGTTCCATACAGATAATGAAGTCTGCTGTGTTCAGAGCTTGGCACATGTGATGATGTTTGCTGTGTTGATAGTTCCATACAGATAATGAAGGCTGCTGTGTTCAGAGCTCGGCACAGGTGATGATCTTTGCTGTGTTGAGAGCTCCATACAGATAATGAAGGCTGCTGTGTTCAGAGCTCGGCACAGGTGATTATGTTTGCTGTGTTGAGAGCTCCATACAGATAATGAAGTCTGCTGTGTTCAGAGCTCGGCACATGTGATGATGTTTGCTGTGTTGATAGTTCTATACAGATAATGAAGGCTGCTGTGTTCAGAGCTCGGCACAGGTGATGATGTGTACAGGTGAGCTCGGCACAGGTGATGGTGTGTACAGATGACGATGTTTGCTGTGTTTAGAGCACCATACAGATAATGAAGTCTGCTGTGTTGAGAGCTCAGCACTGGTGATGATGTGTACAGGTGATGATGTCGGCTTGTTCGAAGCTCCACAGAGATAATGAAGGCTGCTGTGTTAAGAGCTCAGCAGAGGTGATGATGTGTACAGGGGATGATGTCTGCTGTGTCGAGAGCTCCATACAGATAATGATGGCTGCCGTGCTCAGAGCTTGGTACAGGTGATAATGTGTACATGTGTTCATGTTTGCTGTTTTGACAGGTAGAGATAATAAAGTCTTATGTGTTCAGAGCTTGGCACAGGTGATGATGTTTGCTGTATTCAGAGCTCCACACAGATAATGAAGGCTGTTGTGTCCAGAGCTTAGTACAGGTTATGATGTTAGCTGTGTTGAGCGCTCCATACAGATAATGAAGTCTGCTATGTTCAGAGCTCGACACAGTTGATGATGTGTACAGGTGATGATGTCGGCTGTGTTCAGAGCTCCACACAGATAATGAAGGCTACTGCGTTCGGAGCTCAGCACAGGTGATGATGCTTGCTGTGTTGAAAGCTGCACACAGAATGAAGTCTCCTGTGTTCAGAGCTTGGCATAGGTGATGATGTTTGCTGTGTTGAGAGCTCCATACAGATAATTAAGTCTGCTATGTTCAGAGCTCGGCACAGGTGATGATGTTTCCTGTGTTGTGAGCTCCATACAGATAATGAAGGCTGCTGTGTTCAGAGCTCGGCACAGGTGATGATGCTTGCTGTGTTCAGAGCTCCACACAGATAATGAAGTCTGCTGTGTTCAGAGCTTTGTACAGGTGATGATGTGTACATGTGTTAATGTTTTCTGTGTTGACAGTTCCATACAGAAAATTAAGTCTTACGTGTTCAGAGCTTGGCACAGGTGATATGTACAGGTGATGATATTTGCTGTGTTGAGACTTCCATACAGATAATGAAGGCCGCTGTGTTCAGAACTTGGTACAGGTGATGATGTGTACAGGAGATAATGTCTGCTGTGTTGAGAGCTCCACACAGATAATGATGGCTGCTGTGTTCAGAACTTAGTACAGGTGATGATGTTTGCTGTGTTGAGAGCTCCACACAGATAATGAAGGCTGCTGTGTTCAGATCTTGGCACAGGTGATGATGTTGGCTGTGTTGAGTGCCCCATACAGATAATGAAGGCTGCTGTGTTGAGAGCTTGGCACAGGTGATGATGCTTGCTGTGTTGAGAGCTCCACACAGATAATGAAGGCTGCTGTGTTCAGAGCTTTGCACAGGTGATGATATGTACAGGTGATGATGTCAGCTGTGTTCAGCGCTCCACACAGATATGAAGGCTGCTGTGTCCAGAGCTCAGCACAGGTGATGATGTGTAGAGGTGATGATGTTTGCTGTGTTGAGAGCTCCACACAGATAATGACGGCTGCTGTGTTCAGAGATGTGTACATGTGATGATATTTGCTGTGTTGAGAGCTCCACACAGATAATGAAGTCTGCTATGTTCAGAGCTCGGCACAGGTGATGATGCTTGCTGTGTTGAGAGCTCCACACAGATAATGAAGGCTGCTGTGTTCAGAGCTTGGCACAGGTGATGATGTGTACAGATGATGATGTTTGCTGTGTTGAGACTTCCATACAGATAATGAAGGCTGCTGTGTTCAGAACTTAGTACAGGTGATGATGTTTGATGTGTTGAGAGCTCCATACAGATAATGAAGTCTGCTGTGTTCAGAGCTCGGCACAGGTGATCAAGTTTACTGTGTTCAGAGCTCCATAGAAATAATGAATTCTGCTGTGTTCAGAGCTTGGCACAGGTGATGATGTTTGCCGTGTTGAGAGCTCCATACAGATCATGAAGTCTGCTGTGTTCAGAGCTCGGCACATGTGATGATGTTTGCTGTGTTGATAGTTCCATACAGATAATAAAGTCTGCTGTGTTCAGAGCTCGGCACAGGAGATTACGTTTGCTGTGTTGAAAGCTCCATACAGATAATGAAGCCTGCTGTGTTCAGAGCTCGGCACAGGTGATGATGTCGGCTGTGTTGAGAGCTCCATACAGATAATGAAGTCTGCTGTGTTCAGAGCATGGCACATGTGATGATGTTTGCTGTGTTGATAGTTCCATACAGATAATGAAGTCTTCTGTGTTCAGAGCTCGGCACATGTGATGATGTTTGCTGTGTTGATAGTTCCCTACAGATAATTAAGGCTGCGTTGTTCAGAGATGTGTACATGTGATGATGTTTGCTGTGTTGAGAGCTCCACACAGATAATGAAGTCTGCTATGTTCAGAGCTCGGCACAGGTGATGATGCTTGCTGTGTTGAGAGCTCCACACAGATAATGAAGGCTGCTGTGTTCAGAGCTTGGCACAGGTGATGATGTGTACAGATGATGATGTTTGCTGTGTTGAGACTTCCATACAGATAATGAAGGCTGCTGTGTTCAGAACATAGTACAGGTGATGATGTTTGATGTGTTGAGAGCTCCATACAGATGATGAAGTCTGCTGTGTTCAGAGCTCGGCACAGGTGATCAAGTTTGCTGTGTTCAGAGCTCCATACAAATAATGAATTCTGCTGTGTTCAGAGCTTGGCACAGGTGATGATGTTTGCCGTGTTGAGAGCTCCATACAGATAATGAAGTCTGCTGTGTTCAGAGCTCGGCACATGTGATGATGTTTGCTGTGTTGATAGTTCCATACAGATAATAAAGTCTGCTGTGTTCAGAGCTCGGCACAGGAGATTACGTTTGCTGTGTTGAGAGCTCCATACAGATAATGAAGCCTGCTGTGTTCAGAGCTCGGCACAGGTGATGATGTCGGCTGTGTTGAGAGCTCCATACAGATAATGAAGTCTGCTGTGTTCAGAGCATGGCACATGTGATGATGTTTGCTGTGTTGATAGTTCCATACAGATAATGAAGTCTGCTGTGTTCAGAGCTCGGCACATGTGATGATGTTTGCTGTGTTGATAGTTCCCTACAGATAATGAAGGCTGCTGTGTTCAGAGCTCGGCACAGGTGATGATGTGTACAGGTGACGATGTTTGCTGTGTTGAGAGCACCATACAGATAATGAAGTCTGCTGTGTTGAGAGCTTGTCACTGGTGATGATGTTGGCTGTGTTGAGAGCTCCATACAGATAATGAAGTCTGCTGTGTTCAGAGCTCGGCACAGGTGATGATGTGTACAGGTGATGATGTCGGCTTGTTCAGAGCTCCACACAGATAATGAAGGCAGCTGTGTTCGGAGCTCGGCAGAGGTGATGATGTGTACAGGTGATGATGTCTGCTGTGTCAAGAGCTCCATACAGATAATGATGGCTGCCGTGTTCAGAGCTTGGTACAGGTGATGATGTGTACATGTATTCATATTTGCTGTGTTGACAGTTCCATACAGATAATTAAGTCTTTTGTGTTCAGAGCTTGGCACAGGTGATGATGTGTACAGGTGATGATGTTTGCTGTATTCAGAGCTCCACACAGGTAATGAAGACTGCTATGTTCAGAGCTCGACACAGGTGATGATGTGTACAGGTGATAATGTCGGCTGTGTTCAGAGCTCCAGACAGATAATGAAGGTTGCTGTGTTTAGAGCTCGGCACAGGTGATGATGCTTGCTGTGTTGAAAGCTCCACACAGATAATGAAGACTGCTGTGTTCAGAGCTTGGCACAGGTGATGATGTGTACAGGTGATGATGTTTGCTGTGTTGAGACTTCCATACAGATAATGAAGGCTGCTGTGTTCAGAGCTTGGCACATGTGATGATGTTTGCTGTGTTGATAGTTCCATACAGATAATGAAATCTGCTGTGTTCAGAGCTCGGCACATGTGATGATGTTTGCTGTGTTGATAGTTCCATACAGATAATGAAGGCTGCTGTGTTCAGAGCTCGGCACAGGTGATGATGTGTACAAGTGATGATGTTTGCTGTGTTGAGACTTCCATACAGATAATGAAGGCTGCTGTGTTCACAACTTAGTACAGGTGATGATGTTTGCTGTGCTGAGAGCTCCATACAGATAATGAAGTATGCGATGTTCAGAGCTCGGCATAGGTGATGATGTTTGCTGTGTTGAGAGCTCCATACAGATAATGAAGTCTGCTGTGTTCAGAGCTCAGTACAGGTGATGATCTTTGCTGTGTTGAGAGCTCCATACAGACAATGAAGGCTGCTGTGTTCAGAGCTCGGCACAGGTGATTATGTTTGCTGTGTTGAGAGCTCCATACATATAATGAAGTCTGCTGTGTTCAGAGCTCGGCACAGGTGATGATGTTGGCTGTGTTGAGAGCTCCATACAGATAATGAAGTCTGCTGTGTTCAGAGCTTGGCACATGTGATGATGTTTGCTGTGTTGATAGTTCCATACACATAATTAAGTCTGCTGTGTTCAGAGCTCGGCTCATGTGATGATGTTTGCTGTGTTGATAGTTCCATACAGATAATGAAGGCTGCTGTGTTCAGAGCTCAGCACAGGTGATGATGTGTACAGGTGAGCTCGGCACAGGTGATGATGTGTACAGATGACGATGTTTGCTGTGTTTAGAGCACCATACTCTCTGCTGTGTTGAGAGCTCAGCACTGGTGATGATGTTGGCTGTGTTGAGGGCTCCATACAGATAATGAAGTCTGCTGTGTTCAGAGCTCGGCACAGGTGATGATGTGTACAGGTGATGATGTCGGCTTGTTCAAAGCTCCACAGAGATAATGAAGGCTGCTGTGTTCAGAGCTCAGCAGAGGTGATGATGTGTACAGGGGATGATGTCTGCTGTGTTGAGAGCTCCATACAGATAATGAAGTCTGCTGTGTTCAGAGCTCGGCACAGGTGATGATCTTTGCTGTGTTGAGAGTTCCATACAGATAATGAAGGCTGCTGTGTTCAGAGCTCGGCACAGGTGATTATGTTTGCTGTGTTGAGAGCTCCATACAGATAATGAAGTCTTCTGTGTTCAGAGCTCGGCACAGGTGATGATGTTGGCTGTGTTGAGAGCTCCATACAGATAATGAAGTCTGCTGTGTTCAGAGCTCGGCACATGTGATGATGTTTGCTGTGTTGATAGTTCCATACAGATAATGAAGGCTGCTGTGTTCAGAGCTCGGCACAGGTGATGATGTGTACAGGTGAGCTCGGCACAGGTGATGATGTGTACAAGTGATGATGTTTGCTGTTTTGAGACTTCCATACAGATAATGAAGGCTGCTGTGTTCAGAACTTAGTACAGGTGATGATGTTTGCTGTGCTGAGAGCTCCATACAGATAATGAAGTATGCGATGTTCAGAGCTCGGCATAGGTGATGATGTTTGCTGTGTTGAGAGCTCCATACAGATAATGAAGTCTGCTGTGTTCAGAGCTCGGCACAGGTGATGATCTTTGCTGTGTTGAGAGCTCCATACAGACAATGAAGGCTGCTGTGTTCAGAGCTCGGCACAGGTGATTATGTTTGCTGTGTTGAGAGCTCCATACATATAATGAAGTCTGCTGTGTTCAGAGCTCGGCACAGGTGATGATGTTGGCTGTGTTGAGAGCTCCATACAGATAATGAAGTCTGCTGTGTTCAGAGCTTGGCACATGTGATGATGTTTGCTGTGTTGATAGTTCCATACACATAATTAAGTCTGCTGTGTTCAGAGCTCGGCTCATGTGATGATGTTTGCTGTGTTGATAGTTCCATACAGATAATGAAGGCTGCTGTGTTCAGAGCTCGGCACAGGTGATGATGTGTACAGATGACGATGTTTGCTGTGTTTAGAGCACCATACTCTCTGCTGTGTTGAGAGCTCAGCACTGGTGATGATGTTGGCTGTGTTGAGGGCTCCACACAGATAATGAAGTCTGCTGTGTTCAGAGCTCGGCACAGGTGATGATGTGTACAGGTGATGATGTCGGCTTGTTCGAAGCTCCACAGAGATAATGAAGGCTGCTGTGTTCAGAGCTCAGCAGAGGTGATGATGTGTACAGGGGATGATGTCTGCTGTGTTGAGAGCTCCATACAGATAATGAAGTCTGCTGTGTTCAGAGCTCGGCACAGGTGATGATCTTTGCTGTGTTGAGAGCTCCATACAGATAATGAAGGCTGCTGTGTTCAGAGCTCGGCACAGGTGATTATGTTTGCTGTGTTGTGAGCTCCATACAGATAATGAAGTCTGCTGTGTTCAGAGCTCGGCACATGTGATGATGTTTGCTGTGTTGATAGTTCCATACAGATAATGAAGTCTGCTGTGTTCAGAGCTTGGCACATGTGATGATGTTTGCTGTGTTGATAGTTCCATACAGATAATGAAGGCTGCTGTGTTCAGAGCTCGGCACAGGTGATGATGTGTACAGGTGAGCTTGGCACAGGTGATGATGTGTACAGGTGATGATGTTTGCTGTGTTGAGACTTCCATACAGATAATGAAGGCTGCTGTGTTCAGAACTTAGTACAGGTGATGATGTTTGCTGTGCTGAGAGCTCCATACAGATAATGAAGTATGCGATGTTCAGAGCTCGGCACAGGTGATGATGTTTGCTGTGTTGAGAGATCCATACAGATAATGAAGCCTGCTGTGTTCAGAGCTCAGCACAGGTGATGATCTTTGCTGTGTTGAGAGCTCCATACAGATAATGAAGGCTGCTGTTTTCAGAGCTCGGCACAGGTGATTATGTTTGCTGTGTTGAGAGCTCCATACAGATAATGAAGTCTGCTGTGTTCAGAGCTCAGCACAGGTGATGATGTTGGCAGTGTTGAGAGCTCCATACAGATAATGAAGTCTGCTGTGTTCAGAGCTCGGCACATGTGATGATGTTTGCTGTGTTGATAGTTCCATACAGATAATGAAGGCTGCTGTGTTCAGAGTTTGGCACAGGTGATGATGTGTACAGGTGATGATGTTTGCTGTGTTGAGACTTCCATACAGATAATGAAGGCTGCTGTGTTCAGAACTTAGTACAGGTGATGATGTTTGATGTGTTGAGAGCTCCATACAGTTAATGAAGTCTGCTGTGTTCAGAGCTCGGCACAGGTGATGAAGTTTGCTGTGTTCAGAGCTCCATACAGATAATGAAGTCTGCTGTGTTCAGAGCTTGGCACAGGTGATGATGTTTGCTGTGTTGAGAGTTCCATACAGATAATGAAGTCTGCTGTGTTCAGAGCTCGGCACATGTGATGATGTTTGCTGTGTTGATAGTTCCATACAGATAATAAAGTCTGCTGTGTTCAGAGCTCGTCACAGGAGATTACGTTTGCTGTGTTGAGAGCTCCATACAGATAATGAAGCCTGCTGTGTTCAGAGCTCGGCACAGGTGATGATGTTGGCTGTGTTCAGAGCACCATACAGATAATGAAGTCTGCTGTGTTCAGAGCATGGCACATGTGATGATGTTTGCTGTGTTGATAGTTCCATACAGATAATGAAGTCTGCTGTGTTCAGAGCTCGGCACATGTGATGATGTTTGCTGTGTTGATAGTTCCCTACAGATAATGAAGGCTGCTGTGTTCAGAGCTCGGCACAGGGGATGATGTGTACAGGTGACGATGTTTGCTGTGTTGAGAACACCATACAGATAATGAAGTCTGCTGTGTTGAGAGCTTGGCACTGGTGATGATGTTGGCTCTGTTGAGAGCTCCATACAGATAATGAAGTCTGCTGTGTTCAGAGCTCGGCACAGGTGATGATGTGTACAGGTGATGATGTCGGCTTGTTCAGAGCTCCACACAGATAATGAAGGCTGCTGTGTTCAGAGCTCGGCAGAGGTGATGATGTGTACAGGTGATGATGTCTGCTGTGTCGAGAGCTCCATACAGATAATGATGTCTGCCGTGTTCAGAGCTTGGTACAGGTGATGATGTGTACATGTGTTCATGTTTGCTGTGTTGACAGTTCCATACAGATAATTAAGTCTTATGTGTTCAGAGCTTGGCACAGGTGATGATGTGTACAGGTGATGATGTTTGCTGTATTCAGAGCTCCACACAGGTAATGAAGTCTGCTATGTTCAGAGCTCGACACAGGTGATGATGTGTACAGGTGATGATGTCGGCTGTGTTCAGAGCTCCAGACAGATAATGAAGGTTGCTGTGTTTAGAGCTCGGCACAGGTGATGATGCTTGCTGTGTTGAGAGCTCCACACAGATAATGAAGACTGCTGTGTTCAGAGCTTGGCACAGGTGATGATGTTTGCTGTGTTGAGACTTCCATACAGATAATGAAGGCTGCTGTGTTCAGAGCTTGGCACATGTGATGATGTTTGCTGTGTTGATAGTTCCATACAGATAATGAAGGCTGCTGTGTTCAGAGCTCGGCACAGGTGATGGTGTGTACAGGTGAGCTCGGCACAGGTGATGATGTGTACAGGTGATGATGTTTGCTGTGTTGAGACTTCCATACAGATAATGAAGGCTGCTGTGTTCAGAACTTAGTACAGGTGATGATGTTTGCTGTGCTGAGAGCTCCATACAGATAATGAAGTATGCGATGTTCAGAGCTCGGCATAGGTGATGATGTTTGCTGTGTTCAGAGCTCGGCACAGGTGATGATGTGTACAGGTGAGCTCGGCACAGGTGATGATGTGTACAGATGACGATGTTTGCTGTGTTTAGAGCACCATACTCTCTGCTGTGTTGAGAGCTCAGCACTGGTGATGATGTTGGCTGTCTTGAGGGCTCCATACAGATAATGAAGTCTGCTGAGTTCAGAGTTCGGCACAGGTGATGATGTGTACAGGTGATGATGTCGGTTTGTTCGAAGCTCCACAGAGGTAATGAAGGCTGCTGTGTTCAGAGCTCAGCAGAGGTGATGATGTGTACAGGGGATGATGTCTGCTGTGTTGAGATTTCCATACAGATAATGAAGTCTGCTGTGTTCAGAGCTCGGCACAGGTGATGATCTTTGCTGTGTTGAGCGCTCCATACAGATAATGAAGGCTGCTGTGTTCAGAGCTCGGCACAGGTGATTATGTTTGCTGTGTTGAGAGCTCCATACAGATAATGAAGTCTGCTGTGTTCAGAGCTCGGCACAGGTGATGATGTTGGCTGTGTTGAGAGCTCCATACAGATAATTAAGTCTGCTGTGTTCAGAGCTCGGCACATGTGATGATGTTTGCTGTGTTGATAGTTCCATACAGATAATGAAGGCTGCTGTGTTCAGAGCTCGGCACAGGTGATGATGTGTACAGGTGAGCTCGGCACAGGTGATGATGTGTACAAGTGATGATGTTTGCTGTGTTGAGACTTCCATACAGATAATGAAGGCTGCTGTGTACAGAACTTAGTACATGTGATGATGTTTGCTGTGCTGAGAGCTCCATACAGATAATGAAGTATGCGATGTTCAGAGCTCGGCATAGGTGATGATGTTTGCTGTGTTGAGAGCTCCATACAGATAATGAAGTCTGCTGTGTTCAGAGCTCGGCACAGGTGATGATCTTTGCTGTGTTGAGAGCTCCATACAGACAATGAAGGCTGATGTGTTCAGAGCTCGGCACAGGTGATTATGTTTGCTGTGTTGAGAGCTCCATACATATAATGAAGTCTGCTGTGTTCAGAGCTCGGCACAGGTGATGATGTTGGCTGTGTTGAGAGCTCCATACAGATAATGAAGTCTGCTGTGTTCAGAGCTTGGCACATGTGATGATGTTTGCTGTGTTGATAGTTCCATACACATAATTAAGTCTGCTGTGTTCAGAGCTCGGCTCATGTGATGATGTTTGCTGTGTTGATAGTTCCATACAGATAATGAAGGCTGCTGTGTTCAGAGCTCGGCACAGGTGATGATGTGTACAGGTGAGCTCGGCACAGGTGATGATGTGTACAGATGACGATGTTTGCTGTGTTTAGAGCACGATACTCTCTGCTGTGTTGAGAGCTCAGCACTGGTGATGATGTTGGCTGTGTTGAGGGCTCCACACAGATAATGAAGTCTGCTGTGTTCAGAGCTCGGCACAGGTGATGATGTGTACAGGTGATGATGTCGGCTTGTTCGAAGCTCCACAGAGATAATGAAGGCTGCTGTGTTCAGAGCTCAGCAGAGGTGATGATGTGTACAGGGGATGATGTCTGCTGTGTTGAGAGCTCCATACAGATAATGAAGGCTGCAGTGTTCAGAGCTTGGCACAGGTGATGATGTTTGCTGTTTTGACAGTTCCATACAGATAATGAAGTCTGCTGTGTTCAGAGCTCGGCACATGTGATGATGTTTGCTGTGTTGATAGTTCCATACAGATAATAAAGTCTGCTGTGTTCAGAGCTCATCACAGGAGATTACGTTTGCTGTGTTGAGAGCTCCATACAGATAATGAAGCCTGCTGTGTTCAGAGCTCGGCACAGGTGATGATGTTGGCTGTGTTGAGAGCTCCATACAGATAATGAAGTCTGCTGTGTTCAGAGCATGGCACATGTGATGATGTTTGCTGTGTTGATAGTTCCATACAGATAATGAAGTCTGCTGTGTTCAGAGCTCGGCACATGTGATGATGTTTGCTGTGTTGATAGTTCCCTACAGATAATGAAGGCTGCTGTGTTCAGAGCTCGGCACAGGTGATGATGTTGGCTGTGTTGAGAGCTCCATACAGATAATGAAGTCTGCTGTGTTCAGAGCTCGGCACATGTGATGATGTTTGCTGTGTTGATAGTTCCATACAGATAATGAAGTCTGCTGTTTTCAGAGCTTGGCACATGTGATGATGTTTGCTGTGTTGATAGTTCCATACAGATAATGAAGGCTGCTGTGTTCAGAGCTCGGCACAGGTGATGATGTGTACAGGTGAGCTTGGCACAGGTGATGATGTGTACAGGTGATGATGTTTGCTGTGTTGAGACTTCCATACAGATAATGAAGGCTGCTGTGTTCAGAACTTAGTACAGGTGATGATGTTTGCTGTGCTGAGAGCTCCATACAGATAATGAAGTATGCGATGTTCAGAGCTCGGCACAGGTGATGATGTTTGCTGTGTTGAGAGATCCATACAGATAATGAAACCTGCTGTGTTCAGAGCTCGGCACAGGTGATGATCTTTGCTGTGTTGAGAGCTCCATACAGATAATGAAGGCTGCTGTTTTCAGAGCTCGGCACAGGTGATTATGTTTGCTGTGTTGAGAGCTCCATACAGATAATGAAGTCTGCTGTGTTCAGAGCTCAGCACAGGTGATGATGTTGGCAGTGTTGAGAGCTCCATACAGATAATGAAGTCTGCTGTGTTCAGAGCTCGGCACATGTGATGATGTTTGCTGTGTTGATAGTTCCATACAGATAATGAAGGCTGCTGTGTTCAGAGTTTGGCACAGGTGATGATGTGTACAGGTGATGATGTTTGCTGTGTTGAGACTTCCATACAGATAATGAAGGCTGCTGTGTTCAGAACTTAGTACAGGTGATGATGTTTGATGTGTTGAGAGCTCCATACAGATAATGAAGTCTGCTGTGTTCAGAGCTCGGCACAGGTGATGAAGTTTGCTGTGTTCAGAGCTCCATACAGATAATGAAGTCTGCTGTGTTCAGAGCTTGGCACAGGTGATGATGTTTGCTGTGTTGAGAGTTCCATACAGATAATGAAGTCTGCTGTGTTCAGAGCTCGGCACATGTGATGATGTTTGCTGTGTTGATAGTTCCATACAGATAATAAAGTCTGCTGTGTTCAGAGCTCATCACAGGAGATTATGTTTGCTGTGTTGAGAGCTCCATACAGATAATGAAGCCTGCTGTGTTCAGAGCTCGGCACAGGTGATGATGTTGGCTGTGTTCAGAGCTCCATACAGATAATGAAGTCTGCTGTGTTCAGAGCATGGCACATGTGATGATGTTTGCTGTGTTGATAGTTCCATACAGATAATGAAGTCTGCTGTGTTCAGAGCTCGGCACATGTGATGATGTTTGCTGTGTTGATAGTTCCCTACAGATAATGAAGGCTGCTGTGTTCAGAGCTCGGCACAGGTGATGATGTGTACAGGTGACGATGTTTGCTGTGTTGAGAGCACCATACAGATAATGAAGTCTGCTGTGTTGAGAGCTTGGCACTGGTGATGATGTTGGCTCTGTTGAGAGCTCCATACAGATAATGAAGTCTGCTGTGTTCAGAGCTCGGCACAGGTGATGATGTGTACAGGTGATGATGTCGGCTTGTTCAGAGCTCCACACAGATAATGAAGGCTGCTGTGTTCAGAGCTCGGCAGAGGTGATGATGTGTACAGGTGATGATGTCTGCTGTGTCGAGAGCTCCATACAGAAAATGATGGCTGCCGTGTTCAGAGCTTGGTACAGGTGATGATGTGTACATGTGTTAATGTTTGCTGTGTTGACAGTTCCATACAGATAATTAAGTCTTATTTGTTCAGAGCTTGGCACAGGTGATGATGTGTACAGGTGATGATGTTTGCTGTATTCAGAGCTCCACACAGGTAATGAAGTCTGCTATGTTCAGAGCTCGACACAGGTGATGATGTGTACAGGTGATGATGTCGGCTGTGTTCAGAGCTCCAGACAGATAATGAAGGTTGCTGTGTTTAGAGCTCGGCACAGGTGATGATGCTTGCTGTGTTGAGAGCTCCACACAGATAATGAAGACTGCTGTGTTCAGAGCTTGGCACAGGTGATGATGTTTGCTGTGTTGAGACTTCCATACAGATAATGAAGGCTGCTGTGTTCAGAGCTTGGCACATGTGATGATGTTTGCTGTGTTGATAGTTCCATACAGATAATGAAGGCTGCTGTGTTCAGAGCTCGGCACAGGTGATGGTGTGTACAGGTGAGCTCGGCACAGGTGATGATGTGTACAGGTGATGATGTTTGCTGTGTTGAGACTTCCATACAGATAATGAAGGCTGCTGTGTTCAGAACTTAGTACAGGTGATGATGTTTGCTGTGCTGAGAGCTCCATACAGATAATGAAGTATGCGATGTTCAGAGCTCGGCATAGGTGATGATGTTTGCTGTGTTCAGAGCTCGGCACAGGTGATGATGTGTACAGGTGAGCTCGGCACAGGTGATGATGTGTACAGATGACGATGTTTGCTGTGTTTAGAGCACCATACTCTCTGCTGTGTTGAGAGCTCAGCACTGGTGATGATGTTGGCTGTCTTGAGGGCTCCATACAGATAATGAAGTCTGCTGAGTTCAGAGCTCGGCACAGGTGATGATGTGTACAGGTGATGATGTCGGTTTGTTCGAAGCTCCACAGAGGTAATGAAGGCTGCTGTGTTCAGAGCTCAGCAGAGGTGATGATGTGTACAGGGGATGATGTCTGCTGTGTTGAGAGCTCCATACAGATAATGAAGTCTGCTGTGTTCAGAGCTCGGCACAGGTGATGATCTTTGCTGTGTTGAGCGCTCCATACAGATAATGAAGGCTGCTGTGTTCAGAGCTCGGCACAGGTGATTATGTTTGCTGTGTTGAGAGCTCCATACAGATAATGAAGTCTGCTGTGTTCAGAGCTCGGCACAGGTGATGATGTTGGCTGTGTTGAGAGCTCCATACAGATAATTAAGTCTGCTGTGTTCAGAGCTCGGCACATGTGATGATGTTTGCTGTGTTGATAGTTCCATACAGATAATGAAGGCTGCTGTGTTCAGAGCTCGGCACAGGTGATGATGTGTACAGGTGAGCTCGGCACAGGTGATGATGTGTACAAGTGATGATGTTTGCTGTGTTGAGACTTCCATACAGATAATGAAGGCTGCTGTGTTCAGAACTTAGTACCTGTGATGATGTTTGCTGTGCTGAGAGCTCCATACAGATAATGAAGTATGCGATGTTCAGAGCTCGGCATAGGTGATGATGTTTGCTGTGTTGAGAGCTCCTTACAGATAATGAAGTCTGCTGTGTTCAGAGCTCGGCACAGGTGATGATCTTTGCTGTGTTGGGAGCTCCATACAGACAATGAAGGCTGCTGTGTTCAGAGCTCGGCACAGGTGATTATGTTTGCTGTGTTGAGAGCTCCATACATATAATGAAGTCTGCTGTGTTCAGAGCTCGGCACAGATGATGATGTTGGCTGTGTTGAGAGCTCCATACAGATAATGAAGTCTGCTGTGTTCAGAGCTTGGCACATGTGATGATGTTTGCTGTGTTGATAGTTCCATACACATAATTAAGTCTGCTGTGTTCAGAGCTCGGCTCATGTGATGATGTTTGCTGTGTTGATAGTTCCATACAGATAATGAAGGCTGCTGTGTTCAGAGCTCGGCACAGGTGATGATGTGTACAGGTGAGCTCGGCACAGGTGATGATGTGTACAGATGACAATGTTTGCTGTGTTTAGAGCACCATACTCTCTGCTGTGTTGAGAGCTCAGCACTGGTGATGATGTTGGCTGTGTTGAGGGCTCCACACAGATAATGAAGTCTGCTGTGTTCAGAGCTCGGCACAGGTGATGATGTGTACAGGTGATGATGTCGGCTTGTTCGAAGCTCCACAGAGATAATGAAGGCTGCTGTGTTCAGAGCTCAGCAGAGGTGATGATGTGTACAGGGGATGATGTCTGCTGTGTTGAGAGCTCCATACAGATAATGAAGGCTGCAGTGTTCAGAGCTTGGCACAGGTGATGATGTTTGCTGTGTTGACAGTTCCATACAGATAATGAAGTCTGCTATGTTCAGAGCTCGGCACATGTGATGATGTTTGCTGTGTTGATAGTTCCATACAGATAATAAAGTCTGCTGTGTTCAGAGCTCATCACAGGAGATTACGTTTGCTGTGTTGAGAGCTCCAAACAGATAATGAAGCCTGCTGTGTTCAGAGCTCGGCACAGGTGATGATGTTGGCTGTGTTGAGAGCTCCATACAGATAATGAAGTCTGCTGTGTTCAGAGCATGGCACATGTGATGATGTTTGCTGTGTTGATAGTTCCATACAGATAATGAAGTCTGATGTGTTCAGAGCTCGGCACATGTGATGATGTTTGCTGCGTTGATAGTTCCCTACAGATAATGAAGGCTGCTGTGTTCAGAGCTCGGCACAGGTGATGATGCGTACAGGTGACGATGTTTGCTGTGTTGAGAGCACCATACAGATAATGAAGTCTGCTGTGTTGAGAGCTTGGCACTGGTGATGATGTTGGCTGTGTTGAGAGCTCCATACAGATAATGAAGTCTGCTGCGTTCAGAGCTCGGCACAGGTGATGATGTGTACAGGTGATGATGTCGGCTTGTTCAGAGCTCCACACAGATAATGAAGGCTGCTGTGTTCAGAGCTCAGCAGAGGTGATGATGTGTACAGGTGATGATATCTGCTGTGTCGAGAGCTCCATACAGATAATGATGGCTGCCGTGTTCAGAACTTGGTACAGGTGATGATGTGTACATGTGTTCATGTTTGCTGTGTTGACAGTTCCATACAGATAATTAAGTCTTATGTGTTCAGAGCTTGGCACAGGTGATGATGTGTACAGGTGATGATGTTTGCTGTATTCAGAGCTCCACACAGGTAATGAAGTCTGCTATGTTCAGAGCTCGACACAGGTGATGATGTGTACAGGTGATGATGTCGGCTGTGTTCAGAGCTCCAGACAGATAATGAAGGTTGCTGTGTTTAGAGCTCGGCACAGGTGATGATGCTTGCTGTGTTCAGAGCTCCACACAGATAATGAAGACTGCTGTGTTCAGAGCTTGGCACAGGTGATGATGTTTGCTGTGTTGAGACTTCCATACAGATAATGAAGGCTGCTGTGTTCAGAGCTTGGCACATGTGATGATGTTTGCTGTGTTGATAGTTCCATACAGATAATGAAGGCTGCTGTGTTCAGAGCTCGGCACAGATGATGGTGTGTACAGGTGAGCTCGGCACAGGTGATGATGTGTACAGGTGATGATGTTTGCTGTGTTGAGACTTCCATACAGATAATGAAGGCTGCTGTGTTCAGAACTTAGTACAGGTGATGATGTTTGCTGTGCTGAGAGCTCCATACAGATAATGAAGTATGCGATGTTCAGAGCTCAGCACAGGTGATGATCTTTGCTGTGTTGAGAGCTCCATACAGATAATGAAGTATGCGATGTTCAGAGCTCGGCACAGGTGATGATGTGTACAGGTGATGATGTCGGCTTGTTCGAAGCTCCACAGAGATAATGAAGGCTGCTGTGTTCAGAGCTCAGCAGAGGTGATGATGTGTACAGGGGATGATGTCTGCTGTGTTGAGAGCTCCATACAGATAATGAAGTCTGCTGTGTTCAGAGCTCGGCACAGGTGATGATCTTTGCTGTGTTGAGAGCTCCATAATAGATAATGAAGGCTGCTGTGTTCAGAGCAGGTCACAGGTGATTATGTTTGCTGTGTTGATAGCTCCATACAGATAATGAAGTCTGCTGTGTTCAGAGCTTGGCACAGGTGATGATGTTGGCTGTGTTGAGAGCTCCATACAGATAATGAAGTCTGCTGTGTTCAGAGCTCGGCACATGTGATGATGTTTGCTGTGTTGATAGTTCCATACAGATAATGAAGTCTGCTGTGTTCAGAGCTTGGCACATGTGATGATGTTTGTTGTGTTGATAGTTCCATACAGATAATGAAGGCTGCTGTGTTCAGAGCTCGGCACAGGTGATGATGTGTACAGGTGAGCTTGGCACAGGTGATGATGTGTACAGGTGATGATGTTTTCTGTGTTGAGACTTCCATACAGATAATGAAGGCTGCTGTGTTCAGAATTTAGTACAGGTGATGATGTTTGCTGTGCTGAGAGCTCCATACAGATAATGAAGTATGCGATGTTCAGAGCTCGGCACAGGTGATGGTGTTTGCTGTGTTGAGAGATCCATACAGATAATGAAGCCTGCTGTGTTCAGAGCTCGGCACAGGTGATGATCTTTGCTGTGTTGAGAGCGCCATACAGATAATGAAGGCTGCTGTGTTCAGAGCTCGGCACAGGTGATTATGTTTGCTGTGTTGAGAGCTCCATACAGATAATGAAGTCTGCTGTGTTCAGAGCTCGGCACATGTGATGATGTTTGCTGTGTTGATAGTTCCATACAGATAATGAAGGCTGCTGTGTTCAGAGCTCAGCACAGGTGATGATGTGTACAGGTGAGCTCGGCACAGGTGATGATGTGTACAGATGACGATGTTTGCTGTGTTTAGAGCACCATACAGATAATGAAGTCTGCTGTGTTGAGAGCTCAGCACTGGTGATGATGTGTACAGGTGATGATGTCGGCTTGTTCGAAGCTCCACAGAGATAATGAAGGCTGCTGTGTTCAGAGCTCGGCACATGTGATGATGTTTGCTGTGTTGATAGTTCCATACAGATAATGAAGGCTGCTGTGTTCAGAGCTCAGCACAGGTGATGATGTGTACAGGTGAGCTCGGCACAGGTGATGATGTGTACAGATGACGATGTTTGCTGTGTTTAGAGCACCATACAGATAATGAAGTCTGCTGTGTTGAGAGCTCAGCACTGGTAATGATGTGTACAGGTGATGATGTCGGCTTGTTCGAAGCTCCATACAGATAATGAAGTCTGCTGTGTTCAGAGCTTGGCACAGGTGATTATGTTTGCTGTGTTGAGAGCTCCATACATATAATGAAGTCTGCTGTGTTCAGAGCTCGGCACAGGTGATGATGTTGGCTGTGTTGAGAGCTCCATACAGATAATGAAGTCTGCTGTGTTCAGAGCTTGGCACATGTGATGATGTTTGCTGTGTTGATAGTTCCATACACATAATTAAGTCTGCTGTGTTCAGAGCTCGGCTCATGTGATGATGTTTGCTGTGTTGATAGTTCCATACAGATAATGAAGTCTGCTGTGTTCAGAGCTCGGCACAGGTGATTATGTTTGCTGTGTTGAGAGCTCCATACATATAATGAAGTCTGCTGTGTTCAGAGCTCGGCACAGGTGATGATGTTGGCTGTGTTGAGAGCTCCATACAGATAATGAAGTCTGCTGTGTTCAGAGCTTGGCACATGTGATGATGTTTGCTGTGTTGATAGTTCCATACACATAATTAAGTCTGCTGTGTTCAGAGCTCGGCTCATGTGATGATGTTTGCTGTGTTGATAGTTCCATACAGATAATGAAGGCTGCTGTGTTCAGAGCTCGGCACAGGTGATGATGTGTTCAGGTGAGCTCGGCACAGGTGATGATGTGTACAGATGACGATGTTTGCTGTGTTTAGAGCACCATACTCTCTGCTGTGTTGAGAGCTCAGCACTGGTGATGATGTTGGCTGTGTTGAGGGCTCCATACAGATAATGAAGTCTGCTGTGTTCAGAGCTCGGCACAGGTGATGATGTGTACAGGTGATGATGTCGGCTTGTTCGAAGCTCCACAGAGATAATGAAGGCTGCTGTGTTCAGAGCTCAGCAGAGGTGATGATGTGTACAGGGGATGATGTCTGCTGTGTTGAGAGCTCCATACAGATAATGAAGTCTGCTGTGTTCAGAGCTCGGCACAGGTGATGATCTTTGCTGTGTTGAGAGCTCCATACAGATAATGAAGGCTGCTGTGTTCAGAGCTCGGCACAGGTGATTATGTTTGCTGTGTTGAGAGCTCCATACAGATAATGAAGTCTGTGTTCAGAGCTCGGCACAGGTGATGATGTTGGCTGTGTTGAGAGCTCCATACAGATAATGAAGTCTGCTGTGTTCAGAGCTCGGCACATGTGATGATGTTTGCTGTGTTGATAGTTCCATACAGATAATGAAGGCTGCTGTGTTCAGAACTCGGCACAGGTGATGATGTGTACAGGTGAGCTCGGCACAGGTGATGATGTGTACAAGTGATGATGTTTGCTGTTTTGAGACTTCCATACAGATAATGAAGGCTGCTGTGTTCAGAACTTAGTACAGGTGATGAGGTTTGCTGTGCTGAGAGCTCCATACAGATAATGAAGTATGCGATGTTCAGAGCTCGGCATAGGTGATGATGTTTGCTGTGTTGAGAGCTCCATACAGATAATGAAGTCTGCTGTGTTCAGAGCTCGGCACAGGTGATGATCTTTGCTGTGTTGAGAGCTCCATACAGACAATGAAGGCTGCTGTGTTCAGAGCTCGGCACAGGTGATTATGTTTGCTGTGTTGAGAGCTCCATACATATAATGAAGTCTGCTGTGTTCAGAGCTCGGCACAGGTGATGATGTTGGCTGTGTTGAGAGCTCCATACAGATAATGAAGTCTGCTGTGTTCAGAGCTTGGCACATGTGATGATGTTTGTTGTGTTGATAGTTCCATACACATAATTAAGTCTGCTGTGTTCAGAGCTCGGCTCATGTGATGATGTTTGCTGTGTTGATAGTTCCATACAGATAATGAAGGCTGCTGTGTTCAGAGCTCGGCACAGGTGATGATGTGTACAGGTGAGCTCAGCACAGGTGATGATGTGTACAGATGACGATGTTTGCTGTGTTTAGAGCACCATACTCTCTGCTGTGTTGAGAGCTCAGCACTGGTGATGATGTTGGCTGTGTTGAGGGCTCCACACAGATAATGAAGTCTGCTGTGTTCAGAGCTCGGCACAGGTGATGATGTGTACAGGTGATGATGTCGGCTTGTTCGAAGCTCCACAGAGATAATGAAGGCTGCTGTGTTCAGAGCTCAGCAGAGGTGATGATGTGTACAGGGGATGATGTCTGCTGTGTTGAGAGCTCCATACAGATAATGAAGGCTGCTGTGTTCAGAGCTCGGCACAGGTGATTATGTTTGCTGTGTTGTGAGCTCCATACAGATAATGAAGTCTGCTGTGTTCAGAGCTCGGCACAGGTGATGATGTTGGCTGTGTTGAGAGCTCCATACAGATAATGAAGTCTGCTGTGTTCAGAGCTCGGCACATGTGATGATGTTTGCTGTGTTGATAGTTCCATACAGATAATGAAGTCTGCTGTGTTCAGAGCTTGGCACATGTGATGATGTTTGCTGTGTTGATAGTTCCATACAGATAATGAAGGCTGCTGTGTTCAGAGCTCGGCACAGGTGATGATGTGTACAGGTGAGCTTGGCACAGGTGATGATGTGTACAGGTGATGATGTTTGCTGTGTTGAGACTTCCATACAGATAATGAAGGCTGCTGTGTTCAGAACTTAGTACAGGTGATGATGTTTGCTGTGCTGAGAGCTCCATACAGATAATGAAGTATGCGATGTTCAGAGCTCGGCACAGGTGATGATGTTTGCTGTGTTGAGAGATCCATACAGATAATGAAGCCTGCTGTGTTCAGAGCTCGGCACAGGTGATGATCTTTGCTGTGTTGAGAGCTCAATACAGATAATGAAGGCTGCTGTGTTCAGAGCTCGGCACAGGTGATTATGTTTGCTGTGTTGAGAGCTCCATACACATAATGAAGTCTGCTTTGTTCAGAGCTCAGCACAGGTGATGATGTTGGCAGTGTTGAGAGATCCGTACAGATAATGAAGTCTGCTGTGTTCAGAGCTCGGCACATGTGATGATGTTTGCTGTGTTGATAGTTCCATACAGATAATGAAGGCTGCTGTGTTCAGAGTTTGGCACAGGTGATGATGTGTACAGGTGATGATGTTTGCTGTGTTGAGACTTCCATACAGATAATGAAGGCTGCTGTGTTCAGAACTTAGTACAGGTGATGATGTTTGATGTGTTGAGAGCTCCATACAGATAATGAAGTCTGCTGTGTTCAGAGCTCGGCACAGGTGATGAAGTTTGCTGTGTTCAGAGCTCCATACAGATAATGAAGTCTGCTGTGTTCAGAGCTTGGCACAGGTGATGATGTTTGCTGTGTTGAGAGTTCCATACAGATAATGAAATCTGCTGTGTCCAGAGCTCGGCACATGTGATGATGTTTGCTGTGTTGATAGTTCCATACAGATAATAAAGTCTGCTGTGTTCAGAGCTCGTCACAGGAGATTACGTTTGCTGTGTTGAGAGCTCCATACAGATAATGAAGCCTGCTGTGTTCAGAGCTCGGCACAGGTGATGATGTTGGCTGTGTTGAGAGCTCCATACAGATAATGAAGTCTGCTGTGTTCAGAGCATGGCACATGTGATGATGTTTGCTGTGTTGATAGTTCCATACAGATAATGAAGTCTGCTGTGTTCAGAGCTCGGCACATGTGATGATGTTTGCTGTGTTGATAGTTCCCTACAGATAATGAAGGCTGCTGTGTTCAGAGCTCGGCACAGGTGATGATGTGTACAGGTGACGATGTTTGCTGTGTTGAGAGCACCATACAGATAATTAAGTCTGCTGTGTTGAGAGCTTGGCACTGGTGATGATGTTGGCTCTGTTGAGAGCTCCATACAGATAATGAAGTCTGCTGTGTTCAGAGCTCGGCACAGGTGATGATGTGTACAGGTGATGATGTCGGCTTGTTCAGAGCTCCACACAGATAATGAAGGCTGCTGTGTTCAGAGCTCGGCAGAGGTGATGATGTGTACAGGTGATGATGTCTGCTGTGTCGAGAGCTCCATACAGATAATGATGGCTGCCGTGTTCAGAGCTTGGTACAGGTGATGATGTGTACATGTGTTCATGTTTGCTGTGTTGACAGTTCCATACAGATAATTAAGTCTTATGTGTTCAGAGCTTGGCACAGGTGATGATGTGTACAGGTGATGATGTTTGCTGTATTCAGAGCTCCACACAGGTAATGAAGTCTCCTATGTTCAGAGCTCGACACAGGTGATGATGTGTACAGGTGATGATGTCGGCTGTGTTCAGAGCTCCAGACAGATAATGAAGGTTGCTGTGTTTAGAGCTCGGCACAGGTGATGATGCTTGCTGTGTTGAGAGCTCCACACAGATAATGAAGACTGCTGTGTTCAGAGCTTGGCACATGTGATGATGTTTGCTGTGTTGATAGTTCCATACAGATAATGAAGGCTGCTGTGTTCAGAGCTCGGCACAGGTGATGGTGTGTACAGGTGAGCTCGGCACAGGTGATGATGTGTACAGGTGATGATGTTTGCTGTGTTGAGACTTCCATACAGATAATGAAGGCTGCTGTGTTCAGAACTTAGTACAGGTGATGATGTTTGCTGTGCTGAGAGCTCCATACAGATAATGAAGTATGCGATGTTCAGAGCTCGGCATAGGTGATGATGTTTGCTGTGTTCAGAGCTCGGCACGGGTGATGATGTGTACAGGTGAGCTCGGCACAGGTGATGATGTGTACAGATGACGATGTTTGCTGTGTTTAGAGCACCATACTCTCTGCTGTGTTGAGAGCTCAGCACTGGTGATGATGTTGGCTGTGTTGAGGGCTCCATACAGATAATGAAGTCTGCTGAGTTCAGAGCTCGGCACAGGTGATGATGTGTACAGGTGATGATGTCGGCTTGTTCGAAGCTCCACAGAGATAATGAAGGCTGCTGTGTTCAGAGCTCAGCAGAGGTGATGATGTGTACAGGGGATGATGTCTGCTGTGTTGAGAGCTCCATACAGAGAATGAAGTCTGCTGTGTTCAGAGCTCGGCACAGGTGATGATCTTTGCTGTGTTGAGCGCTCCATACAGATAATGAAGGCTGCTGTGTTCAGAGCTCAGCAGAGGTGATGATGTGTACAGGGGATGATGTCTGCTGTGTTGAGAGCTCCATACAGATAATGAAGTCTGCTGTGTTCAGAGCTCGGCACAGGTGATGATGTTGGCTGTGTTGAGAGCTCCATACAGATAATGAAGTCTACTGTGTTAAGAGCTCGGCACATGTGATGATGTTTGCTGTGTTGATAGTTCCATACAGATAATGAAGGCTGCTGTGTTCAGAGCTCGGCACAGGTGATGATGTGTACAGGTGAGCTCGGCACAGGTGATGATGTGTACAAGTGATGATGTTTGCTGTGTTGAGACTTCCATACAGATAATGAAGGCTGCTGTGTTCAGAACTTAGTACAGGTGATGATATTTGCTGTGCTGAGAGCTCCATACAGATAATGAAGTATGCGATGTTCAGAGCTCGGCATAGGTGATGATGTTTGCTGTGTTGAGAGCTCCATACAGATAATGAAGTCTGCTGTGTTCAGAGCTCAGCACAGGTGATGATCTTTGCTGTGTTGAGAGCTCCATACAGACAATGGAGGCTGCTGTGTTCAGAGCTCGGCACAGGTGATTATGTTTGCTGTGTTGAGAGCTCCATACATATAATGAAGTCTGCTGTGTTCAGAGCTCGGCACAGGTGATGATGTTGGCTGTGTTGAGAGCTCCATACAGATAATGAAGTCTGCTGTGTTCAGAGCTTGGCACATGTGATGATGTTTGCTGTGTTGATAGTTCCATACAGATAATTAAGTCTGCTGTGTTCAGAGCTCGGCTCATGTGATGATGTTTGCTGTGTTGATAGTTCCATACAGATAATTAAGTCTGCTGTGTTCAGAGCTCGGCTCATGTGATGATGTTTGCTGTGTTGATAGTTCCATACAGATAATGAAGGCTGCTGTGTTCAGAGCTCGGCACAGGTGATGATGTGTTCAGGTGAGCTCGGCACAGGTGATGATGTGTACAGATGACGATGTTTGCTGTGTTTAGAGCACCATACTCTCTGCTGTGTTGAGAGCTCAGCACTGGTGATGATGTTGGCTGTGTTTAGGGCTCCATACAGATAATGAAGTCTGCTGTTTTCAGAGCTCGGCACAGGTGATGATGTGTACAGGTGATGATGTCGGCTTGTTCGAAGCTCCACAGAGATAATGAAGGCTGCTGTGTTCAGAGCTCAGCAGAGGTGATGATGTGTACAGGGGATGATGTCTGCTGTGTTGAGAGCTCCATACAGATAATGAAGTCTGCTGTGTTCAGAGCTCGGCACAGGTGATGATCTTTGCTGTGTTGAGAGCTCCATACAGATAATGAAGGCTGCTGTGTTCAGAGCTCGGCACAGGTGATGATGTTGGCTGTGTTGAGAGCTCCATACAGATAATGAAGTCTGCTGTGTTCAGAGCTCGGCACATGTGATGATGTTTGCTGTGTTTATAGTTCCATACAGATAATGAAGGCTGCTGTGTTCAGAACTCGGCACAGGTGATGATGTGTACAGGTGAGCTCGGCACAGGTGATGATGTGTACAAGTGATGATGTTTGCTGTTTTGAGACTTCCATACAGATAATGAAGGCTGCTGTGTTCAGAACTTAGTACAGGTGATGAGGTTTGCTGTGCTGAGAGCTCCATACAGATAATGAAGTATGCGATGTTCAGAGCTCGGCATAGGTGATGATGTTTGCTGTGTTGAGAGCTCCATACAGATAATGAAGTCTGCTGTGTTCAGAGCTCGGCACAGGTGATGATCTTTGCTGTGTTGAGAGCTCCATACAGACAATGAAGGCTGCTGTGTTCAGAGCTCGGCACAGGTGATTATGTTTGCTGTGTTGAGAGCTCCATACATATAATGAAGTCTGCTGTGTTCAGAGCTCGGCACAGGTGATGATGTTGGCTGTGTTGAGAGCTCTATACAGATAATGAAGTCTGCTGTGTTCAGAGCTTGGCACATGTGATGATGTTTGCTGTGTTGATAGTTCCATACACATAATTAAGTCTGCTGTGTTCAGAGCTCGGCTCATGTGATGATGTTTGCTGTGTTGATAGTTCCATACAGATAATGAAGGCTGCTGTGTTCAGAGCTCGGCACAGGTGATGATGTGTACAGGTGAGCTCAGCACAGGTGATGATGTGTACAGATGACGATGTTTGCTGTGTTTAGAGCACCATACTCTCTGCTGTGTTGAGAGCTCAGCACTGGTGATGATGTTGGCTGTGTTGAGGGCTCCACACAGATAATGAAGTCTGCTGTGTTCAGAGCTCGGCACAGGTGATGATCTTTGCTGTGTTGAGAGCTCCATACAGATAATGAAGGCTGCTGTGTTCAGAGCTCGGCACAGATGATTATGTTTGCTGTGTTGTGAGCTCCATACAGATAATGAAGTCTGCTGTGTTCAGAGCTCGGCACAGGTGATGATGTTGGCTGTGTTGAGAGCTCCATACAGATAATGAAGTCTGCTGTGTTCAGAGCTCGGCACATGTGATGATGTTTGCTGTGTTGATAGTTCCATACAGATAATGAAGTCTGCTGTGTTCAGAGCTTGGCACATGTGATGATGTTTGCTGTGTTGATAGTTCCATACAGATAATGAAGGCTGCTGTGTTCAGAGCTCGGCACAGGTGATGATGTGTACAGGTGAGCTTGGCACAGGTGATGATGTGTACAGGTGATGATGTTTGCTGTGTTGAGACTTCCATACAGATAATGAAGGCTGCTGTGTTCAGAACTTAGTACAGGTGATGATGTTTGCTGTGCTGAGAGCTCCATACAGATAATGAAGTATGCGATGTTCAGAGCTCGGCACAGGTGATGATGTTTGCTGTGTTGAGAGATCCATACAGATAATGAAGCCTGCTGTGTTCAGAGCTCGGCACAGGTGATGATCTTTGCTGTGTTGAGAGCTCAATACAGATAATGAAGGCTGCTGTGTTCAGAGCTCGGCACAGGTGATTATGTTTGCTGTGTTGAGAGCTCCATACACATAATGAAGTCTGCTGTGTTCAGAGCTCAGCACAGGTGATGATGTTGGCAGTGTTGAGAGATCCATACAGATAATGAAGTCTGCTGTGTTCAGAGCTCGGCACATGTGATGATGTTTGCTGTGTTGATAGTTCCATACAGATAATGAAGGCTGCTGTGTTCAGAGTTTGGCACAGGTGATGATGTGTACAGGTGATGATGTTTGCTGTGTTGAGACTTCCATACAGATAATGAAGGCTGCTGTGTTCAGAACTTAGTACAGGTGATGATGTTTGATGTGTTGAGAGCTCCATACAGATAATGAAGTCTGCTGTGTTCAGAGCTCGTCACAGGAGATTACGTTTGCTGTGTTGAGAGCTCCATACAGATAATGAAGCCTGCTGTGTTCAGAGCTCGGCACAGGTGATGATGTTGGCTGTGTTGAGAGCTCCATACAGATAATGAAGTCTGCTGAGTTCAGAGCATGGCACATGTGATGATGTTTGCTGTGTTGATAGTTCCCTACAGATAATGAAGGCTGCTGTGTTCAGAGCTCGGCACAGGTGATGATGTGTACAGGTGACGATGTTTGCTGTGTTGAGAGCACCATACAGATAATTAAGTCTGCTGTGTTGAGAGCTTGGCACTGGTGATGATGTTGGCTCTGTTGAGAGCTCCATACAGATAATGAAGTCTGCTGTGTTCAGAGCTCGGCACAGGTGATGATGTGTACAGGTGATGATGTCGGCTTGTTCAGAGCTCCACACAGATAATGAAGGCTGCTGTGTTCAGAGCTCGGCAGAGGTGATGATGTGTACAGGTGATGATGTCTGCTGTGTCGAGAGCTCCATACAGATAATGATGGCTGCCGTGTTCAGAGCTTGGTACAGGTGATGATGTGTACATGTGTTCATGTTTGCTGTGTTGACAGTTCCATACAGATAATTAAGTCTTATGTGTTCAGAGCTTGGCACAGGTGATGATGTGTACAGGTGATGATGTTTGCTGTATTCAGAGCTCCACACAGGTAATGAAGTCTGCTATGTTCAGAGCTCGACACAGGTGATGATGTGTACAGGTGATGATGTCGGCTGTGTTCAGAGCTCCAGAAAGATAATGAAGGTTGCTGTGTTTAGAGCTCGGCACAGGTGATGATGCTTGCTGTGTTGAGAGCTCCACACAGATAATGAAGACTGCTGTGTTCAGAGATTGGCACAGGTGATGATGTTTGCTGTGTTGAGACTTCCATACAGATAATGAAGGCTGCTGTGTTCAGAGCTTGGCACATGTGATGATGTTTGCTGTGTTGATAGTTCCATACAGATAATGAAGGCTGCTGTGTTCAGAGCTCGGCACAGGTGATGGTGTGTACAGGTGAGCTCGGCACAGGTGATGATGTGTACAGGTGATGATGTTTGCTGTGTTGAGACTTCCATACAGATAATGAAGGCTGCTGTGTTCAGAACTTAGTACAGGTGATGATGTTTGCTGTGCTGAGAGCTCCATACAGATAATGAAGTATGCGATGTTCAGAGCTCGGCATAGGTGATGATGTTTGCTGTGTTCAGAGCTCGGCACGGGTGATGATGTGTACAGGTGAGCTCGGCACAGGTGATGATGTGTACAGATGACGATGTTTGCTGTGTTTAGAGCACCATACTCTCTGCTGTGTTGAGAGCTCAGCACTGGTGATGATGTTGGCTGTGTTGAGGGCTCCATACAGATAATGAAGTCTGCTGAGTTCAGAGCTCGGCACAGGTGATGATGTGTACAGGTGATGATGTCGGCTTGTTCGAAGCTCCACAGAGATAATGAAGGCTGCTGTGTTCAGAGCTCAGCAGAGGTGATGATGTGTACAGGGGATGATGTCTGCTGTGTTGAGAGCTCCATACAGATAATGAAGTCTGCTGTGTTCAGAGCTCGGCACAGGTGATGATCTTTGCTGTGTTGAGCGCTCCATACAGATAATGAAGGCTGCTGTGTTGAAGAGCTCGGCACAGGTGATTATGTTTGCTGTGTTGAGAGCTCCATACAGATAATGAAGTCTGCTGTGTTCAGAGCTCGGCACAGGTGATGATGTTGGCTGTGTTGAGAGCTCCATACAGATAATGAAGTCTACTGTGTTAAGAGCTCGGCACATGTGATGATGTTTGCTGTGTTGATAGTTCCATACAGATAATGAAGGCTGCTGTGTTCAGAGCTCGGCACAAGGGATGATGTGTACAGGTGAGCTCGGCACAGGTGATGATGTGTACAAGTGATGATGTTTGCTGTGTTGAGACTTCCATACAGATAATGAAGGCTGCTGTGTTCAGAACTTAGTACAGGTGATGATATTTGCTGTGCTGAGAGCTCTATACAGATCATGAAGTATGCGATGTTCAGAGCTCGGCATAGGTGATGATGTTTGCTGTGTTGAGAGCTCCATACAGATAATGAAGTCTGCTGTGTTCAGAGCTCAGCACAGGTGATGATCTTTGCTGTGTTGAGAGCTCCATACAGACAATGAAGGCTGCTGTGTTCAGAGCTCGGCACAGGTGATTATGTTTGCTGTGTTGAGAGCTCCATACATATAATGAAGTCTGCTGTGTTCAGAGCTCGGCACAGGTGATGATGTTGGCTGTGTTGAGAGCTCCATACAGATAATGAAGTCTGCTGTGTTCAGAGCTTGGCACATGTGATGATGTTTGCTGTGTTGATAGTTCCATACACATAATTAAGTCTGCTGTGTTCAGAGCTCGGCTCATGTGATGATGTTTGCTGTGTTGATAGTTCCATACAGATAATGAACGCTGCTGTGTTCAGAGCTCGGCACAGGTGATGATGTGTACAGGTGAGCTCGGCACAGGTGGTGATGTGTACAGATGACGATGTTTGCTGTGTTTAGAGCACCATACTCTCTGCTGTGTTGAGAGCTCAGCACTGGTGATGATGTTGGCTGTGTTGAGGGCTCCATACAGATAATGAAGTCTGCTGTGTTCAGAGCTCGGCACAGGTGATGATGTGTACAGGTGATGATGTCCGCTTGTTCGAAGCTCCACAGAGATAATGAAGGCTGCTGTGTTCAGAGCTCAGCAGAGGTGATGATGTGTACAGGGGATGATGTCTGCTGTGTTGAGAGCTCCATACAGATAATGAAGTCTGCTGTGTTCAGAGCTCGGCACAGGTGATGATCTTTGCTGTGTTGAGAGCTCCATACAGATAATGAAGGCTGCTGTGTTCAGAGCTCAGCACAGGGGATTATGTTGGCTGTGTTGAGAGCTCCATACAGATAATGAAGTCTGCTGTGTTGAGAGCTCGGCAAAGGTGATGATGTTGGCTGTGTTGAGAGCTCTATACAGATAATGAAGTCTGCTGTGTTCAGAGCTCGGCACATGTGATGATGTTTGCTGTGTTGATAGTTCCATACAGATAATGAAGTCTGCTGTGTTCAGAGCTTGGCACATGTGATGATGTTTGCTGTGTTGATAGTTCCATACAGATAATGAAGGCTGCTGTGTTCTGAGCTCGGCACAGGTGATGATGTGTACAGGTGAGCTTGGCACAGGTGATGATGTTTGCTATGTTGAGAGCTCCATACATATAATGAAGTCTGCTGTGTTCAGAGCTCGGCACAGGTGATGATGTTGGCTGTGTTGAGAGCTCCATACAGATAATGAAGTCTGCTGTGTTCAGAGCTTGGCACATGTGATGATGTTTGCTGTGTTGATAGTTCCATACACATAATTAAGTCTGCTGTGTTCAGAGCTCGGCTCATGTGATGATGTTTGCTGTGTTGATAGTTCCATACAGATAATGAAGGCTGCTGTGTTCAGAGCTCGGCACAGGTGATGATGTGTTCAGGTGAGCTCGGCACAGGTGATGATGTGTACAGATGACGATGTTTGCTGTGTTTAGAGCACCATACTCTCTGCTGTGTTGAGAGCTCGGCACAGGTGATGATCTTTGCTGTGTTGAGCGCTCCATACAGATAATGAAGTCTGCTGTGTTCAGAGCTCGGCACAGGTGATGATGTTGGCTGTGTTGAGAGCTCCATACAGATAATGAAGTCTGCTGTGTTCAGAGCTTGGCACATGTGATGATGTTTGCTGTGTTGATAGTTCCATACACATAATTAAGTCTGCTGTGTTCAGAGCTCGGCTCATGTGATGATGTTTGCTGTGTTGATAGTTCCATACAGATAATGAAGGCTGCTGTGTTCAGAGCTCGGCACAGGTGATGATGTGTACAGGTGAGCTCGGCACAGGTGATGATGTGTACAGATGACGATGTTTGCTGTGTTTAGAGCACCATACTCTCTGCTGTGTTGAGAGCTCAGCACTGGTGATGATGTTGGCTGTGTTGAGGGCTCCACACAGATAATGAAGTCTGCTGTGTTCAGAGCTCGGCACAGGTGATGATGTGTACAGGTGATGATGTCGGCTTGTTCGAAGCTCCACAGAGATAATGAAGGCTGCTGTGTTCAGAGCTCGGCACAGGTGATGATGTGTACAGGTGATGATGTCGGCTTGTTCGAAGCTCCACACAGATAATGAAGTCTGCTGTGTTCAGAGCTCGGCACAGGTGATGATGTTGGCTGTGTTGAGAGCTCTATACAGATAATGAAGTCTGCTGTGTTCAGAGCCCGGCACATGTGATGATGTTTGCTGTGTTGATAGTTCCATACAGATAATGAAGTCTGCTGTGTTCAGAGCTTGGCACATGTAATGATGTTTGCTGTGTTGATAGTTCCATACAGATAATGAAGGCTGCTGTGTTCTGAGCTCGGCACAGGTGATGATGCTTGCTCTGTTGAGAGCTCCACACACATAATGAAGACTGCTGTGTTCAGAGCTTGGCACAGGTGATGATGTGTACAGGTGATGATGTTTGCTGTGTTGAGACTTCCATACAGATAATGAAGGCTGGTGTGTTCAGAACTTATGATCTTCATTAGTCTGAGAGCTGCTTAAAATATTATTTTACTAATTACTTTTTTCTTAAATTTAGAAGAAATACAGCTTATTGGATTGTGGTGCACACTTCTTCCTGTTCTCAGGATGGTGTAAATCCATATTTTTGGCCTACAATTTTTAGAGCAAGACCACACAATGAAAACACTTCTCTAAGGAAAAAAGCTTGGTGCACCACTAACATTTATTTAGTATACAGAAAGGAAAAAGTGTCAGTGGATCCCGTAGCATTTCTCCCTGACGAACGTGGAATCTGGACGGCTAAATTGAAGGACTTGCAGCAGCTGGCTAACGCGCTTCCTGGAGGAGGCGGAGCTGGGTTCGGTCACGTGACCTGGCACGTGACTTTTCGTGGCTAGAAAACAGCAAGGCCACTACCCTTGCGGCGCTAAGCCCGTCAGGAGCAAAGGGCGCTGACTGTTCCACGGCTGTTCGACGCGGACGGCGCGACTTGTGATCGGGAGTCCGCTACGGATAGCCACAGAAACACCTTGCATAGCCAAAAGCACAGGGTAAGTAGGCACGGCGTAATAATTGTTAACCGTACTAAATTTTCCTCGCCGTGTATGGATGAGAACATGCACTTGCGAAGCACCAAGCAAGGGGAAGAGTGTCCACCCAAAGAAGACCTAAGGTCCGCAATGAAACATGTCCCACATCCTCATGCACCATGTCAAACCAGCCCACAAGCGACAAGAACGGAGGGCAGTCTCACCACTGCCAACAACTCACAAAAAATCTGCTTACTAAGTGACCTCCCAACGGATTCAGTACGCGCAGTGGCGGTTAAGGACACAATCAGGAAGAAGGAGAAACAGGTCTCAAATGAGACTATACAAATTATAACACCATCTGATGGAATACACGGCACAGTGAAACTGGCCGAGTCGCAGTCTTCCGGAGGGGAGACTAGACAAAGCCTTACCTGCGACCATGTACAAGCTAGGAAGTGTGATAAAGACCCAAGCATTGCACTGGGCCCCAGCAGCAACACGCTCACGAAGCCGAACCGGAGCACAGCGGCTTCATCAATCAGTGCTGATGGTCATAAAGACAACGCTGAGCACAAACAGCAGCAGCAAAATACAGGAAATAAGCACAGTTTAGCTCCAACAAGCAACGTGAAGGCACAAGTACATGCTCCCACTGACGAAGACAGTGCACAAGTCTTGTCAGATCAGACAGGGATACCACCAGAATTACAAATAAACATCTGTACAGTCAGTAAACTTTCAACGGATCATAATTGCAAAAAGAGATCAAGAGATAAATACACAAAAAGCATCACGAAAAAGCTATCACCGCTTAAAAAACAACAAGCCAGCAGAGGCAGTACGATTAAAAAGCTAACATATACAAGACTGCGGAAAAATCAATCTCTGCGAATTTTGACCGATTTTTTCGAATTTCAGCCACACACAAAAATCAATATGTATGACGAAATATCTGACGCGGAAATGCTCGCAGTAGAGACTGATTTGCCACCTCCGGCAAAACAAAGAAAATGCAAGCATATAAGTAAAGACTTCCCTGACTTACCAATAACGCCTGAAGCTCATCATGCAAAAGTAACGGAGCTGCGAACCATGGACAAGTCAGATGGACTTATCAACAGTGAAACTGTCCCGGAAATGCCTGCTCATAGTGGAACTCAACCTATGAGCAATATTCAGGATCAACAAAACACGGAAAAACAAACGAAAGATGAGCAGCAAACAACACAAAGTGAGATTGGGGAAGAAAACACCACACTGAGGAGTGATCTCTCACTCACAAAAGATAACCATACTAGAGCTCCTGCGGTACAAGAATCAACACCAACAAATACACCGTCAGGACAAATGGATGGTGCCCTAAGGAAAGCAAACGTACTCTACTTCCCAGGCATTGATAACAGTGAGAATCCTACAGAAGGTGATCGACAACACCCCATAACCCCTAAGGACTTAACAGAAGCACAGTTCAATTTCTCAACAGATGCACAAGTGCATGAGCTCAGAAAAGTGGCCACCGAATTTCTGACAGCTACAGATGGACACGCAACCCAAGAACATTCACTTGTGAATTCAATTACTTCCGCGAAAATAAACAACACCCCTAAAGACAGGAGGGCGTCAGTGGCAAAAGAAATCATATCCAGCATACAAGAATCAAACACACATCGACCATTGGTAAACACCATGACACCCACAAACATAGGGAATACCAGTCAATCAACACAAACACTAAGTAAGCGGTATTCTGACTCCGGATCAATACATTACGAAAACATGAGTCAGCAAACAGCACACTCATCACAAGAGATGAACACAAAGAAAACGGATCTTCAAGGTATAATGTCAGTGATAACCATCGCACTGAACCCTTTCTGCAAACTTTATGAAACATTGCATGAAACGGTGAAAGATCAACAGGTGATGTTAGCTATGATTCTCACAAAAGTATTGTACTTAGAGACCTATATAACAACAAAGGAAACTGTTTCAGAGTCAAAAGACAAGCTGGATACACAAGGACCACATTCAAAAAACAAAGGCACAGCACCATATCTTCATGCTCAAACCCAAACAAGGAAAGAACACACTGCACACGAAATTGGAACACAAACCAACATAGTTATTGACCTTACAGAAGAAAAGCACGTCAGCGGCATGAGGGCAACGCAAGGTGTAGTGCAAAAGCAAACTGATGAATTCATTCTCAAAGGAAGGTCGCCGCTGCATTCAACATGCCAGGCCTCCAACACACTGTTTGTCTTAAACAAGGCGCCTGTAAGTAATCAGGTTGAAAAAGACAAAAATGAACTTATCTACTCCATTTTTGATATGACCAACGGCAAAGACAAACTGAGTCTGGAAAACCCAATGGTAAATGCAAACCACAATCCTACTACGAAAACAAACATCAAGGCATTACAAATAAGTACATCAAATAACGATAGTCCACACAGTAGACAAGTACAAGAAAAAATATCGACCAGTGACAAGAAAACAAGCCAGAAGGCTACTACCACTAACAACACAAAAAACACAAAACTGAACGAAAAATACATAAAACACAATGATAGAAGTAGTTCAGCGGCAAGAAACTATTCGTCTGACTCCGACCCAGTAGACGCATTATTAGAGCTTAGCATCTATTCTGCTGACGACTCTTGCTCAAGTATTACAC
This sequence comes from Ambystoma mexicanum, assembly GCF_040938575.1. Lineage (NCBI taxonomy): Eukaryota > Metazoa > Chordata > Amphibia > Caudata > Ambystomatidae > Ambystoma > Ambystoma mexicanum. The sequence goes on from NC_090927.1 coordinate 37,479,548, forward strand.
CTGATCAACCTAAAAACAAGGCAAAATCCTATCATAAAAATCAGCACACCTCGGCAACTCCGGGAGCAATCAATAAAACCAATAAGGAGCGCGACTTCGAAACCCTAGAAGAAAGGCGTAATCGCCTAGAATATCACTTCAAAGCTAATGAGGCAGAAAAACGTACGAGGACAACAAACAAGACAACAAAAACATCAGACAAAGAAATAACCCAGATGAAATTCAAAAGCGATAGCCCCAGACAAGAGAGGGACAAGGAACGCAGAAAAGGGACAGAAGAAAGACGTAGGCAAAACAATGAAACCTCAGTAAAAACGAAGAAATCGGAACCGTCGAATCAAGTTGTACGTGCGATCTCCTGTGGTGCTCAAAACAAGACAAACAATAACCACACAATGAAAAAGCATCAAGGGAGAGATGCAGACATTAGAATTGATGAAAAAGAAAAACACAGACTAAGTCCCCGTACTGAGGCAAAGCAAAGGACTAAGAAACAAACCTCTGGAGATATGCATCACAATTCTAATAAACACATAAAGTACAGACGGATAATAAAGATGTCACAACGACGCTCGAACACAGAAGATCTCATTCTGAACAGGAGAACTGTCATGACCATATTTAACAAAATTGGCAACCTACGCGAAATCCATACGGCAGACATAAAAATCGTGGAGCCATGGCATGACAGGTCGGGAGCAATCACCTTACTCCATGTAAACTCGAACACAGTACACTCAAGAATCCTAAACCAAAAACTTGAGATATATAGACAGGGATTCCATATTGAGGATGCTTCAGTTCAGCATGGAAGTCTCGAAGCGCCATCCCGGAGACGACAAAGTGCCTCAAAAGACAGACATGAGAATCCTGGACAAAAGTCTCCCCTATATCAAAAGAGGGAAAGAGAACATCAGAAAAAGTCAAATGTCAAAAAAACCCAAGTTAACCGAGAATCACAATTGGGTAAGGACCAAAATAAAACACGCAAGGATGAGCAACAAAACTCAGAACGTAATCAGGAAACCTACTACCCAAGAGAGAGAAGTCGGAACAGAAAAGAACAAAAATCAGACAACAGTCACAAGCTAAACAATGAAAAGGAACACAATCAAAAATCGCACAATTCAAGGGAGGAAATTCGAGATAGAAAAGAACAGAGACCAGTCAACCGTCAGAAACCTACAAGCATAACGGTTCTAAAAACAGCGGAGCTGCAGAAGAGTGAACAACCAAAGACAGACACATCTCGAAACATCAAAACAGGGCTATGGGCTTGGTTGCCCAAAATGCTCGCAAATCATCGGACTCAATAGCCATCCATGAAAGAATATCCATCTACATGCGACACACCAAATGAAAGGCCGACACGACTAACCCTATGCTCCTGGAACACCAGAGGGCATTCCCACCTAACGATGCCGGGTGGCCCAAACTTAGGGGAATATGACATCATTTGCCTACAGGAAACGTGGCTTCAAACAACCCCAAGATTGGAAGGATATCAAATCATTCTAGCCCCGGCCATCAGAGGAAGTAAGGGGCGTCCAACCTCAGGATTGCTGATAGCATGTCGCAACGGAACTAGAATTCAAATTGAGAAAATCTTACTGACAAATCAATTTCTGTTAGCAATTGTAATTTCGGTGCAGGTTCAGAGCAACCAAAATGCACAATTCAGAAACGTAGTCATAGCTAACGGATACTGGAACCCAGCGGCAATAACAACAAAAAGATTCATTGACTTGTGTGAGAATCTATTTGTAACTGCAATGATCGACTACCCTGCAGCAGATATCATCATATGTGGCGATCTAAACGCCACTTGTAATGAGACAAAAAAATTAACAACAGTAGCACAACAGGCTTCAGCACACAGAGGAAAAGAATGGCTAAAGTTTTGTGAGCCCCATGGTCTTCATAACTTAGACGTTGCATTTCCAGCATCAGACAGGCCACCCACGTGGGAGCGTCTACCCGCAACAGCCACTATTGATTACATATTTGTATCTCAGTCGCTATTACCAATCACTGAAGCATTTACGATACATCGCACATCCATGAGCGACCATAATCTACTTGAAACAGCCTGGTCTCTAACTAGCAAAATAAACATGCATTATAACACTCAAATTGAAGCCAATGCGCAAGGCCTAAGACTAAGAATAAAGCCTGCAGAGATTTGCGAAGTAACAAAGAAATACATTGAAAACAAAACTTTAGAGGTCACTAATGGAATAAATTATCAACCATTACTGATTCCATATATGCATCAAAAACGAAGAAACGGATTAGCCTATGAACAAAGTTCCAAACATGTCTTCAATAAGGAATTAGTGGAGACAAGGCGCAACTACAGAAGAGCGTTAAGAGAAACACGTAGGGCACCAAACATAGATACCACGTATGCCATAAATGACATTAAGAAAAAGTACAAGGACTGGGTGAAATTTCATCGACACAAACTATACCAAGCGGATGCAGAGAAGATAACCAAAGCCCTCGTCACCAACAACAGCCGAGAATTCTGGTCTCTAATAAAGGACGCAGACAAAACATCGAATAATCAGATCCTAAATAATATCAATCAAGCAACTTGGGTAACGCACTTTACCAAAGTTTTTCGATCAGCTTTATGCACATCTGATAAAGAGCAACAAGTAGACACAGTACCTTGGGTTGACTTACATCAAGAAGATGACATCATGAATATCATCACCAAACTAAAAAACTCCAGAGCACCAGGCCCAGATGGGATTTCAAACGCAGAGTTAAAAAGCCACCCAAAAGAGTGGGCAAGTCTAATGAGTGTCATATTTCAGCGCTGTACAGAAACTCGGACCATACCACACTCTTGGACCAAAGCGATAATCATCCCAATATATAAAAAAGACAACATGAACAATCCCGACAATTTTCGCCCGATTGCCCTATTGGATGTAATGGGTAAGGTGTATGCCTCACTCCTAATGTCCAAATTTCTAAAATGGGCAGCAGGAGCAAAATGCAATGATCCCTTTCAAGCAGGATTCAAGAAAGGCGCAGGCACAACTTGCAACATCCTATTATGCAGCACGCTGAAAGCTAACACACTGCAAAACAAGCAACATCTATATGTTGTATACATTGATTTTACTCAAGCCTTTGACCGAGTGGAAAGACTAACATTATGGGATAAATTAAAAGCGTGGCAATGTCCCAAAGACCTACTTGCTCCAATTCAAGCACTACATCGCGACACCTCAATGAAAGTTCGTTTGAATCGTAATGGACTGCTATCAGACGAAATTTACAGTGAACGAGGTGTAAAACAAGGATGCCCGTTAGCTTCCGCACTCTTCTTGACCTACATTGGAGATATCAACTGCATAAATGAAACAACGAGAGCATTTCCGCCGAAGCTGGGGCAAACGAAGATCGGGCACCTTCTGTACGCCGATGATTTAACCATATTCGATCAGACGGAAATAGGTCTGCAGCGAAAACTTGACGCTCTTCAAACTTACGCCACAAAAAATCACTTGGAAATAAACACAAGCAAAACAAAAGTCATGATTCTCCAAAACAACGGCAACAAAAAAAGAAATCAACAAAGAAATAGCTTTAAATGGCATCTGGGAAATATCAATCTTGAGACCGTTGCCCAATGCAAATACTTAGGAGTATTAATGGACAGCTCTCAAAAAGAAACAGCCATGCAGGCAGAACTTTATGCAAAGACCAAAAAACTAGCTGCCCAAGCTAAATTTGTGGATGGCAAATTTGGAAAATTCTCCCTAGTACCAACCATCAATTTCTATAAAATAAAAGTGGTACCGACAATCACGTATGGTGCAGAAGCAATGCCCACCTTACCAACAGGTTTGTGGTCCAAGTTGGAAGCGCTGTTCTGGCGCATAGTACTACATCTTCCACCTTCAGTATCAGGGACAGCAATCAGGCGTGAATTGAGTCTACTATCGTTAGATTGCACAGTCCTTTGCAATTCCCTCATGCTGTACAGAAAATGTCTAATTGCAAACAACAACGAAGTCTTTAGACTACTAAAATGCGAAATGGACAGCAGAAAATGCAAAATGCTAAACGACTGGCAAGACAAAAACCAACTAATTCTGAAGAACATCGCATCTGAAGATCAAGAGCTCATAAGCAATCCATGCAAAATAATAAAAAAAACTAAAAGACAACGATTGGGCTACGACAATAGATAACGCATCCAAACTAAAACTCGCTTTGCATCTCCCGGGTAACACTCTAAAAAGGAATGAGTTACAAAGATATGTCAACCAATGCCCAAGCAAATACGTACGAAATGCAATCCTGCGCGCACGGCTAAACTTGTATAAAACAAGGGAGATCCTACATATTCGCGGCCAAGATACAACAAATGGATGCCGTTTCTGCGAAAACAACCTTGACCCTCCAAAAGAAACACTAAGGCACTTAATCATGAGCTGCTCAGCCACAGCTAGCATCAGATCACAATATCTTGCCCCGATGGCAGGGTTTGATATTTTGGCAGAAGAAGAGACATGGTGGGCTCGATTAATAGGAGGGGAAAGAACTACATGGCAAATTGCAATGGCGCAAATGGTCCGACACATCGAAATCAATCTATTAAATGAAAACGATAAGTAACAGATAACGGAACCAGATGAAACGGATGCTGTAATAATTTAGACTAATTCAGACTAACGTTGCGCGAACTTAACAACAAAAGAGAGAAACATCCTGGCAAAGACTCTGATGATAACGATGATGATAGAACATGAATTTTGTATTGTAAAATCATATTTTTTGATCAAACAATAAAAAAAAAAAAAGAATCCAACTGACACAGAGCTCTCAGTAGTTCAAAGCAAGTACAAGGTTTTTAAAGGCATTGAACATCACTCATGAAGGAAGCATGAAGGAAGCAATATACAGTGTTATCCCACCTCCCTCATTGGCTACCACCTATATCCATGCATACTAATAACCCACTATAGTCCCTTGACCAATTGGTCACACACTAATCTACCCCGACTCCCTTAGCATTTGGTCCCTTTAGTCCGTCACTGTGGATCCCAGATACAGGATTGATGTATTACCTGAAATGATACCCTCCCCATTGGCCGAGTCACATGATGTGCACCTGGTCTTTTGCATGAGCTCAGTAGATAACCCCCCTTTGAGCTAACAATAAGCTCCTCTTGATTCCAGACCCAGTGGCACCCTGACGATGCCTTCCCATCCTTAAACTAAATGTGATGGCATCAGCTCTTGCTCCTCGTATCAAAAATCATGGGATGTTCTGATCTTCGCTCCCCCCTTTTGTACTGCCCACCACAGATATGCGCTTGCATTTCCCGAAACCCTGTTGATCAAGCTATTTCTTATGACTTTATTTATGTACTCAATGCCCCAGCCAGCCACCTGGTAGTTCAAATGAGGCGGCCATTATTCAGGGGGCACCAGTACCTGAAATCTCAGTCTGGTATATTGTCAGCTTAAAACCTCCAACCTGACTGCCATGAATTTGTCCTCAAGGATGGCCACAGCCCTATCCTCGGTCTGCCATTCACATTCCAATCTTTGTGTGCTACAGGCCTGGAGCTGGATACAATTACATCTTTATCTATTCAACGCGGATGCCGCAGTTCTCTACTTCTTTACTGGGGCCTGGGAAAGGGGCTATTTCTGCATCTATGCTACAGCAAACCATCATGCTACAGTAGGGGCACCCAGAATACACTCAATCCAAAATATATAGCAGTGCCTCAGTCGCTCGTACACCCTAGCCCGGTCTCTTTAGACCTACTTCCACCCAATGCCAATTCTACTCTGAATATAACCACTACAAAATACAACTCATGCCCTATACGTGGGCCTAGTTTAAGCCGCTGCTTATCCTATATTTTCTTGTACAAACTATCATGTGTCAAGCATCCAACTATAATTCTCGCATGTCTACTATCATGTTTGTGACAAGCTAGTACATCTTCCTCATTCTGAACCTTCTGGCATTGCTGGGATGCTGCATGAGCATCCCCAACAACAGGACGCCAATTTCACTGGCTTTTGGCCTTAAAGTGTTACTAAGTGTCGTAGTGTTTCTTAAACATGGTACTTTTATCTCTATTTCTTGAATTCAGTGAAGTGTAGCATTTCGGTTTGGAAAGGCACTATCCCAGTAGTGATGAGGATTGTTACTCATGTTATCAGCAATCTCTGTTATTATACTCAAACCCAAACAATTATTACTGTCATTTATGACAGAGGAGGATCATAACCTAAACAACAGGAACCTCACAGGTATGTCAGAGAAAATAACCATTTATATCATTAGTAGGAGGATGTAAGATCAATAGTAGTGTGCACAATGTAATATATTCTACCGCTCAACCCCACTCTGAGGATATACATGAAGTGTGAAACCTATGCACATGTAGGTTTGCTTCTGTTTTAGTCTTTCCTCAATCATGAACTGTTGTGAGATAATATGCTCTGTTTAATACACATTTTTAGAAATCACGTCATTGGTGAGTTATCAATTACTCGTAAAACATAAAGATTATTGAACTTCTACCAAAGACCTTACAACAGGGTAAACTGAAAAACAAAACACTTTCCTTTTATTCTATACATAAATCATACTTCAAAAAGCTGCCTGTCTGATAATAAGGTTTAGTAACATTACTCTCCAAAAACAGCCTGGGCCCAGTGCAGGAGACATTGTAAGTTGTGGATGTTTTGGGCATCCGAGTTGTCCATTTGTCAACACCTTTCATGAAATCCCCATTTCGCCACAGTTCACAGATTTCCTTGAAAGTCTTTGTTTAGAACAAGTATATGGCTTCACTCCGTGGGAATTTTTTGTGATGTAGGAATAGGTCAGGATTTTGCTTGAAACCCCTAGTGTAATTTCTCTGATGCATCACAAGTTTCTCATTACGCTTGAAAGCTTTATCATATATAGAACATGGAAGAGCAATTTCTCTGGTGCAGCCCTATTTAACCTTTTTGCGTGAAAGACTTTTTGCATTCAGAACATGCTTATGGTGTCACCCCAGTATGATTTCTCTGATGTCTCAAAAGATGACTCTTCACCAAGAAAGCCTCATCGCATTCAGAACATGTATATGGTTTCTTCTTATTGTGATTTCTCTGATGTATGACAAGTGCACCCTTTTGTTTGAAAGACGTATCACATTCAGAACATGACTATGGTTTCTCCCCAGTGTGAGTTGAAAAGTTTACCATTTCCCTTGGAAAGTCTTATCACATTCAGTGCACGGGTATGCCTTCATCCCAGTGTGAGTTCTCTGATGTATAACAAGTGTACCCATTTTTGTTTAAAGACTTATCACGTTCAGAACATGAGCATGGTCTCACCCCAGTGTGAGTTCTCTGATGCCTCACAAGTTCACCATTATGCTTGAAAGTCTTATTGCATTGATATATGTTAGGTTATTTATAACATGCTGAATACACAGAGGTTTCTAAACGTGGACCAAGGATCGAAACTGTGTTGCTCTGTGTTATCTTGCTTCCAAGGCGAGCACATTGCAGCTGAGCTGTCCTCCCCAGCATTGAGGAAATATATATGGTTCCTGCCCAGAGCGATTTCTCTGATGACTCAATAGTTCACTCTTTTGCTTGAAAGCCTTATCCCATTTAGAACAGGAGTATGGTTTCACCCCAGTGTTATTTCTCTGATGTCTCAAAAGATTACTCCTCTTAATGAAAGCCTCATCACATTCAGAACATGAATATGGTTTCATCCCAGTGTGACTTATCTGATGCATGACAAGGTGATCATTTCGCTTGTAAGACTTATCACATGGAGTATGGTTTCACCCCAGTGCGATTCCTCTGATGACTCAATAGTCCACTCTTTTGCTTGAAAGCCTTATCACATTCAGAACATGAGTATGGTTTCTCCCCATTGCAATTCCTCGGATGACTCAATAGTCCACTCTTTTGCTTGAAAGCCTTATCACATTATTTGTTTCTGTAGAGGCCTTGTACCACTCAAAACGTTGAGCTCTTTCTCTTCAGTGTGACATCTCTGATGTTGCCATAAATACCCTGTTTCATGGAAAGTTGCTTCACATCCAGACAATTCAAAGGGGAACTCCATTATGAGGGTTTTTTTAAATAAATGATTTCTTTGTAATGGAACTCCATTGTGTGATTTCTCTGATGGCTCAATAGTTCACTCTTTTGCTTGAAAGCCTTAGCACATTCAGAACATGGGTATGTCTTCATACCAGTGTGAGTTCTCTGATGTATGACAAGTGTACCCTTTTGTTTGAAGGACTTACCACATTCAGAACATGAGTATGGTTTCACCCCTGTGTGATTTCTCTGATGTATGACAAGTTGATCATTTTGCTTGAAAGCCTTATCACATTCAGAACATGAGTATGGTTTCACCCCAGTGTGAGTTCTCTGATGAATGACAAGTTTATCATTTCGCTTGAAAGCCTTATCACATTCAGAACATGAGTATGGTTTCTCCCCAGTGTGATTTCTCTGATGAATCAATAGTTCACTCTTTTGCTTGAAAGCCTTATCACATTCTGAACATGAGTAAAGATTTACCCCAGTGTGAGTTTTCTGATGTATGACAAGTTGATAATTTCTCTTGAAAGCGTTACCACATTCAGAACATGAGTATGGTTTCTCACCAGTGTGATTTCTCTGATGACTCAATAGTTCACCCTTTTGCTTGAAAGCCTTATCGCATTCAGAACATGAGTATGGTTTCTCCCCAGTGTGAGTTCTCTGATGTATGACAAGTGCACGCTTTTCTTTGAAAGATTTACCACATTCAGAACACGAATATGGTTTCTCCCCGGTGTGATTTCTCTGATGACTCAATAGATTTTTCTTTCGCGTGAAAGCCTTCTCACATTCAGAACAGGAGTATGGTTTCTCCCCAGTGTGAGTTCGATGATGTATGACAAGTGCACCCCTTTGTTTGAAAGACTTGCCACATTCAGAACATGAGTATGGTTTCTCCCCAGTGTGAATTCTCTGGTGTATGACAAGTGCACCCCTTTGATTGAAAGCCATATCACATTCAGAACACGAATATGATTTCAACCCAGTGTGAGTTCGATGATGTATGACGAGTGCACACTTTTCTTTGAAAGACTTACCACATTCACCACATGTATATGGTTTCTCCCCAGTGTGATTTCTCTGGTGTATGACAAGTGCACCCCTTTGTTTGAAAGACTTGCCACATTCAGAACATGAGTATGGTTTCACCCCAGTGTGGTTTCTCTGATGAATGACAAGGTGATAATTTTGCTTGAAAGACTGATCACATTCAGAACATGAGTATGGTTTCTCCCCAGGGTGATTTCTTTGATGTCGCAATAGATTAGCCCTGTTCTTGAAAGACTTATCACATTCAGAACATGAGTACGGTTTCTCCACAGGGTGATTCCTCTGATGACTCAATAGTTCACCCTTTTGCTTGAAAGCCTCATCACATTCAGAACATGGGTATGGTTCCCCTGCAGTGTGATTTCTCTGATTTATCAGTAGATTATTTGTTTCTGTAGAGGCCTTGCAGCATTCAAAATGTTTTTGCTCTTTCTCTTTGGTGTGACATCTCTGATGTTGGCATAAATAACCTGTTTCATTGAAACTTGCTTCACATTCAGAAAATTCAAAGGATAACTCCATTATGAGGGTGCTATTTGTTAAATAAGTGATTTCTGTGTAAGGAACTCCTTGCCCAATTCAAAATATGTACATAATGATCTGAATCTCTCCGTTAGTCTCACCAGGTCAGGTGCAGTGTTGCACACATGAAAGTCAAGAAAGAACCCCAATCCTCGGCCAGAGCAGGTAAGTCTGAAAATAAAAGAAAGCTTGTGCTTGCAATCTTTCCATGTCAAGAACGTAGTTTCTAGCCTGGCAGTCCTGTTTTTTAGGCTTTAATTACTGCCAGCTGCCACTGGAACATCAACTGCTACCGACTAGCACCACAGTAGGGGTGCCATGGATTCTGAAGCATCAAGTCCAAGGCTGGTGTTGAGCGCCTTTTTCATACTGAATGTGGTGCAATGCATGAAAATGCACTGCCTCTATTTGTTATGTTAATTACTTTTGTTAAGCGCGCACTCGCCGAAGCATCTTGGCGCTAAAGATGACTGGTAGGATACAGAAACCAATAAACAGTAGAACAGATAAGTGTTTAACAACCGACAGAGTTTTCAAAGTAGCAGCCATTTCCATCTCCACTGTTCATTCATATTCTCTCATATTTTCTTGGGAAGCTTTTATGATGATTGTATTTGTTACATTTTTTATGGATATTACGATGTAATTTGTTGTGTTTTTTATGCTATGTCTTACCTAAATAAACTTTATTTGACTGGACATAGGAACCAGATGTTTCCTACAAAATCATTAATGATTGCCCTTTTTTTAGTGAAATTTCTTCAGAGTCTGGGAAATATTTGTCCAATAGTAAGAGGCTTGAGGCTGGGAGTGACTGCCATGAGCAAGAAAAACTTTCCAAGACCCAACTTCTTTTAAAATCATTTCACTGTTTTCCATGGTTTCTGCTTTGTTGCCCTGTTTGAACGAAAAGAAAAAACAGGTTTAGTGTTCCATAAGTGGTAAATACATATTCCTGGTTTTAAATAAAAAAAATGAAAAAAAGACACTTTTCAGCTTATGAAATCCTGAACTTCTCTTAAAAACACTTATGGACACAGAGTTAAATGGATAGAGTAAGGTGCCCTCAATATCATGGAAAGGATTAACACAGAAATCAAGAACCCTGTGACCCATTGACCATTCCCACATCATGCCTTGGCACATAATCAATACAAGTGTGAACCACTAGCCCACAGCTATGATTAACACAATGTGGTCACTGAGGTCTGGGAAATGGCCCACATGTCAGTCGTGTAAACAAACAAATAGACAAGGCTATTCCGAATATATTATAGACCCCTTGAATTATTCTCTAGGTGATTCACATTCAATTTATGTCAAGACATGTCTGTATGGAACAGTGCACGTTCATTATTTCGAAATGGCAACATACAGTGAAACGTTCACAAAAACTAAAAAACTAGCGACATTGTGAAATACATAGCATGTAAATACGGTAGGGACTAAAATATGGAGTGAACAAATCACATTTCTACTGCCTAACACTTGAATGGGGTAGGCTGAATCTCTATGTCAGGTTAGTCAAACAAGTGCAGTAGTTTACAGTTAACGCTGCTCATATTCTTGGATTGTCGACACAAAGGTGTTTCAGCCTCAGGAGCAGTTCCTGTGTTCCTTGTCTGTGCTCTAAACAAAAAAACATATGGATGTCTGATAATTAAAATGGGGTGTATAAACAGATTTCTTTCAAATTTCAATAAAAAGGTATTATTAAACCTACAATGGGACACATACCGTACGTGCATACTCAAGCATGTATAGTTGGGTGGATGTAACTCAGTATCCAGGGCCAACGGGTATTGTCTGAAAGCAAATAACTGAATATGTCAATTACCGCCTCAGCCTGGGTAAGGGTCTACGGTACCGGTCTAGCATACTATAGATGGAGGAATTTACCTGTTGTTGTCTTAGTGTCAGACTCAGAAAGTTCTCTCTTAGTGAGGTTCCTAGCGTCATGTGGTGGACTCCATCTGTGAAATGACGAATGCCAGTATATATCTGTTAGGCCACTCAATGGTAGTTGTCAGGGGACAAAATATCTGGACAGGGCATGTACCAAAAACTCTCAATGTTCCCACTTACCATGAAAGGCGGTCATGGCATTAACACTGCAGTGCCCCTTTCCTATTAGCCTGGTGCTGAAAAGACACATGGTGGAAAAACAACTGGGCACCATGGTCTACCTATTAGTCTCATATTAACTGTATTCATCCACTTTCAAGGGGTGAAGAAACTCCTCTCTCCTCGTGCTAATTCTCAGAGAGTCCTCCTTTATTGTAGTGTAGGGGAAAACACCTGATCCATATGGACGGCGGTGGAAGTACCGGTCAAGTGCAAGCTATCAGTGCAGGGAGCCGAGTGTGGAAGGGTGCTGCGGACCAACAATGCTCTAAACCCTAGAGCTGTGAATTAACCACACACATCAGACTCAAAGTTGGTACCGATCTGCTGGAGCTCATTGCTGTGGTCAGAAGATTCCATGCGTGTCTCCCTGTGTTGATTATAAGCATTGCCATGCAACCGCAGGGAGCACAGTCATTCCTGGCGGCCATGTTTTAATGGTAGGTATCGTGACAATGCACTAGTCAACGGCCTGTGAAGTGTTCCAGAGCCAGGCTGCTATAAAACTCTTCGGATATATCTCTGAATTTGGCAACAGACAAGTAAATAATTGTGTGTTGCAATTTGAAATGAATTTTAAAAATACATTTTTTGTTTTGGTTTCAGTCACGTTCGGACTCCAGCCCTCCAATCCAAACTGGGAGGGTGAGGGTGGAAAGGGGAGAGGGATGTGGTTTAATGAGACCCATACATCGCTACGTGAATAGCTGGAAAAACAGCCAAAATAGCCGGGCCCAATCAATGTTACAGGAGCATACTATTGTGCGCTACCCTTTCACTTCTCAGTGATGCACACCCTAATGGTCTCCTGCTCACATAGTGTGTAACTGCAAGATGTCACAGAATATCGCCAGAGCATGTTTAACATTTACGTACATACTTTCAAAAAGAAGGATGCTTCTCTCATATCTACATGTATGTCTGTGCAAACTTACTCATAACATTTTTTCCTTAATGAATATGTGCATATAGTAATCCCCGGTGTATAACATTGTTTTACAGATTTTATATACTGGCTGCTGGTATTTTTCTTCATATTTACATGCGCATGTCTTAGACGTCCTACACACCATGGGCAATCCATTAATAAACCAATTGATAGGACATATACCTATCAGTCGGTCAAGGCTGTTTGGGATTATGCTGGGAAAGGGGCAGCCCTGCATCCCCCGACCCCAGGCGCTTTAAAGTAAGGTGAGATGCATTCAAGGCACTGTGTTGGGGGGACAGTGAAAGGGATGCCTTCCCGTTGAGCAGGACCTTAGGCTAATGTAATCAATTATAGTGTGCTCATACGGTGTGGCCCAAGGTGAGGGCGGCATCGCTATGTTGCACAAAAGGTAGCAGGCGCTCCTCTCCATAAAGAACATGGCGTGATAACCTGTTCTGAGATGACAGTTTGCAGCACACGCTTTTTGCTCACTGTACCTTTCACAGATGGGAAATAACTATTTGCATATCAGTCTTTGTCCCACCCACATGGGCAGTCCAGCACCGAAATGCTATGGCAATTCCTCTCTGAACAAGAGTACCGACAGCAACCCCATACACGTGTTTCAGCCTTGTTGGGGCTCATCAGTGAGGTGAAGCTGTGCCTCTCTGAGTACAGTGAGCAGGGAGACCACGTCTGGTTGCCCCCAGGTAACTTAGGGTGACCAACCCTTAGTTCCTTACAAATATTTCACAAAAGGTAGCAGGCATCGCTATGTTGCGTAGATATTAATAATCATAGGTAGAAGAGAAGGATTGAAGTAAAGGTGGTAGTACATGCACTAGGCCCAAATTCACGAGGCTACAGATATCACCAGCCATGCCTGAGCTCCGACGAGGACAGTTCGCACCCCCACCCTCCGCACTATTTATTCATTGTCCTTGAAAGTGTTGCAAAGATGTGTATTTCACCCAAAAGGAATGCGCCCCACAAGGCTGTGATCAGAGGCCGGCGACTGGTATGCGTGTTCGCTCACTTTGGCCAAAACGTGACCCGGCACTGTCCCGAATGGCCACGAGTTATAGCCCATATAACTAACTGAACCCTAAGATCCCTGAATTCCATGACACCAGGGGACCTTTGACCACCAACCCCAAAGTAACAAGTCTTGAAATGTTCGAAGAAGGTGGACGGGATACGTCGTTGAAGCGACAATCATGTGATTTGTATTGCAACATGCTGGGAGGGATACATTAAAGTTCAAAATGATGGCAGAGACCTTGGAGTCGGATGTCAGAGAGGGAGTGAGTGAAATGTGTGTGTGAAGTTAGAGTGCCCTGGAACCTCCCGTCTGTCTGTTTTGAAGCCTGCCAAGTGCACAGTATGAGTGATAAACAAGCTGTATAGTAAAAGTATAGTTCATTTGTTGTATGACCTTCAACGTGAGAAGATGAGCCCCACAGTGCCAACATGATGGAAGACAGACAGACTAGGCTGGGGCCAATAAACCTCCATCCCGTATGGATAAAGTCAGCACCTGTATAGGGTCCATCCAATCATCCGCACAGGCGTTTACCATATGTACTGTGTCGCTTGTGACAATGTTTTGTTTTATACGTTTCTGTTTGTTCCTTTCTTTGGCAGAACGTTCTTTGCAGCAGAGTTCTTTGCTGTTGCCCTCATTTGTGCATGAGATTAAACTTGTAATCCTTACAAGATCGACTTGGGCCTTTCTTACCTAGGGGGTTGTATTTGTTCTGGTGTGAGCGTTCAGGGGCGTCCCAGCACCCCCGTACCTGCAAAGGCTTCCAGGCTGCTTCTCCAGAATGAGCCGCGCTGGCCTACAGCGACCGGCCCCCAAAATAACACGTGTTCTGAGTGGTTTAGTAGATGCCATTGTAAGAAAAGTTCCCTTTGCCCTTTGTAAGGGGGCGTGGCTCCAAGAAGAGTGCAGGCCGGTGTTGGAACCCTGTGACAGAGGAGTTTGGGTGAGCACACACACATGTGAGTAGACTCTTGTAAGAGATAGCAAGTAGGGAACAGGTGCATGGGGAAGCGTGAAAGGTGTGAGCACGTGGCAAGCAAGGTCATTGATGTAACATGGCTGAGGGTAGGGTTATTATTGAATTAGTGTTTGTGTGGTTCGGTATAAGTATTATAAGGTAAGGCATTATGGGGTAAGGCAGAGGTAAGGCAGGAAGTCACTCCTCAGATGGGGAGGGAAGGTGGTACCACAAGGCTGAATAGTATTTAAAGGAAGTCTATGGAACCACAAAGCATGCGTCTCATATAAGTAGTAGGCCTGGAATAAGTAGCGGTTGTTAGTACAGCACGTTGGTTTAGTTTGTTGTAGTTGTGAAGAGACAGCCCTAGAAGGGGCAGTAATTGTGTGAGTCATGGTGTGGCGTGGTGCCGCCCAGTCCAAGCGGTGTATGTGTGTATGGGTGGGTGAGAGAGAAGGGTGGGGGGTTGATTCTTTTGTCTTTGTTGTTACAAGCCAGCTGCATTGTGCGCGGCGTGTTAGAGGGGCTATGCAGATGCAGGGTTATTAAGAATTAGACGTCACTAGTATGGGGGGGTATCACCAATAGAACATATGTATAAGGTCCTGCCACTGTACCGTGACAGGGTGGAGAAATATAACAAGTAGTGGATTGTGGAAACAGGAGGAGAGGGGGGGGGGGAAATCGACCTGCCTATGGCCAGGGCAGGGTTCGCATAACAAAAAGCATTTTGGAACACATAATATTTTTGGTAGCAAATATGAGGGGGGAGAGAACCTTGTTCTGTAATCTGCAGGTTCCATACCTCTTGCAACTGGTGCTCAACCCATGAGTGAACACATACTCTGTGACATTCTATATTATCACCCGGTTGCTTTATACCAGGTACCCTGAAAGTGTGATGATCACAAACTACAATATTCCACCTAGTTTCCCCAGTTCTCTACCTGCTACCAAATCCACTCTGCTTAGTCTCTTTCTTGCCTCTTACATAATGAATACACAAAGCAAACTAGATGGCTTATGCAGCGTAGTGATCAGTAGTTCCATCAAGTCTGTACATCTACAGATCTACTTCAATACCAAACACTGTCGGTCTAGAAAATTGAACACCTCTTAACATTAACGGCAAAAGTATTTTGGTGGCCGAAGGCCAATCGTCTCAGGGTCAGAACGATAGAAATACAGATTTCTTAGCTTGACCAATGAGCGGCCATTTTGATGTAGCAAGGATCGCCATTTTGCTCTCTAACAATTGCTCATTGCTTTCTGTTCAAACTGCTTCGCAGCTTCTTTCCTTGCAAATTCTGCTCGACTGTTAACATTGTTGTCTGAACGTGAAAGGGCAAGGCCGCAAGGCTAAGAAGGAGTTCGATGAAACACAACGTGGGCAGTCCAGAGAGGAATGCCCAGCTCCCTCCTAGATGTAACCTTGAAGGAGAGCTGCGTTGCATTTAATCATTGCACAGCTGCCAGCCAGTCTCGTTATATGGTAGAAAATGTTAGAATAAGGCAGCTAGAGGCTTGAATTATGCTCTTCTTACGGCCTCCCTTTTTTAAGCCCTGTAGAGCATGTCGGCTCCCAGGACACGAATAACAACTCACAGATAGCAAGGTCTGGAATGTGACTCTTCCCCCGTATGTAGCTCGGTTACAAGAACAGAAGCACGATGTTCTGTTCAACAAAGAAGAATGTCTCTACACTTGCAGAATTGCATATTGTTGCTAGACTAGATATTTGAAGGTGTCATATTCGTCAAAACTGTCCATCAGCACACTGAGTTCAAAGAAACCAAATAAAGGGCGGTGTTAAACATGTCACAGCTGATTGTATGATGTGCATTTTGTATATATGTAACTGATGTACGTAATTCACTCTCTTGCGTCCCTCGAGGTCTAGATACACGTCGCGGGGCGTGAGACCGAGTTGGCCAACTGAGACTATTTGCTTTGCAATAAACCCTAGCTTTTGGGAATACAACCTCGTGACTGGCGTATCTATCGTGTGTGGTGATTTGCCTTGTTTCCATAATGCGAGGGACCCCTAGGGGCCCCTTTCAAGATGGCGCCCGAATAGGGACCCTCCCCCACTTGTTCCATCGTGTACGTTGTAATAGAGTAAAGGCGGAGTACGACGAGGACGGGGCGATCGAGCCGGGATCAAGAGGTGTTCGGGCGCCCTGTAGAAGCGATGAGAGATTCCTTTGCAGATCTGCACACATCTGATCCCTGATCGACGTACCGGGCCAGAGGACAAGGAGGCGAGGGTCCCAAAACGAGGCAGAAGCCAAGGAACGCAGACACAACGTCATTTGTTGCGTCTGTATACGGACGAATTGTGTCCTCGAGGGCAAATTGATCAGGTGAGTCATTCCCCGATTCGAAATAACCCTGATATTGGTTGAGAGTTGACTTTGCAAAATCAAACGCCCAGAGTAAGGTTGATTAGCCAAGGGGAAGGTTGAAACATGCCTGGGGTATTGTCCACCCTAGCTGGGCTTTTCCGCTGCGGTAGACAATCTTTGGAGAGTGGCCAAATTGCACCACCTGGGGGAACGCCGGTGTATGCCATGTATGCAAAATATGGTGTGGGAGCGATAATATTCTGTGAGACTTGGCATAGGCAAACCAGAAAGCAACAGGACCATCAGTGGCCGATTAACGGTAGTTTTGAGATGGCAAGAATAGATAACCTGGAAAGGGTGTTGAAAAGAAAGCAAGCGTGTTCCGGAGCATTTGATACTATTAAGGACTGGAGGAGGGAAGCAATGCTCCGTTTTAGAAGTAGAGAGAAGCATGCGCGCAGACATAAATCGAAAGATGAGTTAGCAGAAGAGAAGGAAGAGGAGGAGTGGACAGAGAGTTTAAGGAGGGCAGGTAGACGTGAGCAATTGAGCGTGGAAAAAATATACCCACAACGAGAACTGCATATAGCAGATGATTTGATTAAAAATATGTTAAACACAAAACGAGGGCCAAGACCAGAGGCGAGCACGAGCACGCCAGTAACTTTTGTTCAGATCCCCCCTCCAGCCCAAACCCTCCCTTCCGTAGCTCAAGCCCTCCCACAGCCACACACAGCGCACGTAGTACTGCCTATTGGCCAGCCAAGCCCACGGCAGACACTTCCCGTTCCTGTTGTCCCATCTGCACCTCCCGCTCTAGACACAGACTCGGTACCGTCCGTCCCTCCAGGGGTTGAATTTGAGACCACAGGGGCGAGAGGCGGGACAGAACAAGGTGGATGCACAAGGGTAACTCGCAGTGCGATCAGCAAAGAAAGAAAGGTGGAATTGCAGCAACAGGCAGAGATGTATATAGGCGGGAATGATGGGACGGCAGCATTGGCCTCGATGTATGGTTTCCGAAGAAGCAATGAAAGACAGGTAGTGTTGGAATGCATGGGTGAATATTTGGTAGAAAGATGGAAACAGTTGATTGGGAAATTACCACCGCAGCGATTATTAGATCTGAATGCATTAGCACGCTGTAGAGAAAAAGATGAAGAAGTAAGGGAACATGTGTATGGACTTTTTGAGCTTAAAGATGAATTGGATAATGATTATGCTGAAATGTTTACTGCACCTGGGTATAGGGGTAAGGATATCAGAAGATAAAGGAAGGAAGCGGTAGAGCCATATATACAGCAACAACATTCAATGTCGTCAGTACAGAGGGGTGACAAATTGAAAGTATGTATACGGGAGGCGTTAAAATGGATGTCGAACCCTAGTATCCCCACAATGGAGATACATGAGATATTTGATGAATATACCATGCCTATGAAAAGAAAAGCACTGCAATTGATGGCTGAACATTTAATAGATAAGGATATAAAAAATGACAAGGCTAGTCCACCGGAAATAATAGCGGTATATAGAAGAGCATTTGAGCGAGAGACAGGAGAAACAGCCCTATCGCTTGATCTGGGAATATTGTTGCACATGAGATAAGGGGGAGGGACAGTGAGTGGGGTATTTCCTATGAGAGAGGTCCCGCCTACCTTTGTGCCAAAAGTAGAGATCTCTGCAACAGCTACCGCAGTGGCGCAGGTAACGCCAGCCCATTATACTGCCCAATATGTGCATGTCCCGTTTTCTAGACAAGAGGTGAATAACATAAAACAGACGATTCCCGACATAAGAAAGAACCCTGCAGGATTTTACAAAGAAGTAGAGTCCTGCCTGCAATCAGCCGTGCTTACCATGGGTGATATAGATCTAATATTCCCAGTGATCCTCCCAGCAGACATATGGAAGCAGATAAGGAAGGTGGATGACGCAGTGGCCTATGGCGCCACATGGGCGGATTTGCTAATAGAGGACAGGAATAAGGCGGTTGGGGGGGGACACCGGGAGCACAAATGGCAGAATTACCAGCACACATGATACGGAAATTGAAGGAAATAATTCCAGAAAGAAGAATCCAATGGGACAAACTGACTGCATGTGTGCAGGGCAAGGATGAGATAGCAACAGACTATTTTAATAGGTTCGAGGAAGTATTTACAGATTTCAGTGGGCAGGATGTGAGCTCAGAAGCGGGGAAAAGGCTATTTGTTTATAAATATGTGAGAGGGTTAATACTTCCAATTCAAAATCTAATAATGACGTCAGAAAGTGCATGGCAAGCGAAAACGCTGGGCGAAGTATTACACATGGCCCAGTATTACGAGAACAGAGTGAACGCGGAGAAAGAGGCGAAGGATAGGGTGAATCTGAAGACGAGGGTGCTACTACAGCAGGTAGCAGGACACAATAGGGGGAGAGGGAACGCACAGGGGAGGAATAATTTGAATATGCATGGGGGGTCATTGGGACAAAATCAGTGTGCGTACTGTAAGGAGGAAGGACACTGGCGAGCGCAATGTCCACATCTGCAGAATAGAAATGGGTCTGGCCAGAGAAGACAGCACAGAGGGCACCAAGGAGCGAATGGACCAAATAGGAATAGCATGCAGCAACACAATAATAATGACGGTAACCAGAACTAAGCTCAACACCAGAGTGCCCCTAACCAGAATCAGGGTTAGCAAAACCAACAGAATGGGAACCAGGGTGTGGGAAATAGAGGGAAGAATGGGAAATATTTTCGATATGCAGCCAAATACTTACTACAGTAATAGCAGCGACTACACATCCGATGATGTATTATTTCCCCAACAGGACAACCCAGGGTAGGGGTCGGAACCAGTGTCTATTCCCGTGAATCAGAGAGGACCCTACGTAGAAATGAGAGTCGGGAATGAGGAGCACCGCTTCCTTATAGATACAGGAGCGCATAAGTGTTCATTGGACCATCACTTGGTTCCGGATATACCACTGACAGGGCAAAAGAATATTTCCGTAGGGTTCGCAGGTACACCAATCATTAACCCAGTGTCCCAACCAGTGCCAGTTAGGATAGGCCCATTCACTGAGCATTGTCCATTTCTCCTAACAGAAAATTGTGGGGGAGAACCTGTTGGGATTGAACTTGTTGAAAAGACTAGGTGCGATTATACATTGCACGTCAGACGGGGTGTTTCTGACGATTTGGCCACAAGATGCCCCTGTGTCAGAATTCATGTCTGAAACTTTGCCTGGAGAGTTAAGTAAAGTGCCAACTTGCATATGGGTGACGCATGACAATGATGTGGGATGCTTGAAAATAGAGCCAGTAAAGATCATTTTGAAGGAAGGTGTTACACTGCCGCGAATTCCCCAGTACAAGATTTCTGCTGACGGTGAGAAAGGATTGAAATGCATGCATTGTTTCAGATTTGGTGAAATTAGGAGTAATTGAAGAAATTACAGGCAGTACATGTAACAGTCTGATTCTCCCCGTTTATAAGAAGGGAGGCAATGCAGTACCATACCGTTTTATAATTGATTTGCACGCGCTGAACAACGTAGTAGACCCTCAATTTCCTTTGGTCCCAGACGTCACTACAATATTGACAATGATACCTGGCTCAGCAGAATACTTTAGTGTAATTGATCTAAAAAATGCTTTCTTTAGCATTCCGGTGGACAAGGACAGTAGATATAGGTTCGCGTTCACATTATGAGGACGATCATTTACATTCACGCACATTCCACAAGGATACACGGAAAGTCTGAGTATTTACAGTAGAGCACTAAAAGAGCAGCTAGACATGTTAGAATTTCCAGTGGGTTGCGTACTCTTACAGTACATAGACGATCTGTTGTTAGCTGCTGACACAGAGGAGATTTGTAAAGAAAGCACTGTATTACTATTGTCACACCTAGCGGCACATGGCCATAAAGCTAGTTTGAAGAAATTCCAATATAATCGAAAGGAGGTGGCTTATTTGGGCTACCTACTTTCGAAAGAAGGGAGAAGGCTAACGCCAGAGCGCATTGAAAGTATTTCTTGTATGCCTATTCCAAAGACACAAAAAGGAGTCAGAGCCATAATTGGCATGGCTACGTATTGCCGACAATGGATCGGTAATTTTGCGTTGATTGTGAAGCCAATGGTGAATTTGACTAAGAAGGGTGCGGTTATGCCTTTGCAGTGGGATGAGGAATGTCAGAGAGAGTTTGATCAATTGAAAACTGCATTGTGTTCTGCGCCAGTTTTGGGCACACCAAATTATGAGAAGGTTTTTAGATTGTTTGTGTGTGAAAGTGAAGGATGTGCATTGGCGATTTTGACACAGGAACAAGGTGGAAGAAATAGGCCGTGCGGCTATTTTTCTTCTGCGCTGGACTCTGTAGTGCGCGCACTACCACGATGTTTGCGATCTGTCGTGGCGGCTGCTGCGTCAGTGAAACAAACGGAAGGGATGGTATTGGGGCATACTTTAATTCTGATGGTGCCACATGCCATAGACGTTCTATTAAATAGGACGCAGACGCAACACCTCACCTCTGCTAGACTAACAAAATATGAGATTATCCTGTTCACGCCCCATATACAAATTATGAGGTGTAGCGCTTTGAATCCTGCAGAATTAATGCCACTGCCCATAGAAGAAATTGGTGACAACGAATCACCACCCCATGATTGCTTATTGGTCACTGAGGAAGAAACAAAGGGGAGAGTTGATTTAAGTAACACCCTGCAAAAGGAGCCAGATGGAGAGTTATTTTGTGACGGCTCTTGTTTTAAACTACCTGATGGCACATCAACTGCCGCGTACGCTATCACTACCCTAGAGAGCGTTGTAGATAGCAAAAGAATCCCCTACAACTCGGCACAAGCCGCAGAAATAATAGCATTGATCAGAGCCTGCGAGCTTTCTGAAAATTTGAACATGAACATATATACTGATAGTCAGTATGCATTTGGGGTGGTTCATAACTTTGGTCGACTCTGGGCTGAGAGGGGTTTCTTAACATCACATGGGGCCAGGATTCAACATGGCCCTTTGATTGTACGATTGTTGTCTGCACTTACGTATCCAAAACGCCTAGCAATAGTGAAATGCGAGGCACACAAAAAAGTAACATGTAAAGTAGGAGAGGGAAACGCATTTGCAGACAGGATTTGCGAAACAAACTGACACTGATTTGAATAATACAATGATGACAGTCCAGACTGAGGAAGTACCCTGTATGGTAGAAGATGGAATTGCCACTGTCAAAGAAATGCAGGCCGAAGCCACGGCCGATGAGATCCAAGGTTGGGCTGAGGGCTCTGCTGAGTTAGATTTGGAGGGTTGCTGGGTGGACAAGGTAACAAAAAACTGGATGTTGCCAAATTCTTATGTAACTGCAATGGTCACAATGGCGCATAGCCCTACCCACATCTGTGCAAAAAAAATGATACAGCACTTATCCACGGTATGGAAGAATGTGAACATAAAGAAGAATGCAGAGAGGTTGGTGCAGAACTGCATTACGTGTTTACAACACAATGTAGGCAAGGGAACAGTGACTCCGACAGGCAGTTTTGGCCCACCCTCTATGCCGTTTGAGGTAATCCATTTTGATTTCATAGAGATGGAGAGGTGCCAAAACTTAAAGTATGTCTTAGTGGTGATCTGTGCATTCAGCAAGTGTGTGGGGGCATATCCCTTAAAAGACTGCACGGCAATGAGCACGGCAAAAGTAATGCTTAAAGAATATTTTTCCCGTTTTGGCTTGCCCCATGTCCTATGGTCAGACAACGGTCCACACTTTGTGGGCGCAGTGATATTACAGATCTGTGCAGGTCTTCAGATTGATAAGCGATTTCACAGTTCAAGGAATCCGAGTTCGGCAGGCCTTGTTGAGAGGCATAATGGGATCCTTAAGACAAAAATAAGCAAGATTTGTGCAGGAAGCAAGTTGAGTTGGGTAGATGCATTACCCATAGCGCTATTGTGCATGCGCACGTCTGTGCAGGCTAGAACTGGGCTCTCCCCGTATGAGATTGTAATGGGGAGGCCGGCAAATGTTTGGTGCGCACCTCAGCCAAAACTACTTAGCGAAGTAGAACATCCTGTGCTTAGTACTTATTGTGGCCTTTTAATGCAGAAATTGCGTTTGATTCATCAGCAGGTGCAGGAGGCTCTACCTATAAGATACACCGGTCCGGGGCACGCGCTGGAGCCAGTAGACTGGGTGCTACTCAAGAACTTTGAGAGGAAAACATTGTTAGCACCCAGGTGGCGCGGCCCCTATCAAGTTCTACTGGCAACTCAGACGGCAATACGGGTGGATGGGAGGAAGGCATGGATCGATGCCACCCATGCCAAAAAGATCCCATCTTCACTGAAAGACTTGCCTGATCCAGACGACCGGAAAGAGACAACAGTCTCAGAAACGAAAGAAGCTGCTGCCAGTCAACTACCACAAAATTTGCCAGAGCGAGAAGTGAAACTCGAAACAAAGCCTGAAAAGATTGCCAAAAAAGGGGAAGGGCAAAAAGTGCCCCAACGTTGTCCAGCAGAAACAACATCACTGTTGGTCGACATGAAATCTGCATTGCAAATACGGACAGACATAAAACGTGTAACCCTGTGGCGCCCACCAGCACATGCTATTGTGCCAGAACCAAAGACCGAGTCAGCATCACTGCCGCGGCGCACACCAGCACCTGCCATTGCGCCACAGGCCGACTCTGAGCCTAAATCTGGAAGTTCACCGGCATTGTTCACGGATCATACAATACCAGGAGTGAGGCGATATGATTTGCGGCCTCGAAAGACCAAGTGACCCACAGTTCGTTGGTGTATATGCTAACCTCTGGTTCTGCTCATGGACGGAGAAGGAACTAGAGGTGCAGAGGAGAGAAGCGTGAGAGTTGTGCAAATCGGACAATTCAAGACTCGCGGCTCCTCGGTGCGTTCATAATAAAGTACATGTGTCCTGAGCCAGAGCGGACAAGCTGGACGCACATAGTACTAAGGCAATAGAGAACTGTTCAGAAGTCCTCTGAGCAGTGTGAAAAGAGACCAGAAATCTTGCCTAGAATGAATAAGCAATCCAGGCTATAAAGGGCTGGTAGACTAAACTGTGACAATTCCTTTGAACTTATTGACATCTGAACAAGTACAACGAAGAGAGATATCCATGACGAACTTTGTCAGGAAGAAGGACGATGAAGAAAATGTCGGGACCGGTTCCAGCCTCCTCCTGCACCGCTGCTGAGAATGAGTTAGTTATAAAGACTGTAAAATCAGGGAAAACGCATGGTATAAAGAATTGTATGCTGCTTTTGACAGTAGTGATGTGCTTCATGAGTGTGGTAGCACCAATAACGACAGCCTTTGTGTTATGGTATGTGGAGTCAATACACCCATTGGAAATGTTCTTACTGATGGATAATATATCCACTACTGAAAGCCTGGTCCAGGTGATCACTTATACATTGCCCCCGATGGAAGAGAGACAGAGAAGAGTATGGGAACAATACACTGTTACTCATTATGAACATGACCCATGCAATTCTAAAAAAAAAGAAAATTGTTGGGTATGCGCCCATTTACCGCAGCATGCAGGAAAAGGAATAGGCTGGTATGTACAACCATTACCATTAAGTTCTGCACGCAGTGCGTCCTTAGGTGCAATGTTTTACGGGAAATGGAATAAGAGTAGTACGGGTCAATTAGATAGAACAAACATGAATGAGTTTGAGGAAATAATTATGAGGCCTGTTGGTTGTTCCATATTCCATAAAGCTCGAGTAATAAGCCCAGAACCTATGCCTAAGGATACGCGGAAAATAACACGACAAAATAGACGAGATAGATTGTCCCCGTCAGTTAAAACATCTGTGATGACGTTTCGTGTAAGGACAGACGGGAACAAAGATGCAATTCCCCCTTCCTACACGGTGAATTATAACCCAAGAACTGTCCCTTTTTGTCTGAAAAAGAAAGGCTCCTATTCAGTAGGAACATATACCGGATGCATGAATACGGCGGTACTAAAATGGGAAATAGAACCAGTGTATGTGGGTGATCCTTTCTATTTTATATGCAGAGAAAAAGCATATCCATGGTTGCCTAGAAATTGGGGAGGTACATGTTACCTAGGTCTACTGTTCCCGGGAGTGTTCCTCTTAGAAACAGCAGACATAGCCAGGCTATCTATATCTAGACCCCGAAGGAGTAGTGAAGATGTCTTGATAACGATGGACGTAGCAAAATCCTTCGTACCATTTCTGTCCCAGATAGTAAACTCCTATAACATAAGGCGGCTGTCGAGAATACTAAAGGATACGATAAACACAACAGATATTCTATTCAACATGACATTGGAAGAGAAGGGAATTAGGTTAATGGCGCTGCAAAATAGAATGGCTCTTGATGTAATATTAGTTGATCGTGGGGGAGTTTGTAAAATTGTGGGATCAGCGTGCTGTGTTTTCGTAGATGATTACTCCCCTACGGTTTTTGAGGCGATAAAGAAATTGCATTTCCTAAGCTCCGAACTCCCTACTGGAGAGGGGGGATGGGGAATAGGGTCTTGGTTTTGGGGAATACTGCGTTCTTGGGGATGGAAGTTGAACGCGATATTGGTAGTAGTGTTTGGTATATTCATAACGTGTTGTTGTTGCATACAGTGCCTACCGATAGTTTGCACTGAGATAACTGAGGGATGTATGCATATGATAACAAAAAGAAAACAAACCTATGGCCAGAATGACCGAGACACCAATTAAATGCAAACAGTGAAAGAATTAATGGCTATAGATATTGATGACAAAGATGATACTGCCAATAGCATGCAAAATTCAGATACAGGTATTTCAGACACCTCGTCATCAGAGGAGGATACAATGAATGAATGAGACGCTTGGCATACGGCCAAAAGGAGGGTTTGTCGGTCTAGAAAATTGAACACCTCCAAACATTAACGGCAAACGTATTTTGGTGGCTGAAGGCCAATCGTCTCATGTGCAGAACAATATAAATACAGATTTCTAAGCTTGACCAATGAGCGGCCAAGTTGATGTAGCAAGGATCGCCATTTTTCTCTCTAACAATTGCTCATTGCTTTCTGTTCAAACTGCTTCACAGCTTCTTTCATTGCAAATTCAGCTTATTCTGCTCGACTGTTAACATTGTTGTCTGAACGTGAAAGGGCAAGGCCGCGAGGCTAAGAAGGAGTTCGATGAAACACAACGTGGGAAACCCAGAGAGGAATGCCCAGCTCCCTCCCAGATGTAGCCTTGAAGGAGAGCCGCGGTGCATTTAATAATTGCACAGCTGCCAGCCAGTCTCGTTATATGGTAGAAAATGCTAGAATAAGGCAGCTAGAGGCTTGAATTATGCTCTTCTTACGGCCCCCCTTTTTTAAGCCCTGTAGAGCGTGTCAGCTACCAGGACACGACTAGCAACTCACAGATAGCAAGGTCTGGAATGTGACTCTTCCCCCATATGTAGCTCGGTTACAAGAACAGAAACACAATGTTCTGTTCAACAAAGAAGAATGTCTCTACACTTGCAGAATTGCATATTGTTGCTAGAATAGATATTTGAAGGTGTCATATTCGTCAAAACTGTCCATCATCACACGGAGTTCAAAGAAACCCAATAAAGGGCGGTGTTAAACATGTCACAGCTGATTGTATGATGTGCATTTTATATATATGTAACTGATGTACGTAATTCACTCTCTTGCGTCCCTCGAGGTCTAGAGATACACGTCGCGGGGCGTGAGACCAAGTTGGCCAACAGACTATTTACTTTGCAATAAACCCTAGCTTTTGGGAATACAACCTCGTGTCTGGTGTATCTATCGTGTGTGGTGATTTGCCTTGTTTCCATAACGCGAGGGAACCTAGGGGCCCCTTTCAACACTGTAGTTAGCCTCCAGAGCTCACTTTGCATTATGCTTATGATTTTATTATTTGATTGTAATATATATTACCCCCTCTGGGAGACAACTGGCCAAACTGTTTTCAGAGCCTTTTTGATCATATCTATTTATTTGTATCCATTCATGCAGCTAACCTTTTACATTTAACAGACTTATCTATGGCTCGCAAAGTCTTTTTGCCCACTTGCATAGTCGGGTAGATTTTATGAAGGGCGAGTAGCATTTACAAGAATAGTTTGAAACTTTTATTCACAACTTCTTTGTTTGCAGTAAATATCAAATGGCCAAACTCTTTAAAATCTGCATGGAGCAAGCCAACACTGCTGCAGTCTCTAACCATCCTGTTGCCTCTCAGGCTCTTTGCAATGCCCTTGCCTCTCACTTTATCACAAAAACCCAGGACATCCTGTCCACCCTCTTCACCCCTACTCTTCCTCTCCCCTCTCCGTCTGTGCTTGCTGACCCTCCTTCAGCCACCCCCCACCTTACTTCTCGTCCTTTCCTCTTTTCTCCCCTGATGAGGTTGCTAGACAAGTCTAGCTGATTTTTGTAACCACCGACTTTGCCTCAGGATCCTTCCCCTCCCCTCTGAAGCACTCCCTTGTGCATCCTCTTCTCAAGAAGCCCACATCCTTCTTGTCTGGCTAACCATCGCCCAATTTCCATTACTCCCTTTCTGGGAAAACTCCTGAAAAATCTAGCCATCTCTCGGCTTAACCTTCATTCCAATTCTGTTGGCTGTCTCCGTGACCACCAGTCTGGCTTCAGAGCTGCCAGAAGCACAGAAACTGCTTCCTGAACATCCGTGAAGATCTGCTCTCCAACCTTGACTAACATTCCCTCTGTCCTCATCCTACTCTATCTATCTCTCTTCTGCCTTTGACACGGTCAACCATACCATCCTGCAAAACCATCTCCATGATAACCTGGGTATCACTGATCAGTCTCTGGACTGAAGAACCTCTTTCCTCTCTGATCGACCCTCCCAGGTCCAACTTGGGTCCTTCCTATAATCTATCTTCCTCTCTACCTGTGGTGTTCCCAGGGGTCTAACCTCTCGCCCTGGCTTTTCAATCCAATACCTGTCAACTCTTGCCCACTGCATTGCCATGTTCTGCTCAAATTTCCAGTGCTACGCTCACGACACTCAACTCATTTTCAGGCCACCTCCTCTCCCTCCCTCATCTCTGATTGCCTAACTGCCATTCAAGATTGGTGTGACGCCAATGATCTTTGTCTAAATGCAAGCAAGACGGAGATCCTCCTCATCTGCACACCTTCACCATCCTTTCCCCTGACTCTCTGGCCGGCCTCCCTTGGCCCTCCTCCTACACCCACCTGCGAGGCTAAGAACCATGGGGTCATCTTTGACGCCACACTTTCCTTCTCTGCTCACATCTCTGATGTCTCTAAAAAGTCAAACTTCCTACTGCACCTCCTCAGAGGTACTCTGCCTTTCCTCTCCTTCCCCCAGAAACTCATGGGGCTTCATTACGAGGTTGCCGGTAAGGCAAAAACGATGCCGGTATGGTAATACCGGCATCATTTACCGCTCCATTGCATTCCAACCCGCAAACCCGGTATTAGCGGCACCCTAAATAACGGTGCCGCTAATAGCGACATAGGCGCGTAAACGCGCCCCTTCAGGGAGCAAATACCAGCATGCCGGTAATAAGGGGGAATCTCAACCTACATAGACATGCAAATACCGGCATCGCAAAACCGGTAATCACGGGCTGCACGATGCCGGCCATACAGGCATCGCGGACCACCCGCAAATAGCAATCAGGATACAAGGCAGCTGCCACAGGTGCACACAATCCCCACAGGTGGAGTCAATGGAGGCTGGGCCAGTATAAACTGAGCACACCTACACACCACACCCCTTCCTACACCAAAATGCTACCACTAGCTGTTGCAATCATGGCGCTGGAGGACATGCCTATACTGCTACAACTACAGCAACAACAGCAACAACAACAACTACTACAGCAGCAACAACAACAGGCAGCACAGAGGAGACGCAGGAGGAGAAGGAGGGTGAGACAGGCCCAGCAATTACTACAGCGCAGCCACCAGTGCCTCGTAGGCAGCCACCAGTGCCTCGTAGGCAGCCACCAATCCCTCGCACCAGACCCAGCCCATTTAACCTAACCCCTGAGCAGATCCACACCCTGTACCGGTTGGACCATGACACCATCACCACCATAGTGGACATGATACAGAACGACATTGCCAGCCACATAGAAATACGCACTGCCATCCCCCCACTACTAAAGGTAGTGTCTGTGCTACACTTCCTGGCCACAGGCACCTACCAACACACAGTGGGCCAGCTGCATGGCATTTCACTACCACTATTTTCACGCATGCTGAACCAAGTGCTGGATGCCCTCCTGAAGCACGCAAGCACCCACATATCCCTGCCACGGACTGCCCAGGAGATAGCCAAAACCAAAGTATGCTCCATGCACTGGCAGGCATGCCCAATTGTGTTGGTGCCCTCGACTGCACCCATGTGGAATTGGTAGTCCCCCATGCCATAGAGGCAGTGTACCGCAATTGCAAGCTATACCACTCCATCAATGTGCAAATGGTATGTGACTCCAGCAAGATCATCACCCATTGCTGCGCCCGATTTCCTGGATCCACACATGATGCCATGGTACTGCGCAACTCCATGCTATCCTGTTACATGAAGCGACATGCTGGACCACGTGCCTGGCTGCTTGGTGAGTTGCACAACTGTCCCATGGCTGTGCTGTGGGGTACTGATGTGTGCGGGTGGAGAAGGGGGGGGGCGGCTACTGCACCTGGGTGGGAAACGGGGGGAAATAGTGCACCTGGGTGGGAAAGGGGGGGACAATGCACCTACGTGGGAAAGGGGGGG
The DNA here is from genome assembly GCF_040938575.1 of Ambystoma mexicanum. Lineage (NCBI taxonomy): Eukaryota > Metazoa > Chordata > Amphibia > Caudata > Ambystomatidae > Ambystoma > Ambystoma mexicanum. The sequence continues at coordinate 37,509,434 of NC_090927.1, forward strand.
GGGGAATAGTGCACCTGGGTGGCAATAGCCAGTGAGTGGAGAATGCATGCAGAGCTAAACACTCCAGACCTGAACCAGCCAAACGGAACATGACACATCACTGGGCCACATATCACAAATAATGCATATGGATGACAACAAGTAAGAGGCACAACCAGGCAACCATGGTGATAGAAAGCAATGCATGACTGAACAGGACGGCAACTGTGGCAATGTGGCTAGTGTGACCATGCATAGTGAATAAAATGCAGCATGAATTGGAGGCGAAACATTGTCGCACTACCACAGCACATCTGCCTCAGCATGCATGATTACACCCTGCATCATCTATTAAACCCCATCCAGTGTACCACACCTCATTACAGTATACATAGCATCTAGGTAACTATTTTGTATACGTACAGGGACATGTGCATGCCCACACCAAATAGCTACTGCCATGACTGTGCTCCCTGAAGGTGGCAGTTCAGAGTGACACACACCTATTTGTATCTGTTTGCAGGTGATGGAGGATATCCCTTGAGGCCGTGGCTACTTACCCCTGTGCGGAACCCGCAGAACAGGCATGAAGAGGAGTACAATTGTGTGCACACTCGTAAACGTGTTTTGATTGAGCAGACCTTTGGCCTGTTGAAGGCGCGGTTCCGCTGCCTAAGCAGGTCTGGTGGGGCACTCCTATATAGGCCTGAGAAGGTGGCAAAGATCACCATGGCCTGTGTCATGCTGCACAACATGGGCGTCCGGTGGAATGTACCACCGCCACCGGACATTGACATGCATGGGCCGGGTGAGGATGAAGGGGATGGAGACGGAGGCGAAGGAGCCCCCCTGCCAGTACGTGATGCACGGGATGGCCATGCTGTACGCCAAGCACTAATCCACGAATACGTCTGAAACGCAGGGACCATGAAAGTAATGTGCCAGTGACACACTGGCTGCATGTGGACATGCACACTTGTTTTGTTTGAAGTTGCCACTGTACACCATCACACATTAAATGTACATGCACAAAATGAAGTATTTCCAGCCATTGATTTTCTTGCAAACAACGGGTGTATTTTTCAGACACGTGATAATGTAAACATTCCCCTCACAACCCCCAGTGAACTCCCTCACCCACCCTACAAACCCGAAAAATGCCCCAGTGAACTCCCTCAACCACCCTACAAACCCCGAAAATACACCAGTGAACTCCCTCAACCACCCTACAAACCCCAAAAATACCCCAGTGAACTCCCTCACCCACCCACCCTACAAACCCCAAATGTCCCCAAATGTACACCAAACACTGTTCCCTTGACCAACGTCCATTTGTCCAATGGCATTGTCCGCCCACTCTACTTCTTCGCTATTTTGGGATCCGGGGGTGCCATGTCCAAGTGCTGTGCACACCTCTGCGTCATCCGCACGGGGCTTGATTGGGATGAGGTCGAAGGGGTTGTGGCAGTGGAGGCGTCAGTGGCCGGTCCCATGCCTGCCCCAAGGTGTGGGCGCTGCATTTGCGGCAGGTTTGACATCAGGGCTTGCGTAAGTGCCCCCAGACACTCCCTCATGGCAGTTGTGGATGTCTCAACGGCAGCAGTGTTAGCAGCGATAGCTGTAGCGATGGCCCCCATGGAGTCATTACCATCGGCAATTTGTTGCCGCATTAGTTCAAGCATCGACTCCTGTCGGGCCTCAACCCTCGACAGGCGAGCCTCAAAGGAGTCGTTGGCAGCAGGAGTGCTGGTGGCCGGGGTGGTGGTAGGCAGGGTGGTGGATGGCACTTGCATGGGGCCCCATGTCCAGGGCACAGTCCTCCTCAAAGAGGCATATGTCAGACTCTCCGAGGTCCGAGTCATGGAGGCATGGATCGTCGCTGCTCTCGGCCTCTGTAGGGGGGTGGAGGCTGGTAATGGGGTTTGGAGTGGGTGTGGTGGACACGACTGTCACCCTCGTTCTCCACATCAGCATCCGCAACGTCCGCGGTGGTTGGAGCGGGAACGGATACGCCTCCCACTGTTGTGGGTGGCTGCTGCTGGACTCTGGCTGCAGGTGTTTCCTGCTGGGTTTCTGCCCGGTGTGGCACACTACCTGTTGGTCTGGGCAGTTACTGGGGCTGGGGGGTGGCGGTGGTGGCCCTGGTCCCTTGCCGTGAAGTAGATGCACTTGCACCCCTGTCCTGCCTGCCATCTTCCTCATCGGTGCCTGGGGGATAGAAGAGATGCAGGTCATCAGTGATGGTGTCACATGGCAGCGATAAACTATTGCGCTGTGAAATGTTCATACATTCATGCATCCAATTATTCCAGGGGTGTGGCATTTGGTGTTCTGAGGGGGCATGTGGGCAATCAATGCATGGCTGGTGGCATGGCATTGGTATGGTGTCTGTGTGGTGAGTTACATGGGCACGGTCGAGTCATGTTGCACATGTGTTGGGACTGGGATTGGCACTCATGCATTTGTGTGTGGCAGGGTGTGGCACACATTCTTTACTGGATATGTTGATGTGGGCCTGGGACATGCATTGCCTTGCCTAGTCTCACTTCCACGTCACTTGTGCCACATCATGGTTTACCCTACAGGGATGTGATTGGTCACTCACCTTCTTCTGGGGATGATGCGCTGCCCACCTCCTGGTCTCCGAATCCCTCTATGGACTCGGGATCTATGAAGGTACTGGCTGTCTCCTCCCATGACGTCAGCTTCACTGGTGAGTGTGCCCCCCCCGCCTGTCGCCATGGCGGCCCTCCTGTTGTCTGCCAGGATCTTCCTCACCCTGAGGCGGAGGTCATCCCACCGCTTGCGACAGTCGCGCACACTCCTTGTGGTGGTTCCCACTGCCGACACCCTCTGGGCGACCTCCTGCCAGACTTCCTTCTTTTTGGTCTGGGCCACATGCTTGATGTTGGTACTCCTGATGGTGTCCGCATGCTGGGCCAGGGTGTCAGCGAGCATACTTAGCTCAGCGTCTGAATAACGCTGTTTGCGCTTCCTGGGGGTCATCTTCCTGGTTGCCTTGGACATCCTGGTTATTTTCTGCCACAGCACAACACAAATGGACTGGTGGTTGGGGAGGATAGCAATGGATTGTGTTTTTAAAGATGGCCGCCGGCCCATTTCCCGTTCCTGCGCGATGACGTAATTTCCGGGTCCGTTTTTTGCGAACACGGTATTACCATGGTGGTATTACTGTGCCGGTATTTAGGGGTTGGTATGAGGTGGTACCGCTATGTGCGGGTCCCGCGATGCCGGTATAGGGGGGTTGGAGGGCCTTTAGCGGCTTGCCGGTATTACCATTTCCGGCATGGGGGCTTGCGCACTTGTAATCACCCGCTATTAGCGGGTTCATACGAGCATGGACCCGCTCTTACCGGCATGCCGGTAATGGACCCGTTTTTACCGGCCAACTCGTAATGAGGCCCATGGTCTCCCAAGCTCTGTTTCTTTCTAGCTTGGACTATTGTAACAACCTTTTTCTAAATCTACCTGCCTCTACTCTCCGCCCTCTGCAACTAATCCAGAACAGGACTGCAAGACCTGTCCTTGGCCTCAAGCCCTGGGATCGTATCTCTCCAGCTCTGAAATCTCTCCATTGGCTCCCAGTAGATGCACGGATTAAATTCAAAACCCTCTGCATTGTCCACAAAGCTTTCTGGGGCCTGGGTCCAAAAGACCTTCAGCTATCCCTCTGCAAATACCTCCCCTCTCGAGCTCTTAGCTCCTCTACCTCTAACTCCCTCAGGGTCAGTCTTTTTTTCAAAGAAACGAGCTGGGGGTAGATCTCTGTCTTCGGCTGGGGCCTCCCTCTGGAACAGCCTCCCACTCTAAAATTTGAGGAGAACCATCTAGGGTTCCGGAAGCACCTCAAGACCTTCCTCTTTGCTTCTGCCTTCGCTCCCCCTCTCCCCTGCTGATCTGTTCTCTCTTGGCACCATGCACCTGGCCCCCCTCTGTCCTCCAGCAGTCCTTATTGCCAAAAGACTACAGTGGAACTATATTGATCTGTAGAACAACTTAAATTGTCAATCATTGAACCTTTACTTTGGAACACTTAATTTGGTCGAGAGCATTTTCCCACTAGTCTTGTTGTAGTTGTGAGAACAAGCATAGGTTTTTGGCACAGACAGACTTTTGATTTTGACTTACAGACCTAGACTTTCCTTAGGTTTCTGTAGGCAGGGAAATCCCGCCATGGCATAGGGTTAGTTAGGCGTTACACCATCCTGATTATTAATAAAGCTTTTTTTAAATATACTTCTGTTGTCTTTGTCATCTCTTGATACCATGCCTGTCTCACATCCCCCCCACCGAGCCATGCTGATGGGGGCCCCTCCCATGCTCGTTAAAGCACAGGGCACACCACACTCTGGGCTGGCCCGGACCACCATGTGTGTGCATTGTCCATGATGATTATGCTGCTGCAGGGGCATGCACTACTGGTGATAGAAGTAAAGCTTAAATGTTTCACGTAACCTAGAAAGAAGGGGGCTGTGACTGGTCCCCAAATATACCAGCCACCAGTGGCGGCTGGTGAGTAGTTTTTTTGGGAGGGTGTAAATATTTACCACAAATATGTGACTGAGACCAAGCAAAGCGAGGGTGCCCGAACCAACAAACGTTTTTGGGAGGTGGGGCGGGTGGGAGCGTATGGGGCGCGCAGCCCTACAGATAAGGTGGGTATCTGTAATTTCACTCCCTAAAAATAGGCAAATTAAAATAGAGAGTAAAAATACTCCATATAAAAAATGAGAAATGGACACAATTTAGTGTATGCTCCTGCTTTCATCCAAACCGCTTCATGGATGTGTGCACCAGTAGTGCATCTAGTGCCACAGGTAGAACTGCTATAATTATGGAAGAGGTCAAATGTATCTTTTAATGTACATGAATAACTTGGTGCAACAAAGTATTTGTCCCAAAAATATTTCTATTTTACAGTTTAACTTATTTTTGCTCGTTCATAAAATATTCCCATTGGGAACAGGACTTCTGTTTTTACTCCCATAAAAATCACTTTACTCCCAAATTTTCAAAATAGGGAGTAAAATACTCCTACTTCTAAATCTTATCTGGAGCACTGGGGGCACTCGGGGGGATTCATCCCCCTCTGATAAAATGTTTTGAATAATGGGTTAAAAGGGTGCGTTACACGGCACACTTTCTGTGATCATTTGGGTAAAAGGCCAGTTTACAATCGGTCTCGTAGGGTGTAGGGTAATTGATGAAAAAAAAAAAAAAGTACAATAGATGCAAGTTACAAAATGTGCACAGGTGCATTTCCCAATGCATTGTCAAGCCGGTCGGGGCCTGCAATATATATCAGTACAAAAAACATGTTTATGCTGGCTGTGCCAATTCATTTCCATGCTGTCTCCACCAACATATGCTAGTGTTCCCACATAAAAACATACTAATATACGCTTTCAGAGGTTTTTTTATAGTATCACTACTGGCACTAGGCACAGAGTTGGCTCTGCCAATATATGCCAGTACTCCTATGTAAGAACATACCCCCGGTGTCCCACTCCCTGAGGACCCTGCCCCATCCAGGTGATCCTCCCTTACTAGTCCACCCAAAGGAACTGGATCCAGTAGCGATGGGTGTGTCCTGGCAACCTGGATGACAGATCCCTGGGGGCTAGTTAGGGAGACACCTTCAGGTTTCTCACAGCACCCACAACATAACATTGCTGCTATAACACTAATGCAGTTTACGTATTGCACAAGCACAATAGCACTTTTGGATAGCTGAAGACAGTCGCCCTAGAGACAATCTCTTAACACGACTGGATGCGACCATAGCACGACAACACCACATGTGCCGACCTACATCAACATGGTCTGCTGGAGCAGCCGTGCATCATCTGTAGCCCTCCTTCTGCCCACTGCAGGTGAGCCTGAAGCCCACCGGCGGTGCGCTTCACCCCGCGCATCCGCCTAGCAGGCACCCGGAATCAACACGAAGCGCATCCTAAGATGTCCGCCGCCATCATTGTTTATTGTGTTGCCTAGCAACACTTACTTTTGGCCCAGAAGGCCACCGGCAGGCGGAAGCCGGCCCACTCGAGCAGGGGCGTTGCTAGGGGGGGGCTAAGGGGGCTATAGCCCCTGATCTTTTGGTTGTAGCCCCGGATAGAATCTCAGGAGCTACAGCCAAAAGACTAGCTAGCCCCCAGTCCCAACAGTTCCGACATCAGCTTAGCCCCGGGTCTTTTCCAGACCTAGCAACTCCCCTGCACTCGAGGAAGGCCCTCGAGAGTAAGGCCCCTTCCTGTTTGCCCCTGTTCGCCTCTGGAGCCGTGGAACCAGTACTCTTTACCTGCATTGTCAGGACTCAACCCACTGTGAGTAAAGCATAATACCCTTAGTCTACCCTACGGTCCTCATGGGAATGTCTACTGCTAATTGCTAGCATAAACACACAAACTTGGTTAATTCACTTTTGCTAACTTTTTGCTGCTCATGTGCATGGTGCTATTGCTACTGCTCTTATGCGCCATATCGCGCTGCACCTCACTGATGCCACTGCAACTGTGTTGTGCCCTGTGGTCGCTTATAGACTACAGTAATTGTGTTGTGCCCTATGGTCGCTTATAGACTACAGTAATTGTGTTGTGCCCTATGGTCGCTTATAGACTACAGTAATTGTGTTGTGCCCTATGGTCGCTTATAGACTACAGTAATTGTGTTGTGCCCTATGGTCGCTTATAGACTACAGTAATTGTGTTGTGCCCTATAGTCGTTTATAGACCACAGTAATTGTGTTGTGCCCTATGGTCACTTATAGACTACAGTAATTGTGTTGTGCCCTATGGTCGCTCATAGACCACAGTAATTGGCCATATATACACCATACTGCCATTTGTTTGCGCCCTATGGTCACTGCAACTGCACACTGTGTGCTTGACCTCACTCACTAGATAATAACACAGCAGACTTAGCAGCTACTCTGCCTGCACACTACCCAGAAACTTGAACTCTAGCCATTCATCTAGATACAGGACTCTCACGCATTATATAATGTTCCTTATACTATCCTATCTAGTATACCTGGCCACCTCACTCGCCCTACTGGAACGACTCACCATGTCGCCTCTTATAGCAACCACAATACAACAATCCACTACACAATGTAACATAGCCGACAGAAACCTAAGACTACGAGCAAGACTACCCAGAATCTTTGATCCTCTCATCAAATACGAAACTAACACCATTCGAGCCAAAAAGGAACCTACTCCCAAACCTTTCACCCATAACTACATCAAGCACAACAATTACCAAACAAACAAAGAAACAAGTGCCACTCCTAATGCAGCAATAAATACTGCTACACACCCAAACCGCACACCTAAACTCAAAGGAGCCTTAATAAACACTAGATCCTTAGTCGCCCATGCCATAGAAATATCTGAAGTCATCTCGACTGAAGACTACGACTTCCTAGCCATTACAGAAACTTGGCTGCATGAGGCATCAGGCCCAGCACTATCCCTAGCTGTGCCCAACAATTATACTATCCTCAGAACGGATAGGTGCGGAGCTCGAGGTGGCGGACTAGCCATCATCGTCAAAACTAAACTTGGGATGAGACTCACCCCTTCACCAACCATTGAATCCTGTGAGATAATGTCTACCAAGACCTCAACAGCTAACTCTCAAACTCTTAACCTTTACTTGATATACAGACCTCCAGGTCCTATCAAGAATTTCATAGAAGACTTAACTACCATCCTATCAGAAAACCTCAAAGATACTACTCAATCAATACTACTAGGTGACCTCAATATTGGCTTCAATGATATCAACGACTCACAAGCCACAGCAGCATCCAACACCCTAACAGAACTGGGATACACCCAAAGAGTGTTTGAGCCCACCCATATCAAAGGGAGAACCCTTGATTGGATTGCTGACCACAACTGCAATATATCCACTCTCACCATCTCACCCCAAATCTGGTCAGATCACCATCTAATCTCATTCTCCTTGGACACTGCCACCCCTAAACTGCAACAACCGTGAGCACCACCTGCACTTACCAGAAACAAAAAAAACATGACACTAGACAAACTACTTCCCGGCATCATGCCCACTTTGGACGCTTTACCTGACAACCTTAACCCTAACAGCCTAGTGGAAGAATTTAACAACATCATGAACAAAACCCTTGACGACATCGCACCACTCAAGCTCAGAAACAGCAAACCACAGAGCCACCTGAACAACTGGTTCACCCCTCTCCTAAAAAATCTGAGATTAGAAAAAAGGAAATAGGAAAATACGTGGAAAACTAACCCCACTCCAGAAAATAAACTGAAACTAGTTAACATCTCTTCTCATTATAAAAAAGAAATCATTTTAGCTAAAAACAAGAAACCTACAATAACAGAATTACACAAGCTAATTCAAGCACAAAAGAACTGTTCGCCATACTCAGAGAACTGGAAAACCAATAACACCTCAAGATAACTGTCTTAAAGATAAAAAGTGGTGCTCTGAAATCCAGCACGCTCTCTCTAACAAAGTCCGAAACCTTCAAAAGAAAATAGAACCATAAAGTCCTATGTAACCACCTAGATTCTGCAGCACACTTCTCCACTGAGGCTATAGCATGGATACAATCCTTCCTTAGTGACCGCACCATGAGGGTTTTCTCACCTACAGCAGCTGCAGACCCCATCCCTATTACCTGCGGTGTGCCACAGGGATCGTGCGTTTCACCAACGCTATATAACATATTCACTAAGCCCCTGTTTGATGATTTGGACCATCTGGGTTTCACGTATACTAACTACGCTGACGATACCCAGATCCTCCTCCCACTCACTGGGGTTTACGAAAAAGATCTAGCACTGGTGAACAAAATATACAGCATCGTTCAGGTATGAATGGCAACCCATGGCCTATGCCTGAACGATGATAAAACTGAGCTTCTTATCCTAGGCACCGCACCCCTCATCAATAAACTAAGCACAAATTACTCCTCCTTTATCATAGACGGGAACTGCATACAAGTCGCTAAAGAAGTTAAAACATTAGGGATCTACCTTCATTCTACCTTATCATTCTCCAAACAGGTAAATTCCCTAGCTTCCTCAACAGCCTACACATGTAAGCTCATTAGAGCAGGAAAACAATTCCTATCCCAGCACAGTCGTCTAACCCTAGCCAGAGCCCTTATCATCTCTAAACTAGATTATTGTAACGCACTGTACATAGGAGCCACTAAATCCATCATCAACAAAATCCAGATACAGCAAAACAAGGCCCTCCGAGCGGCACTGGACATCCCCAGGAGAGAACACATTACAGAAACAAGAAGGAAACACAAATGGCTTTCCACCCATGAGAAAATCAGACTTAAAACTGCATCTCTCACTTACAAATCTCTACACAACAAAGCCCCACAATACCTTAAGGACAGATTCACCAGATCACACTCCACAAGACAAACCAGACTTGCTTACACCAATCGCCTCCAAGTACCTCGTTTTAAACTGACCACCATAGGCGGAGCTAGCTTCCCAGTCAAAGCTGCTCAATTGTGGAACGAATTACCTACTACCGCGAGGCTAGAACATTCTTTTCCCAAATTCAGGCAAATTGTAATTAACTGGCTGACGACAGCTACTGCTAAATGAATATATGAAAATGCTCACGCCTGTTGCTACACAGCATCTGTACCATATGATTGTAAACTTGTATTTGTAAACTTGCATCTGTAACTGGTAATTATCTGTAACATGTAACTGTAACCTGTAATTTATGCTCTAGGCTGGACATCTTCTTACTTTCTGCGCCCTTATACCCATGGTCCGGTGCGCATAATAAATACTAAACAAACAAACAAACAAAAAGCATGATAGAACTTTACAACCTACACGGTTGCTAGAATCAACGCATTGACACAGTATCATCCTACAATTGAAGATATGCTAGCACATGGCAGTCTAAAACATATTAATAACCTACAGCTCTATCTCAAGTACACAGATACTAGCAACAGTGGACAAGTAAATTGACCTAGAGTAAGGGGGCCGACATACCAACACGATTGCACTTTAAATCACAGTTGACAGCGATTAGGCAGCCCGTCATATATATGACGCGGAGACGCCACACTACAGGAACACGCCAGATTACATTGCCACTATCTAGTGCCGTTCGAGGATCTATTTATGTCAGATCAGTACACAAACATCTAGATGTATCATAAATATTAAGTTTGCTACATCTTTGACATACAGAATATCTTGCACACAATGACATCCACATGAGCAGTGACCCTCTGCCCCGAGGTCAAATCCCAGGCCAAGATGGCGTTCCGCCAAGCAAATATCACTGTACCAGACACAGAGAGCACTACATAGAGACTGAAAAGGGTCTAGTCTCACAATATACCATAGAAACAGTACATAAGCACGGTGGACAACTACATAGGCAATTCTGATGAAACCTTGGCGGCGAAACGCGTTAGTTGACTCCACAGAGTCCTCCTTGCTGTCTGCCATTGGACACTGGTGGTTTTTACATATTTTCATTAACTTTTCTGGGTTTTAAAGACATTTTGTCTAATAAAGCCACTATACGTATACCATTTGGATTGGGATTGCTGTCAAAGTTCTTTCAACAAAGCTGGCTGGAACACACCCCTTCAAATGTGGATATACTGAGAGGGACCACAGAGTGTGAAGGCAATACAGGGAGCCGCCCATGTCCTTTCTGACAGATATATATATATATATATATAGAAAACTTGGTCAAAGGGGCGTTATGGTCAAGTTGCACTAATAAAAACCTATGAAAGTATGAAATTTAGTGAAAAAACTTTCAAAATGGATGTTATGGTTACAAGAAAAATTGAAAACCCCCAGAAATGTATGTACCAGTTATGGTATGCAATGCAACCATAACCCGCTAGTCTCCATGCACTGCTAACACTAATATTAAAGATGAAATCACAATATTTGAGGCATTCCATTTTCTTTTTTTCACAAAAACGGTTTCACAGCATTCTGAATATTTGATAGAAAATCTAATTTCAACATCTGTTAAATGAACTCCATCTCTTTGAAAAATGTTCTCAGCATCAAACTTTATACTCTCATTGTGGAAAGATGCCACTCCTACATCCGGTAAAAAAATCACATACAGCTATATTCACATTTTGCCTGGCTTTTTCCATTTGTGGTCCAAACAAGTTTGATCTTTTCACACATTTGCCTTGTGGAGTTATAATTAAATTATCTTTGAAGCTGGAAAGAGTTCCATTAGTCTCTTAAGCGTATCCTTCATGGAAAACTGCAACAATACCCCAGTCACATACCCCAAACTGTTGCCTCCACAATGTACTATAAAGATGTCTAGATGTTTAAATAAAACCATATTTTCACACAATGGCAATAATGACTCCCAGTTTAATCCTCAAACACCATACCACAAGACCTCCACTTCATCTAATCCAAGATTAGCAGAGATGCCATGTAAACCTTCAATCAATGTATCCATGAATCTCTGTAAAGACTGGTAGGGGGTGGTCTGTACTTCTGCTCTCTATATGGTAGAGGAGAGGCACACAGGACCCCAGCCAAGATTCCCTATTATTGGTACGTGGTCGAGCAATCAAGGCCTAGCTTCTCAGGAGGTGATGCAGGCTGGTTCTTAAGTACAGTGTAGACCCCAAGCCCCCACAAAGGAATGTCCACACACTGTATTACTGAAAACACAGTCTTTATATAACTAATATCCAAAAGTTATGTACACTTATCACAATAACTCACTTTGTGCTCAGGAAAATCAACAATGGTAAATATATAAAATTCTAAAGTGGTACCACCAATATTATCAGATCTCATTAAAGTGCATCAACTATACTGTTAGAATGTCACACAGATCAATAACAAGGAAACCAGCAATAGAGAGAGGAGGGAAAGCAAGATGGTTGAAACAATAGGCAGAATACTGGCCCCGTTACCTAGACACAGCTGTGTGGAGATCCCTCCACCTGGGCAACCTGTAAAATAAAGATATATAGCACAAGCCTAGTCCATATATTGCTCAATAGTCTTATTCTCTCCTACAATGTTTTTACCTCCCCAATGTACCTGGTGGAGTCGAGTTTGTCGACGAGGCGTCGACAGATCCTTCTTGAGTGACTCCCTTTAAAGCAGGAGTCACGGATCGTCGAGAGGCGTCGAGGAAGGTGAACTTGGCGTTCGGCGTTGGGGAATCGACGACCGTTCTCGAGTGCCCTCCCTTTAAAGCAGGAGTCACGGGTCGTCGAACGTCCGACAGTGAACAGGGTAGAACGGTGTCGATGAGGCGGCAGCTTCGATCCGAGCGGTACTCGTCGACGACTGAGCATTGGCGTCCTGCAAGGAAGAGGCGTGCAGGGCACCTCAGTGACAATAGTTCTGGACCGCAAAGAGTGTGAAGAACTGTGGCCCAGCAAGGGCGTCGAGTCGTTCGAGTATTTGTGGTCGTGAGGGGGTCGGGAAACCAACCGGCGGATTCTCCTCGGCGCGTTGGTCGCCCTCGACTTTCTCCGGCGGGACAAAGTGGTCGACGGCGCGGACAAGGGAGTCCTTCGATTCGAATGTTTTTAGGCAGAGGAGCGCGCGGCTCCGGTCGTCGGCGACACGGCGTCAAGTGGTCCCCGCGTCTGGGCAACACAACTTCGATGGGCCTCCAGCGGTTACACAAACCTGCGAACCCTGGTCGACGGCAATGGACTCCAACGGTGGCGAAGTCCAGGTGCTTCACTTCGATCTCCTCGTCGGTCCCGTCTCCGGTCGGCAGCCCTTCGAGGGTCTGGCTTCCAGGGAGCTTCGGCGAAGGTCAGCGGTGCTCGATGGTCCCTCAGAGCACGGGAAGAGGGCGCCTTACCAGGTCCTCTCTCGGATCAATCTTCGACGAATTCGGCAGCTTTCAGATCAGGTCGAAGAAAATGCAACAGCAAGTCGTCTTCTTCCAGCTGGGCGTCGAAGATCAGCAGTTCCAGTTACTCTTCAAGTGTATACACAGCTTCTGAATGCTTCTGAACAATTACCAGTGGTGAGAGGTCCCCAGATATACTATTCTGCCTCTCATCCACACTGCTGGGTCACACTCAGCAGCCAATCATACATAAGGGCATTCATGCAGTCAGTCAGCCAATCAGGCACACGGTGCATTCAGGCCATCCTCCTCCCTCTCAGACACTCACAACAAGGAATGTGGATTGGGACAAGTACCCAGCCATTCAACACTACACAGTGCATTCAGGCCAGTTTCGGGCAGGGCTGTCTCAGTCTTTGTCTCTCATGCCAGAAACCAGACAACCACAACAAGAAGTGCATATTGGTCACACACTCCATTCACCGAGGTCCCACCCACAGGGTGTACCCACAACATACAGTCACTGGGAAGGCTCCAGCCAGTCTGGCCTGGACTTCACAACAACACCATATATGGACTTCCACACAACAGTCAGTCAGGGGGAAGGGATAGAGTCTGGGCTTCCCAGGACTTTGGGAAAACAAGGTAACAGGCAATAGAAAGCAAGAGGCCACAGGGGCCATCTTGTTTCCTATCAGGAATCAACTGATTCCAATGGCAGGGCCTGGGTATCCCAAAATGGAGGATACTCAGAGCACCTGTCAAATTCCGCATGGAGCTGCCACCAGCCTATACCCTGCTCTGTGGGCCACCCACAGGTGCCCAAAAACATACACTAGGGGCACAGGGTTGCACCCCCACCCATGGGTGCCATAAGGGTATCCCATGGGTCTGTACACCAAACCAAAACCAGGAAGAGCTGCACTGCCAGGAGTCCCACATGGACTCCTGGGCAGAAAATAATACAGAACACAAATGAAAAAGGACTACAGGACAAAGACAGGGAGGCCCTGTCCCTCCAATGCATTTCCAGCATCACAATCTCCTATCATCAACACACTCTGCTTCTTCATAGTCATAGCCATCCTTTCACCACTTGTTAGGCAGAATCCTGTGCAGTGCCGTTAGGGACCACTACACACAATTAAGTCTACAAGTGGTAATACAAATTCACCTTTGGTACAAGCCTGTACTACTATGTTATAGTGGTAGCAGTAGCAGAGCAGCCAGGCCTATCTCAAGAGTATATGAGCAGTAGCAGAGATTACACAAAGGACCACAATTACTGTGACTCAAGCAAACACTGACTCAAGGTTTCAGGTAAAAGATTTAAGTACATTTATTTTAAAACCATCAGTAAAACACACACTTCTAGAAATTCAAAAACCACACGTAAAATACACCATACACAACCAATTCTCTTGGCATAGAATAGCTCAAGGTAAGTACCCTGTGTTTAGGCAGACCAATGTTGTGAAACAAATGCGTTACCGTTAATACAATTGCGATCACTTTTTCACAGTAATGACAGTTCGGTCTTACTAAAGATAGGCTTATCCGCGGCGAGAAATGTTACCGGGGCAAAAACACACTTAGCACCTGGGCTAACCAGAGAGAGTTGGGGGCAAAAATCAAATGCAATACTTTTGTCAAGGCAGACAGAATCAGAGAACACTTGCTGACAGAAATTCAAAAAGTCAAGAGGCCGGAGCCAGTGTCAAGTGGAACCGGGTTCCTGTTGTCGAGGATCACACCATCAGACAGTTCAAGATTCAACGTAGCCAGGAGTACTTAGATATTGTCACAAGAGGAGGCCAAAGTTATAAGAAGGAGGGAAGATAAGGGCAAGCCTTGGAGGCGAGCAAAAAGGGATTCACCCTGATTCCTCTGGCAGAACACAGTACCTTATTCAAAGGAAGAAGCTGGTGCCACGGCAGTTGTTCCTGTTGGTTTCCCGCAGACCCACGGTTCCTGGAGCTTCGAGGTGAAGGAGGACGTCTGGAGGGGTCTGCACCACACAGGGATGAAGCCAGCAGCAGCGACGGCGAATAAAAGGTGCGTGCCTTAAAAACAGGAGAGGCTCTTCAGGTGGCTATCCGGACCCCTACAGCAGTGTGCAGCGATTTCGACCACGAAGAGGATCCTCTGGCTGTGGAAGATGAGCTGGTTGAGCCCACCAGGCTCAAGGGAAGAAGACTCCGGACTGGATCTTCTCTGGTCGTCGAAGGGTAGATAGCGCAAGACTGCAGCAGGGCTCCACCGGGACGGGGTAGTTGCAGCAGGCGTTGTTCTCTCTGCTTCTCTTAGGTTCCTTGTAGTTCCAATGGCGACTGACTTCCAGGCCAAGAGACCTGCCTTTCATGCGCAAAACCCCCATTCACACAGCATGGCTGTCAATCACGCAGCAGGGGGGTTGTCCAGCCCGGACAACCACTTCAGCCAATCATGGCAAAGTGCGACTTGGGTTTCCTAGGATACCCTGTGCAGGGGGTGACTACACCCCTCCCTCACATTCAGCCCACCTAGACACCCAGGCGCCTGGTGGAGGGCTTCTGAGCAGAAGCCCGCCAAAAGACGGTGAACAAAGAAGGCGAACCTGGTTTGCCGCGCAAAGTAAAACACAAGAAGGACTTTAACAAAAAGAAATGGCGAATAAACCCGACCGGAGCCAAAAGAAAGACAATTTGGTCATGCGGGTTTATGCTCAAGGCTGCTAAAATAGCCAAAAGCATTACCACGTTTATATAATTGCGGTAGAAAAGTTAGGGTAGAT
Source organism: Ambystoma mexicanum (assembly GCF_040938575.1). NCBI lineage: Eukaryota > Metazoa > Chordata > Amphibia > Caudata > Ambystomatidae > Ambystoma > Ambystoma mexicanum. The sequence continues at coordinate 37,525,068 of NC_090927.1, forward strand.
ACCACTACAACCAGCCAAGTCTAAACGTTAAAAGAGCGAAACAATGCTCTACGAGGTACAGATACAAAGGGATAGGAAGTAACCCTTTCCAGTACTCCATGGAAGATGGGGTATACTGGATCTGTGGTAATTTGACTAGGTAAAGTAAATGGCAACTTTACCTTTCTCTGGGGGACAGTAGTCAGCCCCAGAGAAATGGAGTCATGGGGAAGTCTCAAAGACAACCCTGTGTTACTGCACTGAAGGTGCTGTGCAACACATACAATAAGTTGGGCTCCTGGAGTGGTGTGCTCCAATGCCCAAGATCACACAAATAGGAGAAACACACATGGCAAAACACATATAAGAGTGGAAAAAGGTGTACACTCTTACCAAGTGGAAAAAAATAAACTCCAGAAATCCAGCAAAGCTGCTGGGGGACTCACTAGGTGAGTGAAATTAGCCCTAGAAGGAGAATTCTCCCTAACACCACTTCACACAAGAAACAAAACACTTGTTATCCTATGCTCCTGTACACTTCAACTCCCCCTCTATAACCACGAAATCTCATTGGCTAATCTCCCAACGTCTGCGGACGTTCACGACAGTCTGCAGTCTTCGCAGTCCTCTTTCCATGCAGGGCATCCTAAAAAGACCTGGATGGCACATGCAGGTCAGTGAACTATCACGGACCTGATCGCACAGGGCAGCTCTTCTACCCTTTTTTACTTTTATCTATGTAACATTACCTTGCTGACTAAGTCACACAGCCCTACAGATAAACCCCTTATCAGCCACTTTTACTTCCTAAAAATAGTCAAATACGCCCAAAAATAAAATAACAAAGTTACTCACTGTAGTGACTATCTTACTTCTAGTCCATAGTCCCCTTTCCTCCATACTTGTGGGGAATTCCGTCTTTCGGGACGGAACCGGAGCACTTTTGTAAAAAAACATCACAAATATTTGTTTTAGTCTTCCTTTTATTTTTACGCAGGGCCACCGCACGTGCCAGTAACCCCACCCTCCTGAGCTCTGTCCCACGCATCGCCCTTCCGTCCTTTTCTATCGCCAGTCTGAGACCATTTAAACAATAATAGAGGATACTTTTTAGAGGGGACGGCGGGCATATGGAGGAAAGGGAACTATGTACTTAGTGCGAAAAGCAGTCTTCCATTCGTCGCCTTTCTTTACACGTACCAGATGATATGCCCCTCGGAGATCTAATTTAGTGTAGATCCAAGCGTCCTTTACTTGGTCTAGTAATTCGGGGATCAGAGGCAATGGGTATCGGTTCTTAACCGTGATCTGATTTAATGCGCGGTAGTCTATGCACGTTCTGAGGTCACCTTCCTTTTTAGGCACGAAGAACAAAGCTGAAGATGCAGGGTCTTGGATGGACGAATGAAGCCATTAGCAAGGTATTGGTCCAAGTATTGTCGTAGGTGAAGGTTTTCGGGTTCCGTAAGAGCGTAGATCCTACTACATGGAGGTTGTGCACCGGATATGAGATCGATTTGACAATCATATGATCTGTGAGGTGGTAGGGGGTTTTCCTGTTCCTTTTGGAAAACATCCTGGAATTCTTGATATTCCTGAGGTAACTGCTCGACTGGAGTAGCGAATGTGGCCAGGCCTTGGTTCAAGGGTTTTTTCGGGTAACAAGTATGTGCACAATCCGGTAAAGTTATTCTCTTCTCTCGCCAATCAATACAAGGATTATGTGTTTCCAACCAAGGTACCCCCAGTATTATTTGGAACTGCGGGGCTTTGATTAAATCAAACACAATAGTCTCTCGATGCCCATCCTGACCCAATAGTGTCATCTCTGCGGTGGAATGAGTTACAGGCCCAGAGGCAATTTCAGTTCCATCGACTGTGGCGATGACATCCGAAGTGGTCTTTTTGCAGAGAGATAGATTCATCCTAGAAGCCAACTCGTGGTCCACATAGTTTCCTATGGCCCCGCTATCAATGTATGCCCTCACTGCGTGCATACGTGATGGCTGCCTTGGATCTATAAGGACCATTAGTATGATGAAGTGCGAGGTCTGAGTATCCTTCTTCAAGCTCGGCAAGCAGACCTCTACGCTTGTCGGGCATGGTCATTTCCCGAATCAGGCTCTGTTTGATTTTTATCAGCAACTCCGACTACTTTTTTAGATGTTTTTATAGGGCAATCCCGTAGAAAATGTCCTGAGGCCCCACAGTACAGACACAATTGCATCTGCCGTCTTCTTTCTATTTCCTTTTGAGTTAAGAGTCCCTTGACCTCCCAGATCTGCATCGGTTCTGATACATCTGTTCCTTTGAGGGTAACATTGGGTTTAAGCAATACCCGATTCTCGAACTTTGCTCGATCAGCCTTTCTATTCTGAAGTCGGTGGTCTAACTGGACCACTAAGTCTATATATTCTGCACAATCCTGAGGTGGGTTCACAACTTGGGCCAAAACATCTTTGAGTTCACCCCGAAGTCCACGATGAAATAATGTAATTCGTTTTACCTCTGGCCATCTGTTTTCCACCACTAACCTATTGAAAGTGGCGATATAGGTTAGTAGATCCTGGTTACCTTGTCGTAATGATAAAAGTTTGTTATCGAGGGCCTGTCCCTGTGAATGTCTGTCAAATAGTCTTTCCATGCTCAATTGAAAACCTTGAAAATCCCGAAGAAGAGGGTCATCCTGGTTAACTAATGGAACTGACCAATCCGCTGCGCTGCCACCAAGATATGATAGTACAAAGGCTACTTTGGTTTGGTCGCTCGGAGAAGCTCCAGGTCTGCATAAAAAGTGCAAGCGGCATTGGTTCATGAACACGGCAAACTTTTTTGGGTCCCCAGCAAAACGTTCGGGTGGAGCTAAAGGAATGCTCCCTGGTAGAACCACTTGCACAGGAATGCTTGATGAAACAGGAGTTGGATCCCCCCCCTCCACCGTGTCCAGGTAATGGTGTTTGCCCAGCTAGGTTTTGCAGTAATTGTCTAGCAAGATTATCAGTGCGTTCCTTTGACACAATCAGTTCTCTCCTGAGGGCATTAGTCTCTTAGCACGCGGAGTGCACTTCTGCCCTAAGTTCCCCTAACAATAGGGCTAGTTGGTCGGTTTCTGAGGTTTCCATAACGCCCGGGTGGGGATTTGTAGATAGGCTTCGTGTTCTGTTACGCTCACCTGGCTCCCACAGGGGCGTCGGTCGGACCCAGACAGCTGCGGTCTCCACCCACGTGATGCGTAGTGCAGCGATGACTGACTGGATCTGCCCTCCTAATCTTGTCTTAACCCGTAGAAATATTCTCCTGCAAGTGGAGAGATGGAATTAGCCACTTGTGGATTCAAGTGATGGCACCCCCACAGTCCTCCCCAACTAATCACCTCCGAAATGCCCTCACAGCAATCTCACCTTATACTCTTGAAAGATGAGCACTCCATCCTGCGTGGATTTGCAGGGGCACGTCGATTCCAGTTACTTCACTGGTTTGAAGGCTCAGGAGAGTTCCGGAGAGTATTGACTCTGAGGTTCCTGGTGAGGACCAGTAAGTATTAAGTTCATAGAGTTCAATATGTCCGATGTTCACTCTTGTTTTCCCCCTTGCTTTCTTGTCTTGCAGCTGGCTCGTGAAAAGATGCTCTTGTGGCAGCTGGTGGTGCTCAGGTAAGAGTCTGTATTACCCGGCGCTGTCCGGTAAATGTTGCACGTGGAAAACGTGTTGTTTTGTCTCTCTTTACAGATGCGGCACTTGAAAATATGGAGAGTCACAAAAGGATGCCTCTGGTGGTAAATCAGGTAAGTCTTTGGTGGTAAGAATTAGATTTGTTGGTTCCCTCGGCTCACCTTGTGGTTTTCTTTTGTCTCCTAGGTGCCGAAGTTCGGCGAAGAAATGATGGAGGCAGTGCCAACCCGAAGGATGCTGTGAAGACTGGTGAGTATGGCGCGGCGCTGCAGCTGGAGGTGCGGCACATGCAGAAATGATGTTCTTTACAGGTCAGTTGACGAGATGGATCCAGAATCAGGTGTGGCATAGAAATAAGTACGTTTTCTAACCTTGTCCCTTTCTTTCCTCTTTGTTTTAGGAGCTCCGGATTCGAGGCGGGCGTGGCAGAAGACTGGATGCAGGCTGCAGGCACGGTGAGCGTTACGCTGCTGGATGCAGAATAACACGAAGCGTGTGTTGCTGGTCAGGCGTGGTTTAAATAGCCTCAAAAGTAGTCCCAGGTAAGAAGTCCCTAGAATCACACCCGAGTAAAAAATGGTCCCTGTAGAAAAATAGTCCATTTCAGGCTTCATGTTGGATTGGAGTCATTTGCAGCATGGTCTGCCTGAGGTAAGTAATGACTATGAGCCTGGTGCCTTAGGCGCCAGGACTGAACCCAGATAGCCCCTAGCCGGGGCTGCTGAGGTTTTACTAAATGTCTAGATGCCTGCTCCCGGGGCTGATGGGCTTGGTCCGGATGCCTGGGGGTAGGCATCATGACACTACCTATCCCTGGAGAGGAGGCTGCTGGCCAAGAGAAAAACCAGTCACCTTGCTGCTGTTGTCTACAGCAGGCCCGCCAATCGGAGCATCAGATGGGCGCGCACAGCGATCCTGAAACCCCCTGAGCCCAGAGAAGTACAGAGTTTAGGAACCTGACCTCTGTGTATAAGGGGCCTTAGCTGGAGCTTTCGCCAGGACCGATCAAGACCTGGCGGTTTGGGTACTGGCCTTAGTCAGCGAGTTCCTCATCTGTGGAAGGAACAGACCTTTTGCCATCAAAAGGAAGGTCTAGTACCTTGTCCTGCACTTCCTTTGAGATCTCTGTCGCATGGAGCCACGCTTGGTGGGAAATGTCAATCCCGGTCATCACGCCTCGAGCAGAGGTATCTACATGGTGGGTTGCAGCCTCCAGCAAATCCTGTGCCAACACTTTGGCGTCCGGCTTTGAAGTCGTCTAGCATATCCACAGGAATACATTCTTGGAAACTGGCTAGTTCCCTCCACAGCTTAAGATTCGCCGCTGTCAGGATAAGCTTGGTGTTAGCATGAGGAAGTCGGAGCACCGAATTGGAAAAGACTTTCTGGCCAATGGCGTCAAGGAGTTTATCCTCTTTAGAAAGGAGTTGGGCAGCTGCAGTAGAAGACACAGAGGCTGGCTTGGACTGGAGGATAGCAGCTGCCACCACCATTGACGATGGGAGCAGACAAGCCAACAAGGCAATATCTTCCGAGGCGTGAAGCTTGTAATGAGCGTCAATCCTCTTGTTGAGATGCATCCCGGAATCAGTTTTGTCCCAGACCTTACGGGCCTCGGCCAAGACGTCCTTTTGGAGGACCAGGCTGGTGCATTCCTGAGGTGATGGAGTGAAGGCTCCAGAATGTACCCCCTCCTGTGGAGTGGGGGCATCGGGCACTGGAGTATCAAGACATCATATCCAGTAGCCGGTCATGAAATGCTCTAATAGAGCGGGGCTGTTCATCCCTGTCCCGGTCCCTTTGGCCCTCAACCAGTGAAGCGGGAACAGATGACTGATCCACTGCACATGGCGCCTCAGGCTTAAAGTGTTGTTTGGCCACTCCTCCGTCGTCTTTTCTATCGGGGAAAGCAGAGGCAGAGGAGGAAGTGTTGGAGGAGGTCCTTCAGGTAGAGGTGGAGGAGGTGGCACCACCGGGACCTGCGTAGGAACAGCCAGGCCGAAGGTGGTACAGGAGGGCCTGGATATATTTCCCTAAAAAGGCCCTTAAGGTATGCCTTCATGGGATCAGAGTGCAAGAGCATCTAAAATTTCCCAGAAAACGCATCCTCAATAGTCTAGGCGCTGGAATCGGTAGTGGCCACTCGAGGGGCATACCACCATGAACGCAATGAGGATGGTTGCCAGGAAGGTCCACCACCGGCTGGGTCCACAAAGATAAGAGGTGTGGAACCAGGGGGGGAGCGACACTGTTTGAGGCATCAATTAAAGGGCGGAACGAGTTCTTGTCAGCTGTCATGAACGTTGGTGTAAGAGAAGTATCCAAAATGGCCATCGTAGACCATAGGGGTTGAGCCGCCATTTTGTCGACACCTGAGATGAACTGCATCACAGGATAAGGTGAGGCAACTGTCTCCTCAGGGGAGTCAGGGGTCTTAAATGACATTTTAGCCTTGAAGCAGGGATCCTCGGCTGAGCCGGTACTTGCAGATCTAGGAGGTTTACTCGACATCTTAGGGACTGCCCCAGAATTTGCCTCCAGAGGAGGAACCTCGGCAGAGCCGGTATCCAAAGGCCTGTGGTGTGTGACCGCCTTTTTCGCCCCCTCGGCAGAACCGTTACCAACATGACCCTGAGGATGGGAAGGTTGAAGAATGTACCTCACCGACAGTACCCTCAAAGAGGAAACCTCGGTTCTGCCGGTACTGGATTTAGCCCCAAGAAGAGGAGCCTCGGGTTCTAACCGGAACGGTTAGCTCCCTCAAAAAGGGCCTCGAGTAGCAACTGAGTGTGGAAATCTCCAGAAATGGAGACCTCAGGGCAAACCCCAGTGTCGTTGTAGAAAGCTCCAGAAATGGAGACCTCAGGGTCAACCCCAGTATCCAGAGCCATAGATGAACTGGGCTGAATTTTAGCCCCCTCACGGGGAACCTCAGAAAAATATCCAGTTTTGGCAGGCCCACTGTGTCTGCCTCTTTAGACTGATGCTTTCTAGTGAATCTTCTGCAATGATTCTACCAGCATTATCTGCTGCATCTAAGTTATCTTTTAAGATGCAATTAGACACCGCCTTTCCTTCCGCTACCGTGAGGGACTGTTGGGACTTTAGAGGCTCTGGGGCTAAGGCCATGAAAGTTGCAATCTCCTCCCACTTGTGGCAGTTGTAAATTGCCAGCAAAGTGGTGTTGTCGGCAATTCATGTGTGATATGCCACTGAGGTGGCCACTTTTCTTCCGAGAGTGTACATCTTCTTGCTCTCTTTATCGTGGGGTGCTTCTGATGAGGCTAGAGGTGTTTCCCCCCTTTTCCTTGAGGTGGTGACTACTAGCGAGTCTGGTGACTCCTGATGTAAAGGGTGAATGTGGGCGCTGGGCAGAACATTTCCTCAATGCGAGGGTTTACTGCTCGCGTGTGATTAGGGGTTTCTAGAGAGGATTGTATTCTTCTCTGTACTGATTGCAGAATGGGTACAAATTGGGTGACAGCCTTTTTGTTACCAATTATGTCTTCGACAAAATCCTTGTTGAATTGTGCTTCCTGATTTTGAATCTGGAAATGATCTGCTGCTTTTAAGAGCATGCATTTAAATTGTTGATTATCTACTGGTGAGTCTGCCACCGGCGGGTCTCCGTGATCTGGAGAGGGTAAGACGTAAACATCTTCTTCATCTTCATCATAGTAATGATGTACTTCCCCTAGGGTTTCTTGCTCCTCAGGGTCTTCATTGAGATCATAGCGATAAATTGGTCTAAGTCTTGCTGAGGGGGACCGTGTAGGGTATCTGGCTGTGCCCTTTTTGCTGGGGGTTATGAAGATGTGGCGCCACTAGTTGGTGGCGTGTTGTGTAAGCTTTCTATTGCTTGGGGATTTTTCTCAAGAAAAATAAATCGTCCATAAAGGACATGTGTCTCATAACTATAAATATCCTCAGCAGACCACTGATAGGAACTTGAGATACTTACAGGAGTGGGAGTTAATTCTGGAGCAGGCTGCCTTTTGTGTGTCATAGTTGCAGACAGAGTACCCTCTCCAAGGGAAGCACTCTCTTTCTCCCTATGGAAATGGTGGCTCTTCGGAGTGCGTTTCTTCAAAGTTCTCCCTTTAAGAAGTGTTTCAGGGATATGTTTTTGCACCAGATGAGACATTTTTGATGTCTGCACGTGTTCTGCCGATTTCGGCGTTATTGAAGATTGTCGAATTTCGGCGGACAGGAGAGCCGGAGCCACATCTTTCGACGCCCTGTCTTCGGCTGCTGTATTGGACACAGCGCCCAAGTCGGATTTACCTCGCAACTTTTGGGGTCTGTCGTGAGACGAACATGTTCTCGAATGCCCAGAGAACAGGGAGCTAGAGGACCTTCGCCTAAACGCTGTGTGCAGCCGTGTAGACAGTGGTATCATCAACTTCTGGCCTTGGGTGATGTGCTTTGTGTGGGATGATTTGTGTGTGCTAATGCCACCAGGTGTCGTCCCCGTAACAGCGCCGCTGGCCTGTCTGATGGGGTCGGGGGCTAGCACATGGGAACGAAGGTCTGAAAAGATGGCGATACTGCCGTCGCTGGTAGCACCCTCCATGTCCAATGCTGTAGGAGTGTCGTTGAGGCAAGTTCTGCGCCCGACGACGTTTGTCCTTGAAACCGTTGTTAAAGATGATCGAGGAACCGCAAGAGTAACTAGTTCTAATTACGGTGTTAATCAATGGCATTAGCCGAAAAGGAACTCTGCGTTTTAGCGTCTGACAATGATGGTGGAAAAAAACAATCTGAGGGACCTCGACGCCTGAAGGACCATGGGTACAGTGGATGTCACACTAGGCATAGTATTACTGCCACGCCCTGTCGACGTCCCTGTTCGTGTTTCAAAAACAACTGTAATACTCTGCAGCTTCCACTAGACGTCGGCCTATGCATAGCATGTGATCTAACCAAATTTCACAAGCCTCAGAAATATATATATATATATACACACATATAAATAATTGGTTATTTATAAAACGTGCTTAATACCCAGAGGATTCTAAGCGCAGACCCGGGGATCGAACCTGTGCTGTTCTGCGTAATCTTGCTTCCAAGGCAAGCGCATTGCCCCAAGCTATCCTCCCGAGACAATGAGCCAGCCAATCAGAAAACATATCATCAAATTACCCACAGGATAATTATTATTATTATTATAACCTTATACAGAGTTAAGCCCCAAACACGGCCCCTGCCAGGGTATAAAAGGGGAGGAAGCACAACAGTAGAGTGGGAATTGGAAGAAGAAGCACATTTGGAGACAGTTGGAGAGGAGAGAAGGAGGAGCTGGCACAGGGGACAAGAGAGGAGGAAGAAAGAGGCATATCAGGCTCATGTAAGAATGATGTGGAAGGCTGTACAAGAGGTTTAGGGGCCTAGGAAGAGAGTGGCCCATGGGAGATAGAGATGCAGAGGGCTGGAGAGAGGTGTTTAAAGAGGAGGTGAACATTAAATAAAGAGAACATATGGAAAACCATCAAGGAAGTGAAAGGGGGTGTGACAGAAATCTGAGGATATTGTTCCTTCTCCTCTAGGGGGAGACCTTCAAGGGACCAGGGTGGTGTGTCCTGTGAAATACCTCCCTAGCAAACCTCAATAGTCCCTTATTCAGGTGGCCAAGAAAGGGAAGACCTCCTCTTATCTCGACCCAAAAGGCAGACGAGCGGGAAAAGATCACCTGGGTAGCGGAGCCCGGGATTATGCTCAGGAGAATTCCCACAGGGAGACACCATATCTTGCAAGAGAAGGAAAGGAGGGCAAGATATCTGAGGCTTTCATGGGCTGTATTGCATCTGCCTACCTTCCTCCTGTTAGGACTCTCCTGCCCTGGGCCAACATCCCCTCTGTACGTAATCAATCCTCTAAGGTCCCCAACCAAGTTACACTCAAAAGTACATAACTCCCCAAATCATTGTTTCACCTGTATCCATTCGAATACTCCCCATCCTACTCCTTCCCGTCCCTCCGATTATCATTTTCCGCATTCACAACCTACGACAAAACAATTCCCACAATCCGCTTTGTTCATGTCACGAACCACGCTATTTCAGCTTACCCAGCAAACCCTGCCCATCCCGACCCTCTGACTGTCATCGTTTGAAACCCCAATCTCTTATGACAGAATATTACCGGTTCCACGATTCCCTATGTTCTGTTCTGCATCACGGTCATTCTCTGCCATTTCGCAAACCTTTCCCAATACTCAAAACCTCTAACAACTTCTTTTTCCAATATGAATACTTTTTGTTACTGTGATAGAAAACAGAGTAATGATGAAAAAGTTTACCTGGCATGTCCCAACCCAAGGCAGCGTCAGGTATTTACTGGCGATAAGCACACATACCTGACAGCCATTTCTTTTCCCCACAGGGATAAAAGGTGGAGCAAGAGAGCACACTATGAGCATGGCAGACAGCACAACGAGACGGCTAACGAGATGCGGCAGTTCAAGAGAAGGAGAAAGGCGGCGGGAAGCGAGAGGGTGGCGAGGAGAGAAGTCACCTTGACCTTTTTTGTCCCAGGCCTGCAGAACCTGTGTGGGAGAAAACCTAACACTGCGAACAATAGCACAAGTGTCTTGCAACAGATGTCAACGGTACACAGAGTATGTTGACGCCGATAAGCAGGAGCAAGGGAAACTCCGCCTACCGTGGTACCGGCCTTGACTCCAGAAAAGCTGAAAGCCAAGCGGTTCATCACAGCCTGTGAGTTGAGGGGAGAACTGATAAGAACCGGGCTGTGTTGAATGAATAACTCGAAGTGGCAAGTTTAAACCTAGTTCAATGAACTGTGAAAGAACTGTACAAGTATTGAGTGGAGACCAGCTGCAGAGGGAACTGGCAACACATGGGTGTTGCTCTGAGAGACTCTGGTCAATCCCCGTTTGAATAAAACTATAGAACCAGAAGGCCATAGGAGAGCCGCCAGAGGAGGTCAAAGAGGTCATACTGAAGTTTTAGTAAAATCCATGTACAATCGAAACACTTTGATCTACAAACTTGAGAAATTAAGGGAAAGTGAATCCCATGAACATTACAAGTGAAATTGAATGTAAACTTAGCAAGAGTGAAGAGGGATGCTAATGAGAAGGGGCAAAGTCTAAAGTCCCGAGAAACAGTGTGTGGACAAGGCAATTAATGTCCACTATGAACTGTTAGAAAAGACATTGAGACGCTAAGAAGGTGACAGGAGAAGTACACTGTCCCGCTGGTCATTTTGGAATCCGAGCCCGGTGGAGGTAGAAACCAATAGACACTATAAGACCGGAGAAGTACACTGTCCCGCTTGTCAAAGAAGGGTCAGCCCCAGAAGAGGGGGACCCAGGGGTGAGCCGATATCACCCTGATCACGTGAACCTGAGAAAGGGAGGTTCACAGCCAACTGTTGAAAAGACTTTTGTGGTACCCAAAGCAGAAGACTGTTGAAAGCCATAGGGAACCAGGTGGAGGAAGGCAAACAGTCGAGACGTGTCAGAGCCCGAACGAGGTAGATCCAGGGGTGAAGACATCACCCAAAAACCTAATAAGAGAAGGAACTGTTTTGAAGGGACAGCCCAGAAGAGGGCGACCCAAGGGTGCAACCATCACCCGACATGAACTGCAAAGAGAACTTTGTGTTTGTTTTGTTTGTGAATACTTCAGGCCTTCAAAGGCAAAAGACTATTTCAAGAGGAACAAGACTTGGTCATAGACGGTCCCGATTACTGCCACTGAACTGTTAACTAGTGCTGGGTAAGCTTGAGAGTGTGCTGCGCTCCAAGCTCCCATTTTACCCCGTACATAAAACGTGGGGAAGGGAGTCCCAGGCTTCAACATCCAGACATATTATTTACGAACCATTCATTCTTTTCTTAAAAACGATCCCACACCCTTTTTGTATTAGTTGTGAGGTTTGGCAAAAGGTTTCTTAGTATAGGCCTTTATAATTTGACACAACCCCACTAGGATTGCCTTATTTTTCATTTGATGGTCAACATGTGTTCCCATCTTAGATTTAGGTTTAGATTAGGAGTTTTTCCACCCTGCATACAGTTAAATAAACACCCTTGAACTGTGATCACGTGTGTCTTTCTTACTGTTGTCACCATGAGTTCCTCACAGTCCATAGTACAATAATCCACCTGGGGGCTGTGGGGGAGGGAGGGGACAGCGGGAGGATCCCCTGGGAAAGGAAGCCTGTTATGGAACCGGAAACAACCATCTTCAGGAGAAGCAGTATAACAACACTGAAAGTTCTTTAACCCCTTTTCAGGAATTAAATTCCCCTTCCATCGACCCTGATGCGACTGATAGGACCTATCCAACTAATTTGTTCATGCAGAGTAAAAAGCAAACCAGTAATTGACTTAATATGTTTTAACCCATGTACTGAGATGAGAAAGAGTACTGCGAGGATGAACATCACTCCGGTAAACCGAAGTGAGCAGTCTAGTCCTTTTGGGAAGCTCAATGGTTCAGAAGAACTCCCTTTAGAGTTTAAATGTAGTACAACTGAGAGCCAGAGAAAGATCCCTATGGGTAGTTGTGACTGGAAAAACAAAGCTGTCAGCTGGAGAGCAACGCACTGTGAGGAAGACATGGTATCGCAAGTAGACACTAACACAATATGAACAGTTTTCAAAACCTTTATTTTCTGTGTAAAGGGTGGAGTAACTCCTATCTGGACCTATGACTAAGATGGGAGCTCACCTCTACAATCTAAAGAAAAAGTCAACGATCCTCAGTCGTGTCAAGAAATAATAATCAATTAAACTAATAAACCTAATGCCTGCCCTCAGTCTATTACAAAATGTGTACAGGAAAATGTGCTTTGAAAAGAAACATCAATGTGGAACAAAAGTATCAGGAAGGCAAGTATGTGTGCAACTAGGTCTCCTCTTGCCCACGTTGTATAGCACGCATGTTTTAGGTGGAACACTTGCACTTGGACATACTCTGGCTGGCAAACACCTCCGCAGTCTGCTCTGTCCTCAATTGTCTCTTCCCAGCCAAAATAGTAGATGAATATATGTAGCTGGGAATATTTATCAATAATAACAAGAGAATCGAGCAGTTACGCTGATGAATGATAAATAAGCTGCACCCTCCTATGGGCGCAATAAAGGGTTTCCAGGCCCTTGAAATGTGAGGGTTCTTCATCGACCCAAGAGATGCCACCTTTGGGCAGCTAGCAAGTGGCATCGGATGAGTGCCCAGAGTCAGGATACTGCGAACAGGAGTGGCCAGGGGAGAGCAGGAGAGCGGCCAAGAGTTGCCAGGTGGGTGCTGGAGTGGCCAGTGGGGGAGCAGGAGCGGTCAAGGGGAGAGAGCAGGAGCGGCCAAGGGGAGATACCAGGACGGTCAGGGCCAATGGGAGATACCAGGAGCAGCCAGGGGGAGCAGGAGCGGCCAAGGGGAGAGGCCAGGAGTGGACAAAGGGGTGACGCCAGGAGTGGACAAAGGGGTGACGCCAGGAGTGGACAAAGGGGTGACGCCAGGAGCGGCCAAGGGGAGAGGCCAGGAGCGGCCAAGGGGAGAGCAGAAGCGGCCAAGGGGAGAGGCCAGGAGCGGCCAAGGGGAGAGGCCAGGAGCGGCCAAGGGGAGAGGCCAGGGGGAGAGGCCAGGAGCGGCCAAGGGGAGAGGCCAGGAGCGGCCAAGGGGAGAAGCCAGGAGCGGCCAAGGGGAGAGGCCAGGAGCGGCCAAGGGGAGAGGCCAGGAGCGGCCAAGGGGAGAGGCCAGGAGCGGCCAAAGCCAAGGGGAGATACCAGGAGCGGTCAGGGCCAAGGGGAGATACCAGGAGCAGCCAGGGGGAGCAGGAGCGGCCAAGGGGAGAGGCCAGGAGTGGCCAGGAGGGAGCTGGAGCGGCCAAGGGGAGAGGCCAGGAGCGGCCAAGGGGAGAGGCCAGGAGGGAGCTGGAGCGGCCAAGGGGGGGGGGGGGCAGGAGCGGTCAAGGGCAGGACTCAGGAGCGGCCAGCGAAGGGGGAGCAGGAGTGTGAACATATGAAGAAGAGGTATGTGAGGCAGACACGCTCTGTCCTGAAACTTGGTGAACGCGAAGCGGATATATCAGCCCCAAACTAAGAATAAAAGCTAGAACGGGGAATATTAAACCTCTCACCTCCGAACCCGGCCCTCTGCCCCACAGGCAACGGACAGGACATGCGGTGCGCCGCGTCCCTCCAGTGCGCATGCTCAGAAGCCGAACACCAGGCACTACGCATGCTCAGAAGCTGAACACTTAGTTTTGCGCATGCTCAGCAGCCGCACCCCTGGTACTGCGCACGCTCAGAAGCTGAACACTTAGTATTGCGCATGCTCAGCAGCCGCATCCCTGGTACTGCGCGCGCTCAGAAGCTGAACACTTAGTATTGCGCATGCTCTCCGCCTCTTTTCCTGGCTGCGGTGTGGTCCTTTCTGCAGCAGATGCTGGCGCGTGCCTGCAGAGCCCCCCCACCCCCCTCCCGCATCTGGGCAACACTGTCCCTGCCACTGGTGATTATCACACAGTGTGGGACGCACCACCACACACGTGCTCCCTGGGATTGAAATTAAAAGAAGTTTCCATGTGTAAACTAAGAGGCAAACCACTTTCTGCTGTGCAATGCATACATGGTCACTTATTGCACTTGTAGCAACTCCAGTCTAGCCAACAATGAGAGCAGATAACTAAACATTTGCCCAGGATCACACACTTTGTCTAAGTTGTGAAACCCGCATTTAGGCCCAGTGTGCCATGTAAGCAGCATTTGATCAAATATCTTCCCACCTTTAATTCATATCATTACTTGTTACATTTTGGGGTTCACAAATAATAATCCATTTTATTGCAATGTAAAGTTATGTAATGAGTCGAACCTGACAGTATGTTGTCATACAAACGTGACAGCAAAAGAATATGATTATAACTCTAATCTTCATCCTGAATGCAAAATTACAGCAGCAGCCTGGACAAATATGTGAATCTAAAAAGAAAACTCATTGGGATTTTAAACCTGTATCCAGAGTGAAATGAAATGTACTGCAGTGTGAGGGCGTCATCAGGAAGCATTATTTCCCACAGCCTGCACTGTTATCTTTCCGTCCTATTATCAGTCAGCATTTGCACATCCTAAGGAACATTAGTCCTTCCAGGCACTGGGTGCCTGGACACAACCTTTACTAGATCTTTCTGTCATGCTTTGGTAACACAAAGCAAACCTCAGTGGCTGTGCTTTCCACGGGTGTGAACGATCACACGAAAACGTGTGGCGTTCAGCTGGGAATTAAGGCTTTGGAGAACTTATCCTTCTGCATAGGAGGTAAATCGGGACCTTTAACAGCCCCGGGCAGGCTCTGTGCGAAATGTGGGACCCAACTCACTAAACCGGGACCGTCCTGCAAAATATCGGACGGTTGTCTCTTTCACTTGTGTATTTATTGTGCTTACTCTGCTGCTCATCATTGTGTTTTTACTTATATTACTTCCACCACATTGAATATTTGCACCCTTGCTTTTAGCTTTATATTTTAACTTAGTTTTATTTGCCCTCTTCTACTCGTATTAAATCGCTGACTTACACAAATGGGCTGAAAGCAAGGCGAGGCTGCCTTATACTATTAGGCTAAATGTGGGATACGGCTGACTAACACAAATGTGCTGAAAGCAAGATGAGGCTGCCTTACACTATTAGGCTAAATGTGGGATATGGCGAACTAACGCAAATGGGCTGATAGCAAGGCGAGGCTGCCTTATACTATTAGGCTAAATGCGGGATATGACTGACTAACACAAATGTGCTGAAAGCAAGGCGAGGCAGCCTTATACTATTAGGCTAAATACGGGATATGGCAGACTAGAACAAATGAGCTGAAAGCAAGGCGAGGTTGCCTTGTACTATTAGGCTAAATGTGGGATACGGCTGACTAACACAAATGTGCTGAAAGCAAGGTGAGGCTGCCTTACACTATTAGGCTAAATGTGGGATACGGCTGACTAACACTGTTAGGGAGAATTCTCTGTTTAGGCTGAATTTCCTAACCTAGTGAGTCCCCCAGCAGCTTTGCTGGATTTTTGGGGTTTCTTTTTTTCTCCTGCCAAGAGTGAGACTCTTTTACCCTCACTCTTGGACATGACTTGAGAGTGTTTCTGTGACTTGCTATGTGCTTACGGGCTATGGGGTATTTTTTCCCCATAGGCTATCATTGGTTTTTGAATGTGTGTTACACAGCAACCTCAGTGCAGTAACACAGGGGTGTCATAGCGACCCCCAAACATAGACTCCACACCCTGGGACTGACTACTGTCTCCCTGGGTCTGTAAAGTCACCATTGACTTTACTAGTCTTAACTTAGGAACTTAACCAGTACAAACCATCATACTGTGGAAGTACTGGTAGGGGCAATTAGATTGCCCCTGGGTCTGTTGTCGAGGGGGTACTGTCCCATCCCCCCTCGCCGAGTTTCTGGCTGGTGGCAGTGGATACCACGGAAATATTCCACCGGAATATTTCCCAATGGGATTTCCCATTGATTTTAATGCACCACTTTTTGGTGCAATGCTAAAGATACCGCCGGTTTATTTATTTAATATAAATTCACCGGTTGGGATTTTTTGCCAGAACTCGCTGCCAAAATGGCATCTAGGTTCACTTCAGTAACCCTGAACCCGAGTCGAGCCTTTGTTCCACTTTTGGCGGGCTTCTGCACAGAAGCCCTCCAAAGTGGTGCCATTCTGTCTGGGTACCACAGGGGGTGTGGGAGGGGGTTAGGCACCCTGGACTGAGTTGCCTTGCCAACTCATGTCGCACTCTGGTGTGATTGGCCCAAGTGGTGAGCCGCCCCGCTCACCACTTAGCATGTTTGAGTGACAGCTAGGCTGTATGAATGGGGGTTTGCTGCATAAAAGCAGGGTTTTTGGGACTGGTTCTTCAGAAGTCGCCACAGGACCTAAGAAGCCGAAGAGGGAGAAGCCGAGCCGACCTGCCAAGACGACACCACCGGTGGAGCCCTGCGGAACCGTCTCACCACTTTTCCTAACGACAGAGGAGATCTCCAGCCGGGAGAGTCTTCTTCCCTTGACTGGTGGGGGCAACCAGTTTCTGCCTTCTTTTCGCCTCCCTGAAGCATCTCGTGGCCGCCTTGCCTGTGCCAAGCACCCCGGCAACCAGGATACCACTTTTTACCTCAACCGCGAAAGAGGGGTAACATCCTTTTAACCGGAAAACTCCACGGCTGGTTTCTTCCCTGGTAGTGCAACGACCTTCAGCTTTCCTCCACGTCGAGATCTTCTCTTCCTCTGGACGACGCCGCGACTTGCACCCACTACCAGGAACAACTGCCACCGCTGGAGGATCCTTTCCATTTTAAAGGTACCGTGTTCCGCCCAGCTTCCCTTGCCACCGATTGTACGGGGTAGATTTAGCCCTCGGCTCTCGAACCTGGGTAAGCCTGGGACACCCTAACTAACTTTTCTAAACTTAGTAAAACCTTTCCTACTCACCTGTAAAGACTTGTGACATTGTGTGATCTTAGACATCTTTTCGCCTGGCTTTCCCTAGAGTGGGCCTGGCAACCGAACTTCCTTGCTCCGCAATAGACTGCCTTTCTAAACTTACTGTGAATCTCTGAAAAGTGTTTTACCTTGCTGTTTTCATTACTTCTGCCTTTTCCCCTCCCTTTTTAACTAACTTGTTGGAGTGCCATCTAACGTTAAGCGCTCACCTCTGTTTGGAAATAAGTGGTGTTAACTTAGACTTGTCCAACAAATAACTAGGGATGTACATATAAGTAATAGTGACTGTGTTTTGACTTACTTACCTTTTCTGTGCTAGTGTAATTTATGAGTGTGTCTTTTAAATAAATAATTATATACTTTTACACCTAGCTCTGGTCAGTGTTTGCTTGTACTACTGTGCCTCTGTACCTATTATGTATGCTTTATATACTGCCTAACTCTTCTTGAGGGAAGTCTGACTGCTCAGCCACAGCTACCAGGTAAATCTGGGTGGTACAGACTGCTACCAAGTGGGTTCACTGCCAAACACCTGTAGTCTTAAATCTTTTGCAGTGGTCCCAGAGGGAACTGCACAGGTTTCTGCCTAACAAACACAAATGTGCTGAAAGCAAGGCGAGGCTGCCTTATACTATTAGGCTAAATGTGGGATATGGCAGACTAACACAAATGGGCTGAAAGCAAGGCAAGTGTGCCATATACTATTAGGCTTATGTAAAGACTGGAGGGGGTTATCTGTACTCCTGTTCTCTATATGGCAATGGAGAACACATAGGACCCCAGCCACGATTCTCTATGCAGTAGCGAAGTCGAGCAATCAAATGCCGCAGCGTCAATCCAGGCGGTGCTCATCGGCGATCTATATGAGACGTCCTGCGAGGATGAGGCGTGTGGGGCACCTCTGGGTTGTTAGTTCGGGACCGCAAAGAGTGAATGAAGAACTTTGGCCCAGCTAGCGTGTTGGTTCTTCGGCGTCTCTGTAGTCTTCTGGTGGCGGGAAACCCACCGGTGGATGCTCCTCGGTGCGTCAGCAGGCCTTGACTTTCTCTGGCGGTACAAAGCAATCAGCGGTGCTGGCGAGAGCGCTTGTGACTTCAAATTGTCTTAGGCAAAAGTGGAGCATTGCGGCTCCGGTCGTCGGCGGCTCGGCATCAAGCGGTTCCTGTTCTTGGGCAACACGGCTTTGAGGGGCCACCAGCGGTTACAGCAATTCTCCAAACCCTGGTCGACGGTAATGGATTTGGCGGTGCTGATGTCGGGGTGCTTCACTTCGTTCTCCTCAGCGTTCCCAGTCTTCGGTTGACAGTCCTTCGGGGGCTGGCTTCCAGGGCGCTTCGGCGAAGATTTGGCGGTGCTCGATGGTCCCTCGTAGCTCGGGAAGAGGTCTCCTAACCAGGTCCTCTCTTGGATCAGTTTCGACAGCACGGCCGCTTTTCGGATTGCAGCAAAGGTAACAGCGGTTAAACTTCTTCCTTAGGCTCGGCTTCGAGATTAAGAGTCAGTTTAGACTTCAGCTCCTGAACAATTTCCAGCAGTGAGAGGTCCCCAGTTATACTAGTTGGTCTCTCATTCATTCTGCTGGGTCACACTCAGGCAAGCAATCACTCAGAAGGGCATTCATGCAGTCAGGCAGCCAATCAGGCACACTTTGCATTAAGGCCATTCTCCTCCCTCTCAGACACTCACAACAAGGAATGTGGATTGGGACAAGTACCCAGCCATTCAACACTACACACTGCATTCATGCCAGTTGTGGGCAGGGCTCAAATACTAGAAACTAGACATCCACAACAAGAAGTGCATATTGGTCGCACACTCCATTCACCCAGGTCCCACCCCAAGGGTGTACCCACAACAAGCAATCCCTGGGAAGGCTCCAGCTAGTCTGGCCTGGACTTCCCCACAATACCAGAAATGGAGCTTCCACCCAACAGCCAGTCAGGGGGAAGGGACAGAGTCAGGGCTTCCCGGTTTTGGTCATTTTGACTGAATCTGATGGTTCGGATGAACCATTAGATCTAAAAATGCTACCACCAAAGGTTCGAACACCAAAAGCTCGTACCTTTGTTGTTAGCATTGTAAAAAAAGACAGGGGGTGCGGGGGTGTCCCCCGAATCGCCCCGCTCACTATGCTTCATAGTACAACCTCTGCAACCTTCCGTTAAAAAAAAGGAAAAAGAAAAGGACCCTGCAGCGCCAGTTCCCGATCACGGAAGTGAAAGGGAACTACCGCTGCAGGAACCCAGCGTGAAGAAGGTAAGTGGGGTTTGTTTATGTTGGGGGTGTGGGTGGGGGTGTGCTGAGGGTGTGGGTGGGGGGTGTGTTATGGGTGTTTTGTGTGTGTGGGTGTGAGTATGTAAGTGTGTTCGCATGAGAAAGGTGCAAACTTTTGGTAGTTCCCACCTTTCTCATGCGAACGTTTCGGCCGCGGCAAATTCAGCCACGGTTGGATCACTTAGAATCTAACTTCCCAGGACTTTGGGAATACAAGGGAATAGGCAATAGAAAGCAAGAGGCCACAGGGGCCATCTTATTTCCTATCATGAATCAACTGATTCCAATGGCAGGGCCTGGGTAACCCAAAATTGAGGACCCTCAGAGCACCTGTCAAATTCAGCATAGAGCTGCCACCAGCCCATACCCTGCTTTGTGGGTCACACACAGGTGCCCAAAAACATACATTAGGGGCACAGGCTTGTACCCCCACCCATGGGTGCTATAAGGGCATCCCAAGGGCCTGTACACCAAACAAAAAACAGCTGCACTGCCAGGAGTCCGACAAAAAAATACAGAACACATATGAAAAAGGACTACAGGACAAGGACAGGGAGGCCCTGTCCCTCAAATGCATTTCCAGCATCTCAGCTTAATGCAGGATATGGCTGACTAACACAAAGGGGCTGAAAGCAAGATGAGGCTGCCTTATACTATTAGGCTTAATGCCGGATGTGGCTGACTAACACAAATGGGCTGAAAGCAAGGCGAGGCTGCCTTATACTATTAGGCTAATTGCGGGATATGGCGGACTAACACTAATGGGCTGAAAGCAAGGCGAGGCTGCCTTACACTATTAGGCTAAATGCGGGATATGGCAGACCAACACAAATGGGCTGAAAGCAAGGCGATGCTGACTTATACTATTAGGCTAAATGCAGGATATGGCAGACTAACACAAATGGGCTGAAAGCAAGGCGATGCTGACTTATACTATTAGGCTAAATGCAGGATACGGCTGACCAACACAGATGAGCTGAAAGCAAGGCGGGGGTGCCTTATACTATTAGGCTAAATGCGGGATATGGCTGACTCACACAAATGGGCTGAAAGCAAGGCGAGGCTGCCTTACACTATTAGGCTAAATGCAGGATATGGCAGACTAACGCAGATGGGCTGAAAGCAAGGCGAGGCTGCCTTATGATATTAGGCTAAATGCGGGATATGGCAGACTAACACAGATGAGCTGAAAGCAAGGCGAGGCTGCCTTACACTATTAGGCTAAATGTGGTATACGGTGGACTACCACAAATGGGCTGAAAGCAAGGCAAGGCTGCCTATACTATTAGGCTTAATGCATGATATGGCAGACTAACACAGATGAGCTGAAAGCAAGGCGAGGGTGCCTTATACTATTAGACTAAATGCGGGATATGGCTGACTAACACAGATGGGCTGAAAGCAAGGCGAGGCAGCCTTATTCTATTAGGCTAAATGCAAGGTATGGCGGACTAACACAAATGGGCTGAAAGCAAATCGATGCTTACTTATACTATTAGGCTAAATGCGGGATATGGCGGACTAACACAAATGGGCTGAAAGCAAGGCGATGCTTACTTATACTATTAGGCTAAATGCATGATATGGCAGACTAACACAAATGGGCTGAAAGCAAGGCAATGCTTACTTATATTATTAGGCTAAATGCGGGATATGGCAGACTAACACAGATGAGCTTAAAGCAAGGCGAGGCTGCCTTATACTATTAGGCTAAATGCAGGATATGCCGGACTAACACAGATGGGCTGAAAGCAAGGCGAGGCTGCCTTACACTATTAGGCTAAATGCGGGATACGGCTGACCAACACAAATGGGCTAAAAGCAAGGTGAGGGTGCCTTACACTATTAGGCTAAATGCGGGATATGGCAGACTTACACAGATGGGCTGAAAGCAAGGCGAGTCAGCCTTATACTATTAGGCTAAATGCGGGATATGGCAGACTAACACAGATGTGCTAAAAGCAAGGCGAGTCAGCCTTATACTATTAGGCTAAATGCGGGATACGGCTGACCAACACAGATGAGCTGAAAGCAAGGCGAGGGTGCCTTATACTATCAGGCTAAATGCGGGATATGGCTGACTCACACAAATGGGCTGAAAGCAAGGTGAGGCTGCCTTATACTATTAGGCTAAATGCGGGATATGGCTGACTAACACAGATGGGCTGAAAGCAAGGTGAGGCTGCTTTATACTATTAGGCTAAATGTGGGATATGGCTGACTAACACAGATGAGCTGAAGGCAAGGCGAGGCTGCCTTATACTATTAGGCTAAATGTGGGATATGGCTGACTAACACAGATGGGCTGAAAGCAAGACGAGGGTGCCTTATACTATTAGGCTAAATGCGGGATATGACGGACTAACACAGATGGGCTGAAAGCAAGGCGAGGCTGCCTTATACTATTAGGCTAAATGCGGGATATGGCAGACTAACACAGATGAGCTGAAAGCAAGGCTAGGGTGCCTTATACTATTAGGCTTAATGAGGGATATGAGGACTAACACAGATGGGCTGAAAGCAAGGCGAGGCTGCCTTACACTATTAGGATAAATGCGGGATATGGCTGACTCACACAAATGGGCTGAAAGCAAGGCGAGGCTGCCTTATACTCAGTGCTTAATTTGTGGGGGTGGTTGCCGGTGCCCAACACCGGCACTCTTTTTTGGGCACCGGAACTCATGCGGGGCCAGCGCACCTGCCATTGCTTTGTTTGTTCTTCCACTTCGCTTTGCTTCGATTATAAATCATTGGGATTTGTCATTCTGATCTCGATCTTTCTCGTGCTTACAGGTTGCAGGCTATGGCTGGCTGGGCCTGGGAGGGGCCAGCAATAGCAACTAACAACAAACTGTTACAAACAGCCAATGAAAACTACCATTCTGTTGTTACTATGCAGTATTTGATACATTCTGTATAGTAACACAGAATGTGCAGTTTTTATTGGCTGTTCTTCTGAGCCAGTGAAATTACATGGTGACGTGTTGTTGTTGCCACAGGAGGCAGCGTGGCGCCACCTTCATTTCACAAGTTACTGTGAAGTGCAGGTGTCACAACTGAACGTAAGGGAGGAGGATTTCAATCCCCTCTCCCGAACCACAGAAGCCGAATGGATCGACCCCTCCCACCGTGGTTGGCACGGGCGCCTGGATGTTCGAATTACAGGTAGCCACGTGGCAGTCAATGGGGGGAAGAAGGAGTTAGGGAAAGGGGATGGACCAATAAAGGGAAGGACGGGAAGACAACAAGATATAAAACGACAAAAGACCCCTACAATTCCTGACTAGATAGCTTAATACTCCTGCAACCTGACCTGACTCTATCTTCAGTAATTAATTAACACATAACACGCCACCCTACACAAATCGTGAGCAAACATGGATTAGCACAACATCATGCACATAGAAAGGCGCTTTTCTCCATTTGGGAAAAGCGAATGATTTAAAACCATAATACACTGATAATGAACTGAGAACATTGAGACGTTCACATGCCTCACAAAACATGGATTAACATAATACACTGCACATAGAAAAAACGTAATACTGGAAATGCGGATTAGAAGAGTTGAATTTTCCCTGGTGCTTAGAACGTGAGGTAAGCAATGTGCCGGCTACCAGACTGGCATTTATCTTGCCCAAAAACCAAGGATTTATGTGCCTGCACTTAACTTTTGCTCCGGACGTTTTCCTCAGATGTCCAGACATAAATTCTTGAAGCTTTTGATTTACTCCATGTTAATGCCGTAAACCGGCCAAATAAACAAACATAGAAACACTTAACTGATGGTCCGGGAGCCTACTGCGGCTGACCCGGATCTGTAGTTCTGGAGCAGATTAAGGAGCGTGTGCCGCCGCACCCCGGGATATAAAGATGCCTTGCGACATAACCGGCGTGATTCCTTCCCGCCACTCGCTTACAGCTTCAGCGTTCCTGCTTCGCTCCTGCCACCGTCGCCGCCGCCGCCCATGCTCTCCAACATTAATCAACAGCACATGAGCACGGGCGGGCGGCCGTTAAGAGCCCAATCCCTAATTGCAAAGTGCCGGCAGCTGAGTACCGACAGGCCCAAGGAACTACACATTTCCCCATGCCTGTTGGGAATTGTAGTTTTTAGATGTGCCGTACCTGCTTCCTCCTGCACCACAGGCCCTTATTCCTGACAGCAGGTGTCGAGGCGTGGCGTCGTCGGTCCTGACTTGTGAGAGAGAGCCTGCCCTGCTGCACTGCGTGGTGCGGCTGAGTTGCTTCCTGGGGGCCCCTCTGCCTGTTTTTTAATTTGTGGGGGTGCCAGTGTGTGCACCTGCCCCCTCCACCCTGAGGCCCCGACAGGAGACCAAGTCCCAGCCGGCAAAGCAGGTAAGTCATTTGTTGTTGCGTGCTGTGCATCCTGAGCCTGTCACAGTCAAGTGATCAGGCAAGGAAGGCCCAGGTCGGGGCCCAGGCGGCGGCACGGTCCCCTGGTGGTGTCCTGACTGCCCAGGAGTCAGGACCCCACCAGGGGCCCGTCCGCGCCCGGGTTTCTGTCTGTGTGACCTTTGTGCAGTGTGCTGCTAACTGTAGTCAGTGCCAGGCCCCGGCCAATTTCTGTGACCAGGGACTGCCGGCTGCCGCAGATTGAGTCGGATGACTCTGCCGCGGGCAGCCGGGCCTGTGGATTGTGCCCAAAAGTATGTTTTTTACTTTTTTCTTTGAAAACCTGACCTTCCGTGGGGCCGATGGCCGGGACCCCGCCCCACGGAAGATATGTTTTAAAAGAAATAACTTATTTTGAGTGGCGGCTTTGGTCCATCACTTCGAAAGTGATGTGCCCCATCCGCCCAAATATATGTTTTTGATTTTAAAATCTTACCTTCCGTGGGGCCGCTGTGCCGCGCACCTATTTTTGTCATCATCAGGCTCAACATGGCATGGCCCCACGGAAGGTAGCCTAAGTGATTGAGGCAAGGTAGGGCAAAGCCCAGGACCGGGTGGGGCACGGGCGGCACTGTGGTCCCACTAGTGTCTGTCACAAAAGGAATGAATTGTCATTTGCAACTTTGGCCACTTTTTCATTGGTGCCGAGCCCGACTCGAGACAATTGTATGCCCCAGTCCGACCCTTGTTAGCATTCATCGAAGCGAAACATGAACTGTGAATTTTTGACTTGGTGTTTCCGTTCTTCCTTTTAATGTTATCGGCCTCATTAGTTCACAAACGAGCTTCAGCGAGGGAAGCCAGAACGGTGCACGTATTAGGCCGGCTGCACTTCGCGAGTAAAGCCCATGCAAAGACGAACTTCTGAAATGCCATTTCAGGCTTGAAGATACACACATGGAAACTAGACGGGGATAAACATGGTGCACATGCCCACTTATCTGTCGTCATAAATAAAAGCACTAGTTGAGTATTCGTGTATAATTCTCAACCGTCTTTTGCTGTAATTTTTTTACATAATTCCAGCGCATGTTTTCTATCCTGATGTGTGGTTTATACACCAGATGTGGCCCCTTAACCTGGGTACAATACTCTCCGAGCATGTGCTTCGAATGAGAGCACATGCAATCCTCAGATAGGAATCCTCAGATAGGGGGAGTGGGTGCCTGTTACACCCGCAGTTTAGTGAAGTATGTCAAGAACATGTCAGTGGGAAGGAGATATCCGAATATGCATTCTCCTCTGGCTCCTGAATATTGGGTGACAAAACATATTTAGTTTTTTAATATGTGTTAAGGTGGAAAGAGGCCCTAAAGCAAAAGTAGCACAGGCCGTTGATTTCACAACAATGTCTTGCAGAAATGACTTTTTCCAAATTATACAACACCATGCTCGTGCTTGAAGGAAGGGTGAAGGGGGATGCATTTATGAGATGTGATGACTGATAAGGGCTTGAGAGTAAATTGATTACACAAAACACCTGGATGAGGTGACTGAAGAACGGGCTGAGGGGAGGGTGCTCTTCCTGGAAGTAACCGAGTAACAATACTTGGTGTACTTACCTGACTGTCAGATGGGACAGAAGGGGTACAGACAAATACAGTGAAACAGTGACTGAAACAGAATGCTTTTTTATTTATTTGCATTTTTAAAGCGCTCACACAGCCCGGGGGCATCGAGGCGCAGTTACAGGAGGAGCATGTCTTAGTTGCGTATTTACTACTGGCCTGTGCCAGCAGTTGCTGCAGCGCCAAACATGTGACATGGAGCAGCAGCAGTGTGATGGGCTGGTGGTGGGCCGATCTAGGTAGGTCTAGCACTGAACTGGCGCGGCAGGCGCCGTGCCCGCGCTGAGGGCGTCGCTGCGCCCAGCATTATGGGGCCAATATATTTTGGGCACTGGCACTTATTTTTTTACAAATTAAGCACTGCTTATACTATTAGAATAAATGCGGGGTACGGCTGAATAACACAGATGGGCTGATGGCAAGGCGAGGGTGCCTTAAACTATTAGGCTAAATGCTGGATATGGCTGACTAACACAGATGGGCTGAAAACAAGGCGAGTCTGCTTTATACTATTAGGCTAAATGCGGGATATGGCTGCCTAACACAAATGGGCTGAAAGCAAGGCGAGGGTGCCTTATACTATTAGGCTAAATGCGGGATATGGCAGTCTAACACTAATGGGCTGAAAGCAAGGCGAGGGTGCCTTATACTATTAGGATAAATGCATGATATGGCTGACTAACACAAATGGGCTAAAAGCAAGACAAGGCAGCCTTATACTATTAGGCTAAATGCAGGATATGGCTGACTAACACAGATGGGCTGAAAGCAAGGCGAGTCTGCTTTATACTATTAGGCTAAATGCGGGATATGGCTGACTAACACAAATGGGCTGAAAGCAAGGCGTGGCTGCCTTATACTATTAGGCTAAATGCGGGATATGGCAGACTAACGCAGATGGGCTGAAAGCAGGCGAGGGTGCCTTATCCTATTAGGCTAACAGCGGGAAATGGCTGACTAACACAGATGGGCTGAAAGCAGGCGAGGCTGCCTTATACTATTAGGATAAATGCGGGATATGACAGATTAACACAGCTGGGCTGAAAGCAAGGCGAGGCTGCCTTATGCTATTAGGCTAAATGCTTGATATGGCAGACTAACACAGATGGGCTGAAAGCAAGGCGATGCTTACTTATACTATTAGGCTAAATGCATGATATGGCAGACTAACACTAATGGGCTGAAAGCAAGGCGAGGGTGCCTTACACTATTAGGCTAAATGCGGGATATGGCAGACTAATTCAGATGGGCTGAAAGCAGGCGAGGGTGCCTTATACTATTAGGCTAAATGCGGGAAATGGCTGACTAACACAGATGGGCTGAAAGCAAAGCGAGGCTGCCTTATACTATTAGGATAAATGCGGGATATGACAGATTAACACAGCTGGGCTGAAAGCAAGGCGAGGCTGCCTTATACTATTAGGCTAAATGCTGAACGTGGCGGACTAACACAGATGGGCTGAAAGCAAGGCGAGGCTGCCTTATACTATTAGGCTAAATGCTTGATATGGCGGACTAACACAAATGGGCTGAAAGCAAGGCGATGCTTACTTATACTATTAGGCTAAATGCTTGATATGGCGGACTAACACAAATGGGCTGAAAGCAAGGCGATGCTTACTTATACTATTAGGCTAAATGCATGATATGGCAGTCTAACACTAATGGGCTGAAAGCAAGGCGAGGCTGCCTTACACTATTAGGCTAAATGCGGGATATGGCAGACTAACACAGATGGGCTGAAAGCAAGGCGAGGCTGCCTTATACTATTAGGCTAAATGCAGGATATGGCAGACTAACACAAATGGGCTGAAAGCAAGGCCAGGGTGCCTTATACTATTAGGCTAAATGCGGGATATGGCAGACTAACACAGATGGGCTGAAAGCAGGCGAGGGTGCCTTATACTATTAGGCTAAATGCAGGATATGGCAGACTAACACAGATGAGCTGAAAGCAAGGCGAGGCTGCCTTATACTATTAGGCTAAATGCAGGATATGGCAGACTAATGCAGATGAGCTGAAAGCAGGCGAGGCAGCCTTACATATTAGGCTAAATGCTGAATGTGGCGGACTAACACAGATGAGCTGAAAGCAAGGCGAGTCTGCTTTATACTATTAGGCTAAATGCGGGATATGGCTGACTAACACAAATGGGCTGAAAGCAAGGCGTGGCTGCCTTATACTATTAGGCTAAATGCGGGATATGGCAGACTAATGCAGATGGGCTGAAAGCAGGCGAGGGTGCCTTATACTATTAGGCTAAATGCGGGAAATGGCTGACTAACACAGATGGGCTGAAAGCAGGCGAGGGTGCCTTATACTATTAGGCTAAATGCGGGAAATGGCTGACTAACACAGATGGGCTGAAAGCAAGGCAAGGCTGCCTTACACTATTAGGCTAAATGCGGGATATGGTTGACTAACACAGATGGGCTGAAAGCAAGGCGAGGCAGCCTTATATATTAGGCTAAATGCTGAATGTGGCGGACTAACACAGATGAGCTGAAAGCAGGCGAGGGTGCCTTATACTATTAGGCTAAATGCGCGATATGGCTGACTAATGCAGATGGGCTGAAAGCAGGCGAGGGTGCCTTATCCTATTAGGCTAATAGCGGGAAATGGCTGACTAACACAGATGGGCTGAAAGCAAAGCGAGGCTGCCTTATACTATTAGGATAAATGCGGGATATGACAGATTAACACAGCTGGGCTGAAAGCAAGGCGAGGCTGCCTTATACTTTTAGGCTAAATGCTGAATGTGGCGGACTAACACAAATGGGCTGAAAGCAAGGCGATGCTTACTTATACTATTAGGCTAAATGCATGATATGGCAGACTAACACAGATGGGCTGAAAGCAAAGCGAGGCTGCCTTATACTATTAGGATAAATGCGGGATATGACAGATTAACACAGCTGGGCTGAAAGCAAGGCGAGGCTGCCTTATACTATTAGGCTAAATGCAGGATATGGCAGACTAACACAGATGGGCCCTCATTACGACCCTGGTGGAAAGGGGTTTACGCCGGCGTAAACCATGGCGCCCCTTTCCGCCTGAGTACGAGTTCCCTTAGCGCCATGGTGATTTTAACGCCTGCTTTTAGCAGGCGTTAAAATCCATGGCGCTAAGGGACCTTGTTGTTAATTACGCCACCGTAATTTACGGTGGCGTAATTAACGCCTTCCCCACTCCCATTATACCCTATGGGGCAAAAATGGGAATGGGGAAGGGTAAATGGGGATTGGGGACTTACCGCCCCGCCAAGGTCGGAATGGGGCGGTAAGTCCGCCAACCACCATGGCGGAGTTGGCAGCTTAGCGCCATGGACCATGGTGCAAATTGCACCATGGTTCTCCGCCAAGGTCGTAATGAGGGCCATGGACTGAAAGCAAGGCGAGGCCTGCCTTATACTATTAGGATAAATGCGGGATATGGCAGACTAACACTAATGGGCTGAAAGCAAGGCGAGGCTGCCTTACACTATTAGGCTAAATGCGGGATATGGCAGACTAGCACAGATGGGCTGAAAGCAAGGCGAGGCCTGCCTTATACTATTAGGATAAATGCGGGATATGGCTGACTAACACAGATGAGCTGAAAGCAAGGCGAGGCCTGCCTTATACTATTAGGATAAATGCGGGATATGGCTGACTAACACAGATGGGCTGAAAGCAAAGCGAGGCTGCCTTACACTATTAGGCTAAATGCAGGATATGGCGGACTAACACAGATGGGCTGAAAGCAAGGCGAGGCTGCCTTACACTATTAGGCTAAATGCTGAATGTGGCGGACTAACACAGATGGGCTGAAAGCAGGCGAGGGTGCCTTATACTATTAGGCTAAATGCGGGATATGGCAGACTAATGCAGATGGGCTGAAAGCAGGCGAGGGTGCCTTATACTATTAGGCTAAATGCGGGAAATGGCTGACTAACACAGATGGGCTGAAAGCAAAGCGAGGCTGCCTTATACTATTAGGATAAATGCGGGATATGACAGATTAACACAGCTGGGCTGAAAGCAAGGCGAGGCTGCCTTATACTATCAGGCTAAATGCAGGATATGGCTAACACAGATGGGCTGAAAGCAAGGCGAGGCCTGCCTTATACTATTAGGCTAAATGCAGGATATGGCAGACTAACACAAATGGGCTGAAAGCAAGGCAAGGCTGCCTTATACTATTAGGCTAAATGCAGGATATGGCTAACACAGATGGGCTGAAAGCAAGGCGAGGCCTGCCTTATACTATTAGGCTAAATGCAGGATATGGCAGACTAACACAAATGGGCTGAAAGCAAGGCCAGGGTGCCTTATACTATTAGGCTAAATGCGGGATTTGGCTGACTAACACAGATGGACAGTCAGCCAGCCAATCACGCCAGAGTGCATTTGGGTTTCCTAGGAGATGAAGCACAGGGAGCTTCGGGCACCTCCCTCACTTCCTGCCCACCCCAGACACTCAGGCGCCGGTGGCGGTCTTCAGTCCTGAAGCCCGCCAAAGGCAATGGAACGAAGGGACAAAACCTGGTTTGGCGCGCAGAGACAAACTCTAGAAGGACCTTTCCAAAAAGAAATGGCAAAAAAAGAAGACAGGGACCTGTTTAAACAAAGGGGGCTCAGACGCCTTCTTGAAAAACATGGCTCTCCCGATTTTTATCTACCGGAGCTACGAAGAGTTTGCGGTCGGGAAGTGAAATTCTAAGTGGAAAAGGGTAGCATTTGACTTCTACATGAGTATTTAGACACAGGGGATACTAAGTAACCCCTCCAGACCTCCATGGTAAGATAGGGTGTGCTGGGTCTAAGAATTTAAAAAGACTAGTAAAGTCAATTTCACTTTACTTTATCTTGGAAACACAAAATCCTCAACAAACACTGTGGCACCTTCCTCCCGTAAGAGGACACTACAAATGCGGCACGTGTTCAGTTTGTTGCCTTACTAAAAACAAGAAATGTATCACAATGGCAAGCCTTGGACATTCAATACGTTCACCAATTGCAAGACCAAGGGGTCAGTATACGCCATCAAATGCCCCTGCAACTTAATATATGCAGGCAAATGCAAACGCAAAATTAAACAGCGTACATGCAAACACACATCCTGCTTAAAAAACCAGGTAGAGGATAAACCTATGGTGGCACATTACAGGCAAAAAAACACAGCCACAACGATATATTCTGGTTCATCTTACAAACAGCCAAAAATCCGTTCTGTGGAAGGAACCGCGATCTAGCATTATGTAAACTCGAAAAGCAATGGATCTACCGCCTTGATTCTGTGAAACAAGGTCTAAAAATATCAATTGAGTGGAACCTTTTCTTTACCCAGTAGCTGCTGGGCACATCTAGTATAATATGACATCTTCAGTATACCAGCCCCAACCTCTCGAACAAAACCACCAACTACTTACAGTTGTGTAAAGGAAAAGAACTCTCTTGACAATGTTGGGATGTCTTTATGACCCCTAACTCTTGTCCCTTTTATAAAGGGATTGTAAACACAATCTAATTGACACCACTGTTTTTCTCCCCATGCCACTGCTACTCTACATAGAGCTGTATAATATGTGGAGCTAATACTCTGCCGCTCCTGTGAAAAGACTGTAAAATATAACAACCATGGGATTTATCTCTTTCAAGTATGTGTAAGATACCCCAAGTATGTGCCCTACCACTGCAATCACATGAACTCTTTTGCCAATATTTTGATGTTTTCTCTAGGCTGTAATCACTGCAGTCATTTTTGTGCAATCCTAGCACACATATTGTGTAAAGAACATTGTACGTCATCTATGATAAATGACGGCATTCGAAGCCACGGTACCTGATGTATGAACAATCTTGTAAATCTACTCTGTGCTAGAGGGCCCGGTAATTCCCTTTCCCGGGACCCGGACCCGGTACATCCCCATTCCCATTTGAGCCCCCATAGGGTTGTTAGCATCCTGGTCTCATAGCGGGTCCCGCTAAGGACACCTGGTTTTACCAGACGTCCTTAGCGGGACCCGCGAGCAGACCTCATAATGAGGCGGTAGAGGGTTAACGGCACCGGCAGCTCTTCCGGCGCCGTTAACCCTCTACCGCCTGGGTTGTAATGAGGCCCACTGCCTTTCGAATGCGATACAGCTCGCAGCACCCGAGGTAAGACTGCGACTGCAGCGCCCTGTTTTCTGATCTGTTTAAATTCCTCTCGCTTTGCCAGCCATCTCATTATGCACAAGAGGGCAGGTGCTCC
This sequence comes from Ambystoma mexicanum, assembly GCF_040938575.1. Classification (NCBI taxonomy): domain Eukaryota; kingdom Metazoa; phylum Chordata; class Amphibia; order Caudata; family Ambystomatidae; genus Ambystoma; species Ambystoma mexicanum. The sequence goes on from NC_090927.1 coordinate 37,556,691, forward strand.
CGGGCCTGCAAGGCGGTTTTGATACCTGGCCCGTTAAGTGGTTGGGGTTCCTCAGGTGTGGGGCCCAATGCCGGCGCCCCACAATGGTTCTGGGAAGACCATGCAGATTGGGTCAGAGGCGTGCTTAAGGTCTGGATTATCCAGGGGCCGTAGACCGCAGCAGCGTTCTGTTGGTGGGGTAATCTGGTGGTGATGAGAACAGGCCTGGGGGTCAAGTCCAGGTGGGAGCCACCCTCTCAGGTGCGATGGTTGTGGCAAAGAGGGCCTGCGTCCCGTAGTAATGCTGTTGCAGCTGTCCCAGAGTATGTGCTGCCGTTAGCAGGCGTATCAGTGGACCTTACAGAGGTTATCCAGCACAGATAGTCCAAGGGAACCAAATATGTCATCTAGCAAGGTCCACTGCAATATCACTCTGATGAGGTACAACAAGGTCCAGTCAGCCGATCTCGTAGGGTGTTGTGTCTCCGGGTGCTGTTATGGATGTGGGGCTGAGGGGCTGGAATTAAGGCCAGCGTCTCGCCTTAGCAGATAGTGGGCCCCACAATGCAGATGAGGGCATCCCGCAATGGAGGTTTTGTGTAGAGTTTGTCTATGTTTTTCTGCATTCGGGGCCCATGTGAAGCTGGGTCTCTCAGGGGCTGTATCCTGATGGCGGGTCTTCCCCAGTGTATGCGACATAGGCTCCCGTTGCAGCGTAGGGGCCACTTGACCAGGGAGACCAGTGCGGTGAGAGTGGCGCAATCTACCTCCGGATCCTCCAGTGATCCAGTAAGGCATCAGGTTGCAGTGAAGAGAGGTCTCTCAGATCAACAGGACATCCCCAGGGCCAAGCCAGGGTCAGCCCGCCCCCCCGACACGGTGTGCCTACCCCACGGAGCCACTTCTCACCTCTAGTGCCTGCGGGGTGGCTCTCTCCCAGCCGGTGCAGGATGTCGGTCGGGCGTCGTGGACCATGTCCGGAGCAGTCCCTTCACAGGCGCAGGCCAACGCCGCCATGGGGTCTCCAGAGCAGGGTTGGACGTAAGGCCGGGTGTAAGGCAACAGGCCGACAGTGGGGCCGCAGGGCCAGGGATCCCTCTGGGCACCCCCCTGGGCATTTGATGTACTCCGGTTGTAGTGTATTGGGCGCGGCCCACCCGGGGTCCGGTCCCGCTCAGGATCAGCGCGTTCAGGCTGTAGCGGTCTCAGGGCACTTCCCCTTCGCCAGGTCTGTGCGCGCAGGTAGAAGTACTCCCATGAGGCTCTCGGTGCTTAGTACATAAGGGCTTGAGGCCCACTCCGGCAGTTAGTCGGCTGTATGCACGGCTGAAAGTCTCACAGTGCGTGCTGAAGGGTCTCCGCCACTCGCATGTGCATTTTCAGCCACCTCTCCGGGGTTGGGGCGTATGGATCTCATGGCACGATGACGGGCTCGCACAGAGCTTCAGCGACCTGTGGCCATCTTTGCTCTGGCTCTCGAACACCCCCCTCACAGTATTACATTTTCAACTGATTTGCAGAAGTACATAGCTCCCCTAGTAGTTCTCACCCCAAGGAACAGTGGGGTCAAATATTTGCTCTTAAGGTCTTTCAAGCCCGGGCAGAAGAGCAGAAAATGTACTAGGTTCTCGTTCTCAGCATCACAAATTGAGCAACCTTTGCTCTGGTTCTTGTCCCAACTAGCGGTAACAGACCTCAGCGCCAAGGTGCCCAAGTGGAACCTAATAAATAATGCTTAGGAATAGGGTGGAGCTATGACATCCAAATAGTCTTCATAGCCTGGCAGTAATTTACAACTCAAATATTCCAGCCCACTGACCAGTGCAGAACAGCTAGGCTAACTTTATTTCTCCTGTAACTTAAATAGGCTGCTTTGCCCGATAGTTTAGCAGTCATGGGTATGGTTAGGAGATTTTCCCAGAACACAGATAAACCCAGCACAGAGAGCCATTTCCTCACATGGAGCAACCAAGGCACTTTATAAGATCCCCTCCGGGACATCACATAGGATAGGGCATTCTAATGACATCCATCAACGTGTGATTAAACCTCTCCACACACCCATTGCCCTGGGGCGGTAGAACTCAGTATTCACCTGCTGTATACCACACCTCTCCAAAAATGCTTTGAATTCCCTCGACACCAACTGAGGTCCATTATCTGACAAACACTTGCATGGAAATCTTTCACGCCAAAACAATGACTCCAAAAACCTGATGATACCACTGGAGGTCACATCCTTCAATACACAAACCTCCGGCCACTTAGACAACATGTCCATGACAACAAGCAGATAGGTGTCCTTGGTCCCTCTGATGACAAATCTAGTGCAACCTCATCCCATGGCACTTTGGGACTATCTCGTACCTTCATGGGTGGCTTTTTCACCGCAGTCCATCCAGACAATCAGAGCACTCCTTCACTATGACCTCCACTTTCTTATCTAAATCAGCTCTGATGAGTGTTTTTGTCCTCGCCAGCCCCAAATGTCCTTTGTGACCCAATTCCATAACAGGAGCGCTCATCTCTTCAGGAACCACCAGCCTGTGCCCCCTGCATAAATACAACTCTTTAATACACAATTCATCTCTCACTCTCCTGTATTCTCTAACCTTCTCATCTCCACATGCATTGGAGCTCTTACATACTAGATCCAACACCATCTGATACACCTCATCCTAAATGCACGCTTCATCCCATCCCTTTTGTTTGATACACTCTTGCACTTGAAAAATACCTGAAATGCTCTCTTAACTCCTGATTTCTTCATCGCCAACCATTGAGCACTGATCCGCTGATCTAGACAAAGAATCTGCCACTACATTTATCCTCCCTTGAACATGTTGTACCTGAAAATGCAACCCTTGTAGACTGCTCACCCACTTCATGATCCTTCTCGACACACCTTGCAAACCATAATTATTGATTATGCTCACCAGTGGCTTATGATCAGTCCTCACCTTGAACTCTCACCCCCAAAGATACATTTTGAATTACCCAACTTCTCATACGCACGCCAGTGCCTCCTTTTCTACCACTCAGTATCTCTTTTCCACATCCTTGAGTGTTCTCGAGGCAAATGCAATCGTTACCAACTTCCCATCTTGTTCCTGCATAAACACTGCGCTAAGACCACTGTCACTCGCATCAGTATATACTACTGTTTTGCCATTTTCTTAAAATCCAGACAAAACCGGTGCTTAAAATATACTTTGTTTAACATTCTCGAACTCCTTGGTGCATGCTTCACTCCACTCAAATACTGCACCCTTCCATGTGAGTTTCCTCAGATTGTGTGTCTTGGCTGAAAGTCTCTCAACAAACTTGCTGTAGAACTCTACTAATCCTAAAAATGAAGCCACCTCACTTTTGTTCTTGGATTCCGGCATCTTCCTAATAGCCTCATCCGTGTCATTTTTTGGTTTCACACCACTCCCAGATATCTCATGCCCCAAATATGTCACTTTATCTTCTCTGAAAGTACACTTCTGCCTGGCAATTGTTAACCCCGACTCTTTAATAATCTCAAGCACTCATCTCAAATGACCACCATGTTCTTCCGCCGTACCACCACATACCAGAACATCATCTTGGTAAAACAGTACCCCTTTTTCATTCCCCAGCAATTTATGCATTACATTCTGAAACGCACTGGCAGCCGACACCAGTCCAAATGGCATTCGACTGCATCTAAATAAACCAATGGGTGTTATGAATACCGTCAAATCCATGGATTCATGATGCAATTCTATTTGGTGATAAGCTGCTCTTAGATCTAAAATGGAAAATACTTTTGCTCCAGCCACTCCTGCTAGCAGATCATTGATCCTTGGTAACGGTAATTTCTCTGTGACAACGGCCTTATTGAGATTTCTAAGGTCGATACACAACCTCACCAATCCATTGGATTTCCTCACTACTACAATTGGGCATTCTGGAGCATCAACTTTTTCAATGATTCCTTCACCCTCCATGCGTCTAATTTCCAACTCCACTTCTTTTCGTAGGGCCAAAGGTACCGGACACAATTTTGAAGATACTGGGATTGCTCCTCTCTTGAGTCTTATTCAATGTACAAAGCCTTTGAGGTGACCAAGTCCCTTTGTGAACACCTCTGGATACCAAGATGCCACATCTTCACTTGTCTTCCCTCCTTGAATAGAGAGTACTTGCTCAGGGAGGCGAGCATAAGGTCTAATGGATAACTCTGCTTGGTCATTCCAGGACAAAAGCTCCCCACCTTTCCTTGCCACAAAAACTATACAGGTTGTCTTCCTGTCTTTGAACCATAGTTCTGCTTCAAATGGTCCTATTATGTCTATAGGGACATCTCCATAGGCGCTTGCTTTGACTTTGACTCCCTCCATAGTACAACACTTGAAATAATGTTTCCACATTGCTTCACTGATCAGAGTATAATCTGCTCTCCTGTCTATCAACATGGAGACTTGTATCCCATTGACTGTACAAATGCATATATATTTTATTTCTTTTTACTTTGCCAGTGACTGCTTCCACGGAATAAACCACTCCCTTCCCCATATACTTATAGTCATCACTGTCTTCTACTTCATTGACTTCTCTCACTTGGCCAAACGACTTGAAATGTTTGCAGCACCGTGCTAAGTGTCCTTTCTGCCCACCGTCACTGCACATTATGTGCACAGTTACACACTCCTTGTCATTTGCCTGCATGAAGATGGGTTCCACCTGCCACTGAGCTATACTACCCTTGCCCAAACCAAAAATAAAATCTGTTTTTTTTCGGTATTTTCATTTCGTTAAAAGAAAAATCTTTTTCGTTAAATTGACATAGATCTGGAATTGGCTAATATAGATTGGTTAAAAATGGAATGTCTTGAAAGTACTTTTTGGAAAAGGTTATTAAATCTACCTATGTCGAGTCTGTATGTTCTAATTTGTCATGAGTTTGGTTTGGTCACATGGAGGTGGCGCATTCAATGATATGATATGATATGATATGGCATTTATAACGCACCTATACACTAGTGTTTCAAGGCTTGCTGAGGCAAGGGAGGCGGAAGAAGGGAGGGCCGACAATGATCATACTAGGCCAGGTGTCATTCAGATTGCGCAAGTGCATGGGATGGGGGAAGTGGAAAAGTGTATGGGGGAGGGAGAATGGACAGTGCGGTACATGGGAATAGAATAAAACAGTAAGTAAAAGTAACAGCCAGCAGGTGGCAAGTGCAAGGGTGAGTAAAGACATCAAGTGTCAAGTGCGGGTAGTGTGACTGTAGGGGTACTGAAACAGTTGCCAAGTGCGGGGGTTGCCATGCAGGCAGTGCAGGAATGTGTGACTGGCGGGGGAGGGACCTGGGCCCAGGATCAGAGGGTGGCCAGGTCACCAGTGGAGATTCAGTTTCAGCCAGGAGGTCAGCAGGGGAGAGGACGAGAAAAGGCAGAAGCAAAGAGAAAGGTTTTGAGGTGCTTCCTGAACTGGAGATGGTTCTCCTCAAGTTTAAGGGAGGCAGGGAGGCTGTTTAAGAGGGAGGCCCCAGCCGAGGAAAGAGCTCTACCACCAACTCGTTGCTTGGAGAAGCGACTGACCCTGAGGGAGTTGGAGGTGGATGAGCAAAGAGCTCGAGAGGGAAGATATTTAGGAAGAGAGAGTTGAAGGTATTGAGACCCCAGGCCCCAGAAAGCCTTGTGGACAATGCCGAGGGCTTTGAACTTGATCGTCACAGCCACTGGGAGCCAGTGGAGGGATTTCAGTCCTGGAGAGATATGATCCCTATGCTTGAGGCCAAGGACAAGTCTTGCAGTCCTCTTCTGGATGAGTTGCAGAGGGCGGAGAGTAGAGGCAGGCAGATTTAGAAAGAGGCTGTTGCAGTAGTCCAGCCTACAGAAAACCAGAGCTCTGGAGACAGTGATCTTCTAGGGGAAGGAGAGGAAAGGTAGAATACCTCTGAGGGGGTGCAGCTGGTAGTGTGACTTCTTAGAGACGTCAGAGATGTGATGAGAGAAGGAGAGTGTGGAGTCGAAGATGACCCTGCGTTTTTTTGCCACGTAGGTTGGTGCAGGAGGAGGGCCAAGAGAGGCCAGCGAGAGAGCAACAGGAAAGGAGGGAACAGGTGAATCTCAGTCTTACTGGCATTAAGGCAGAGGTCATTGGCGGCACACCACTCATGAATAGCAGACAGACAGTCAGAGATGAGGGAAGGAGAAGAGGTGGCCGAAGGTAGCCTGAAAATGAAATGAGTGTCATCCACATAGCACTGAAAGTTGGGGCAGAGGGCAGCAATGTGGTGGGAAAGGAGTGCCAGGTATTGGTTTAACAGCCAGGGAAGGAGGTTAGACCCCTGGGGTACACCACGGGTAGAGAAAAAGATAGCGGAGAGGAAGGGCCCAAGTTGGACCTGGGAGGGTCGGTCCGAGAGGAAAGAAGACAGCCACGCCAGGGCCTGAACGGTGATACCCAGGTTATTGCATAGACATTTGTGCAGGATGGCATGGTTGACCATGTCAGCGGCAGAAGAGAGATCAAGCGAGATGAGGAAACAGGGGGTGTTAGAATCAAGGTTGAAGAGCAGGTCTTCACGGATTTAAATTGCTAAACTTAGGCTATATGTTAAGATCTTCACCCCTCTTAGGAATTCATTGTTTAAGAACCTTAAAATAGTTATGGAAAGTAAGAACACGGGACCATTTTCTAAATGTGTGGGCGAGTGTGACCTAATATTTGAAAATGTAGGAACAAACAAGATATTCTGCTTGATAGTCCTGTGAAGGCCTATGGAAAGATCCAGTTAGACCAATGGAGTGGCGATCAGGGCTCACTCGCTACATATAGGCTCCACTCCCGATTGGTAAAGCAGCACAGGCCGAATATGTTGTAAAATTCCCTGACCACAAATTTAGGTCTGTGTATATGAGGTTCAGACTCAATCTTCTGGGTACCCTAGAGAAATGGGGAAGAGTAAGAGGCATACAGCACACCGCCGTCTGTGCAGACTATGCACAGGAAACCTGATAAAGAGCCTAAAACATTGGGCGTCTCTCTGTGCAATGGCTAAATCTTTCAGGGTTCGGCATCCGGGGAGATTTGTAGCAACAGAGGAAAGTTTGGGGGTGGAATGGTTTTGGAATGAGCTAATGGAGGGGAGAAAGGTAGCCTTGATTCTTGCCCTTGTAAGATTTTTAAGAGCTATCTGTAAATGGGATGTTAAACTTCTTTAAGGATAGTTTGGTATACATGATGAAATCTTTTGATAGATGATCAATATTATGTTTTAATATTCTGGAAATGTGTAGAATCTTACATTTTTATATGTGTTGGAGTTTTTGTAAATAATTGACACTAATTACATTTTAAAAAAGGTCTCTTTCTACACGCCTATATTATATAGGGTTCACCAATTAGCTGTCCTTACAATGATGAAATAGTATTCGTAGTAGGATGAGCCTAGAAGGAGCCATCTGACAGGTATCCAGCAATTGCGTGAGTAAGCTCTAGATACCATATACATAGTTTGAACCATTAACCAACTCCATGTCCCCTTAAGTTTTGTAAAATTATAAGTATAATGTGACGTCATTGTTGATGTAATTCTGCAACAAAATTGGCTTGCAAATGTTAATAGAACGAGAACTACGAGAGGAGATGCTTCTATACTGTCCCAACTTGGATTCGTTGTTGGAATAAAGGTGGGTTTTGACGTCCATTGAGTTCTTCCAGAACAGATCTGTGGGTCGTGGGGGATCCGAGTGGATCTGAGAGAATCTGAAGTGTCTGAAGAAGGGGTGGGAGACCCATTCGTTTTCTTCAGAGACTTGGCTGTCGTTGCAGCTGTCCAGTGGGCATCTTCAGACCTTGGCTCTTCCTTTGCACTGTGGTTAGAGCAGGCACTGCGGATCAGGCTACTGAGGCAGCTGGGCACAAGTTCACCATGCTTTTGGCATGGAAGTTCACAAAAAGAGGAATCTGTTTTTAAAATGACCCTTGTGGAGAGGGAATTACCCATCGCATTTTATATATTAATAAAAGGATTTTAAAAGCCAGGGCTTTGCACCATGCCAGATGGTACCCATGAAACCGAGCAGTTTGAGAGGACAGTTGAAACAGTTTAAAACAAATGATAAAACAAATCTCCTATATCATGATGTGAAAACGAACTGCATGGGTTTCAAGGCCCATCCAAAAAATCCCTGAACATGGCACTAATAGAGGAAGTCAAGTCCTTTGATTATTCGGGTCTGAGATCGAAGGACCCAGGAACTGACACATCGGTCCTCACCCCGTGCAGGTGCAGTAGGCCCATTGCCAGATGAGCTCAACCTTAGAACCACAAGTTAAGATGTATGTGAATAAAAGGGACTGAGAAGCAGTGCCCACTCAACCACTCATTGTTGGCCATAGCCATCTATGCCAGAGAGCCTGACACTGGTGCTGACCATTAATATTTAGGAAATCCACGCTGCCAGGCGGCACTGTATGGCACTGAGGTATGGGGCCATAGCACTCCTGGCAGGCTGGAGATGTGCACACATGCTTTCCTTACAGACATGGGCGTAGGGTGGACGGGGGTGTTTGTCCCCCCAAATTTGATGGCACAGTATTTTGTCCCCATTCATTTGGCTGGGGCACCTTTTCTTCAGGTGTTATGTCCCCCCCCCAACATTTTCAGCAAAGTTACTCCACTGCTTCCAGACAGACTTAACCTCCCCAGATCTCCACCCAGGACCCCTCTTCATGAGGAGTTAGGTCTAAGTTCCATTGGTCGTGGAGCCCAGTCTAAGGCTCTGTTGCACTGGGTTCCCCTTTGGAGCAAAGCCAGTGGCAGTGAGTGACCAAGGATGGGTCACACATGTGCAAGATGTATGCATCAGCTTAGGTTGTGGTGCCCTCTGGACTGGTCCCAATATGATTGGACGGAGCACCAGAGAAACAATCCAATCGGAATTGGAAATGATAGTGGCAAGGCGCCAATTCGTCCCTAAAGAGGAAGTAGTGGGGGTAGCCGAGCTTTGATTGGCTGTGAGCTCTCGGCTTACATGATGCAAGTGAACCTGGCCCGCCCTCTGTGTGTTGGTTCAGATGTGGCCTTTTACCTGCATGCGCATGCGCCTCCACTTGGGGGGTGGCCCCCATTGCTTAGACACGAGTGAGCCGGAGATTCTTTGTGTAGTCGCCTGTCCGACCACTGTACATGCATGCACAATGCTGTGAATGCTGGCCCTTCCCAGACACCACCCACACAACCCGGCTTCCTGCGGCGGCAGAGGGCATGCACCAGGCCTGCATGCTCCCGTGTGTGTGGGGGTGATCCGCCTGGGTGTGTAGGATTGGACTTGAGCACAAGTCTACCACCGCTGTGTGCCGGGAGCTGCTTCAACTACATTGATTGATTGATGTATTGATTAATGACATGGACACTGACGTGATCAACACAGGGTCCAGCTTCACACGAGTCACTCCTCATCTTCACTCCATGAAGAGCTCTGATTCTGTCAGTGTGCCACACAGGCTGTCAGAGGACACGCGCCACTTCACACGTGTCACTCCTCATCACTCCATGATCACTCCTCATCACTCCAAGAAGAGCTCTGATTCTGTCAGTGTGTCACACAGAGTGGCAGAGAACACGCGCCACTTCACACGTGTCACTCCTCATCTTCACTCCATGAAGAGCTCTGATTCTGTCAGTGTGTCACACATGGTGTCAGTGGACACGCGCCACTTCACACGTGTCACTCCTCATCTTCACTCCATGAAGAGCTCTGATTCTGTCAGTGTGTCACACAGGCTGAAGAGCTCTGATTCTGTCAGTGTGCCACACAGGCGGAAGAGCTCTGATTCTCTCAGTGTGTCACACAGGGTGTCAGTGGACACGCGCCACTTCACACGTGTCACTCCTCATCTTCACTCCATGAAGAGCTCTGAGCAGGCTGAAGAGCTCTGATTCTGTCAGTGTGTCACACAGGGTGTCAGTGGACACGCGCCACTTCACACGTGTCACTCCTCATCTTCACTCCATGAAGAGCTCTGATTCTGTCAGTGTGTCACACAGGCTGAAGAGCTCTGATTCTGTCAGTGTGCCACACAGGCGGAAGAGCTCTGATTCTCTCAGTGTGTCACACAGGGTGTCAGTGGACACGCGCCACTTCACACGTGTCACTCCTCATCTTCACTCCATGAAGAGCTCTGAGCAGGCTGAAGAGCTCTGATTCTGTCAGTGTGTCACACAGGGTGTCAGTGGACACGCGCCACTTCACACGTGTCACTCCTCATCTTCACTCCATGAAGAGCTCTGATTCTGTCAGTGTGTCACACAGGCTGAAGAGCTCTGATTCTGTCAGTGTGCCACACAGGCGGAAGAGCTCTGATTCTCTCAGTGTGTCACACAGATTGGCAGAGGACACGCGCCACCCATCCGCCACTCTCTAATTGAGAAGCAGCTGATTTAGACAGCGAGGCTTCAGAGAGGCTGTCACGGCTCCGGGGCCTCGGGGACCCCCACGGGAGGCCCGCCCCAGTGCCACTCCAGTCCCTGAGCCCCACGCCCTGCAGCAGGTGTTATTCGCCAGCACAGGTGCAGCAGATCACAGCATAATTAGTGCGAAGCCCCGAGAGAGCATCTTTCCAGAAAGCGGGTGTGTGCCAGGAATCTAAAAGCAGCCGTGCACCGTGGGGGCGTGCCATGCCTGGGGCAAACAACTAAATATGCTGTCCAGGCGCAGGTGCCAGCAGGCTTCAGAGTGCCCCCGAGGACTCTCGCCCATGCGCCGGCAGCTGCCAGTCACACAGCCGCTCCTTACTTTCCTGCATCCTGAAATAGATGCCAACCTGAGGTGGCACTGAGCCCTGGACCGCCAGCCACCTCCATGCACGCCTGTGACAGCTGCTTAATGTGCACGTGACAATGTAACCCACCAGCCTCGTGTGCTGTCTAACGCCACACAAGTGTGCAGCGGCGCAGGGCCTGAACTAGCACAACAGACATGGCTCCTCATTACAAGCATGGCAGTAACTGTAACCCACCAGTAAATCCACGAAACCTGTACACTAGCGGGCATAGGGTGACGCCCAGCACTAGTGGGTATTGGGTGAAGCTCTGCCCTAGAGGGTATAGGGTGAAGCTCAGCACTAGCGGGTATGGGGTGAAGCTCTGCACTAGCGGGTATAGGGTGAAGCTCAACACTAGTGGGTATAGGGTGAAGCTCTGCACGGGCGGGTACAGGGTGAAGCTCTGCACTAGCGGGCATAGGGTGACACCCAGCACTAGTGGGTATAGGGTGATGCTCAGCACTAGCGGGTATAGGGTGAAGCTCTGCACTAGCGGGTATAGGGTGAAGCTCGGCACTAGTGGGTATAGGGTGAAGCTCAGCACTAGCGGGTATGGGGTGAAGCTCTGCACTAGCGGGTATAGGGTGATCCTCAGCACTAGTGGGTATAGGGTGAAGCTCTGCACTAGCGGGTATAGGGTGATCCTCAGCACTAGTGGGTATAGGGTGAAGCTCTGCACTAGCGGGTATAGGGTGACGCCCAGCACTAGTGGGTATAGGGTGAAGCTCTGCACTAGTGGGTATAGGGTGACGCCCAGCACTAGTGGGTATAGGGTGAAGCTCTGCACTAGCGGGTATAGGGTGAAGCTCTGCACTAGCGGGTATAGGGTGAAGCTCTGCACTTGTGGGTATAGGGTGATCCTCAGCACTAGTGGGTATAGGGTGAAGCTCTGCACTAGCGGGTATCGGGTGGCGCCCAGCACTAGTGGGTATAGGGTGACACCCAGCACTAGCGGGTATAGGGTGAAGCTCTGCACTAGCGGGTATAGGGTGACGCCCAGCACTAGTGGGTATAGGGTGAAGCTCTGCCCTAGCGGGTATAGGGTGAAGCTCAGCACTAGCTGGTATAGGATGAAGCTCTGCACTAGTGGGTATAGGGTGACGCCCAGCACTAGTGGGTATTGGGTGAAGCTCTGCCCTAGAGGGTATAGGGTGAAGCTCAGCACTAGCGGGTATGGGGTGAAGCTCTGCACTAGCGGGTATAGGGTGATCCTCAGCACTAGTGGGTATAGGGTGAAGCTCTGCACTAGCGGGTATAGGGTGATCCTCAGCACTAGTGGGTATAGGGTGAAGCTCTGCACTAGCTGGTATAGGATGAAGCTCTGCACTAGTGGGTATAGGGTGACGCCCAGCACTAGTGGGTATTGGGTGAAGCTCTGCCCTAGAGGGTATAGGGTGAAGCTCAGCACTAGCGGGTATGGGGTGAAGCTCTGCACTAGCGGGTATAGGGTGATCCTCAGCACTAGTGGGTATAGGGTGAAGCTCTGCACTAGCGGGTATAGGGTGATCCTCAGCACTAGTGGGTATAGGGTGAAGCTCTGCACTAGCGGGTATAGGGTGACGCCCAGCACTAGTGGGTATAGGGTGAAGCTCTGCACTAGTGGGTATAGGGTGACGCCCAGCACTAGTGGGTATAGGGTGAAGCTCTGCACTAGCGGGTATAGGGTGAAGCTCTGCACTAGCGGGTATAGGGTGAAGCTCTGCACTAGTGGGTATAGGGTGAAGCTCTGCACTTGTGGGTATAGGGTGATCCTCAGCACTAGTGGGTATAGGGTGAAGCTCTGCACTAGCGGGTATCGGGTGGCGCCCAGCACTAGTGGGTATAGGGTGAAGCTCTGCCCTAGTGGGTATAGGGTGAAGCTCAGCACTAGCTGGTATAGGATGAAGCTCTGCACTAGTGGGTATAGGGTGACGCCCAGCACTAGTGGGTATTGGGTGAAGCTCTGCCCTAGAGGGTATAGGGTGAAGCTCAGCACTAGCGGGTATGGGGTGAAGCTCTGCACTAGCGGGTATAGGGTGATCCTCAGCAATAGTGGGTATAGGGTGAAGCTCTGCACTAGCGGGTATAGGGTGATCCTCAGCACTAGTGGGTATAGGGTGAAGCTCTGCACTAGCTGGTATAGGATGAAGCTCTGCACTAGTGGGTATAGGGTGACGCCCAGCACTAGTGGGTATTGGGTGAAGCTCTGCCCTAGAGGGTATAGGGTGAAGCTCAGCACTAGCGGGTATGGGGTGAAGCTCTGCACTAGCGGGTATAGGGTGATCCTCAGCACTAGTGGGTATAGGGTGAAGCTCTGCACTAGCGGGTATAGGGTGATCCTCAGCACTAGTGGGTATAGGGTGAAGCTCTGCACTAGCGGGTATAGGGTGACGCCCAGCACTAGTGGGTATAGGGTGAAGCTCTGCACTAGTGGGTATAGGGTGACGCCCAGCACTAGTGGGTATAGGGTGAAGCTCTGCACTAGCGGGTATAGGGTGAAGCTCTGCACTAGCGGGTATAGGGTGAAGCTCTGCACTAGTGGGTATAGGGTGAAGCTCTGCACTTGTGGGTATAGGGTGATCCTCAGCACTAGTGGGTATAGGGTGAAGCTCTGCACTAGCGGGTATCGGGTGGCGCCCAGCACTAGTGGGTATAGAGTGACACCCAGCACTAGCGGGTATAGGGTGAAGCTCTGCACTAGCGGGTATAGGGTGAAGGTCAGCACTAGTGGGTATAGGGTGAAGCTCTGCACTAGCGGGTATAGGGTGAAGCTCAGCACTAGTGGGTATAGGGTGAAGCTCAGCACTAGCGGGTATAGGGTGAAGCTCAGCACTAGTGGGTATAGGGTGAAGCTCTGCACTAGTGGGTATAAGGTGAAGCTCAGCACTAGTGGGTATAGGGTGAAGCTCTGCACGGGCGGGTACAGGGTGAAGCTCTGCACTAGCGGGCATAGGGTGACACCCAGCACTAGTGGGTATAGGGTGAAGCTCTGCACTAGTGGGTATAGGGTGAAGCTCGGCACTAGCGGGCATAGGGTGACGCCCAGCACTAGTGGGTATAGGGTGAAGCTCAGCACTAGCGGGTATAGGGTGAAGCTCAGCACTAGAGGGTATGGGGTGAAGCTCTGCACTAGCGGGTATAGGGTGAAGCTCAGCACTAGCGGGTATAGGGTGAAGCTCTGCACTAGCGGTATAGGGTGAAACTCAGCACTAACGGGTATAGGGTGATCCTCAGCACTAGTGGGTATAGGGTGAAGCTCTGTACTAGCGGTATAGGGTGAAGCCCAGCACTAGCGGGTATAGGGTGACGCCCAGCACTAGCGGGTATAGGGTGATGCCCAGCACTAGCGGGTATAGGGTGACGCCCAGCACTAGTGGGTATAGGGTGAAGCTCTGCACTAGTGGGTATAGGGTGAAGCTCAGCACTAGCGGGTATAGGGTGAAGCTCTGCACTAGCGGGTATAGGGTGATCCTCAGCACTAGTGGGTATAGGGTGAAGCTCTTCACTAGCGGGCATAGGGTGACGCCCAGCACTAGTGGGTATAGGGTGAAGCTCAGCACTAGTGGGTATAGGGTGAAGCTCTGTACTAGTGGGTATAGGGTGAAGCTCAGCACTAGCGGGTATAGGGTGACGCCCAGCACTAGCGGGTATAGGGTGAAGCTCAGCACTAGTGGGTATAGGGTGAAGCTCTGCACTAGCGGGTATAGGGTGAAGCTATGCACTAGCGGGTATAGGGTGATCCTCAGCACTAGCGGTTATAGGGTGAAGCTCTGCACTAGCGGGCATAGGGTGACGCCCAGCACTAGTGGGTATAGGGTGAAGCTCAGCACTAGTGGGTATAGGGTGAAGCTCTGCACTAGCAGGTATAGGGTGATCCTCAGCACTAGTGGGTATAGGGTGAAGCTCTGCACTAGCGGGCATAGGGCGACGCCCAGCACTAGTGGGTATAAGGTGAAGCTCAGCACTAGTGGGTATAGGGTAAAGCTCAGCACTAGTGGGTACAGGGTGAAGCTCAGCACTAGTGGGTATAGGGTGAAGCTCTGCACTAGCGGGTATAGGGTGATCCTCAGCCCTAGTGGGTATAGGGTGAAGCTCTGCACTAGCAGGTATAGGGTGACGCCCAGCACTAGTGGGTATAGGGTGAAGCTCAGCACTAGCGGGTATAGGGTGAAGCTCAGCACTAGCGGGTATAGGGTGAAGCTCAGCACTAGTGGGTATAGGGTGAAGCTCTGCACTAGTGGGTATAGGGCGAAGCTCAGCACTAGTGGGTATAGGGTGATCCTCAGCACTAGCGGGCATAAGGTGAAGCTCAGCACTAGTGGGTATAGGGTGACGCCCAGCACTAGTGGGTATAGGGTGATCCTCAGCACTAGTGGGTATAGGGTGAAGCTCTGAACTAGCGGGCATAGGGTGACACCCAGCACTAGCGGGTATAGGGTGAAGCTCAGCACTAAAGGGCATATGGTGAAGCTCAGCACTAGCCGGTTGTTAGCACTGATTTTCTATACTCTGGCCTGGTGGACAGATGTATAGAAGGCCAACATTTATTGTGACAGGGACAAAAACTGGGAAGCTGTAGCCTAACCAGTTTTGATAGCAGTGACTGGCGGTCTTCCGAGGTGTGAGCTTTTAAGGGGTCCACAATGAGGTCACACAATGGGAATCACAGATAACACTTAGACAGGATGTATACAAATACAGTTATTTATTTATGGCCAAAACACACTATGAAAAATTACTCCTAGCAAGTAGAGCTATCACACAAGACTAGTAAACTAAATTTATATATACATTCACTTTGTTATAGTGCATAATACAAATCAGAAACTCCTGAAAAGGAAAGTTTAGAATAGTATTATGCATTTATGGTCCACAGAGATGATCCCTAACCAAAATTGTCCATCCCTAAGTTGTGTGGGGCCTTTTTCCCAATAGTTCAGGTAAAGGTTCCACAGAAGTTTAGAGGCAGTAGAAAATGCAGGTAGGATCTCTGGAGTACAGTGAAGGGTTCTTAGGGTTAGGGTTCTACTAATGTCCAAAAGTACCCGTAACAGTCAGATGTCTTGTGCAAGCAAGCAATGGCAAAGCCAATAATGTTAGAATTAAGGTTTATTATAAGCCTTTTGAATTATAATGGGAGTATAGGGGTAGATTCAAAGCTCTGTAACATACCCCCCATACTCTGATTCTTCCCCAGATTTGACAGGGCAACAGAAGATGGTCTGAGGTTGCTTTTCCTGCCAAAAGTTGCAGTCCTTGATTACTAGCGGTTGTAGGTTCGAGCTGATCTCAGGTTGGTGTCTTTCACTGTTGCAATGACTCTCCATGGAAGAATGCAGCAAAACCCAATGGAGGACTGGACTCCGGTCAGGTAAGCAATTTCGGATGGTGGTCACCACAGCACAGTGATACAAAGGGACTCAGCAGCTACAGTCGGACTTTCCCTCCTCTCTCCGGTCACCTCAATGCTAGGATGCTGAATTTTCGCAGAGGTTAGCCTCGTAGGGCCAGCTGAGGATCTCCAAAATTTCAGGCTGAAACTCGAAACGGTAACGCCGCAGCACGGTAGCTCAAAATCGAATCTGGTCAGCCGCAGGATGATTCCCGGGCACTTCTGAAGGCAGTTTTTGTGCTGGGCACCGAGCAGACGTCAGTAATGGATGGTCCCTCCACTCCAAGGGTAGCAGCTCCTTCGCAGGACTACTAAAGACCGAGAGCAAGACAGGGCTCCTCCAGGACAGCAGCAGAAGTTGGTTGCCAGGCCTCCTTCAGTCGGGTCTCAGGTTTATTCACAGGTCTCGCAGCTGGATAGGATACTTGGCTCCTTCAGGTTTCTCCAGGAACTCTGACGAATGGGTGCAGGGGTCCTCTTATCCTAAAAGCCAGGTAAGAGATGCTGCCCTCACTAGCCAATAACAGGCCTAGCCCACACACACACCCCAGCAATGGTCCAATCAGGACCACTGGCAGGAACATTCATGCATACCACTCAGACACACCAAAACCAGTTTGTGGATTGGGATCAGACAGTACCAGCCCATTTCCTGCCAGTAAACACACACAGCCCTCCAGTAGCCCGCCTAAAGCCTCTGCTTTCCTGGGCACTGGAAGTCCTTATAAGGATTTTCCTGGCCTCTCAGGTCAGGAAGAAGGCTAAAGAACAAGATGGCAAAAGGACAAGTGAAAATGCTCATGGCACGGCCGTGTTTAACCAGTAGTCACAGTTAGTAGCCAAATGCCGAAAACGCGGTGAGGCTAAAACAAAAATTGAAAAAATGGGAAAAAGTCACTGCTGCAAAAAGCTTATCCTTTTAGCACACCTAGAGTAACCAAAAATCCTCTGAATGTTAGTCTAGGGCAAAATAAAAAGACACCCCATTGTACTGCAGTGTAAGCTGCATTGTACAATGATAAAAGTTACCACAAGTGATACAAAGTAACCAAAAGTAGTAACACAGTAACACAAGTAAGGGAAACAATGCTTCCCAGTACTGACAGCCTGAAAGACATGTCAGTTTCCCCATGACATCTAAGCAAAAGCCAGTCCAGTGAAGCTTGAGGCTTCAATGCGCTGTAATAAGTACAGGTCAGATTCAAAAATAAAAGCAAAATGTTTGGGGGTTCCATAAAGTTGGAAGGGAAGGGTGCAGTAAAGAGAAATATTTCCTAACACTTGCCCCCACTGCCCAGACTAAGGGACAAGGGGAACTAATCCACCCCTGGATGGGTGGCTCCTCTGTTCCAGTCAGTTATCCCTATTGGACAGCCCATCAACACTGCTACATTTGGGATTTGGCCTATAGTGAAGTTCAAGGCCTGCAGACACATGAACCACCTGAGCCACTTTGCATTCTCTCCCTTAACATTGATCAACCACTTCAAAGGCTTAGGGTGAGCATACACAGTGAAGTGAGTCCCATGGAGGCAGGACCTCAACTTAATTCCATACAATGGATAAACAACTCTTCTCCACTGAGGCCTCCTGGGGCAAACTGAGTTCTCCACTCCTAAACTGGTAGCTGATTAGACATATAGGATGTTCCTCACCTTTGTCATTAAGTTGTGAATGTTCTCCACCTATCCCAGTGCCCAGTGTTATAGGCATCAGGCTGCACTAAGAAAGGTCTCTTCCAATCAGGTGACCTTAAACCAGGGCCGTGACATAGGGATTCTTGAAGGCCTTCTCACAATCAGGGGACCTTAAAAACTCTTTAGATCGCCTATGAGTAATGAGGGCAGTCAGAGGGACAGCTATATTGATATAGGCTGCCACTTTACTCCTGTATTTCCCATTGTGACCCAGGAAGGTCCTCGCTTGGGCTTGGGTAGTGGGGGTTGCCCAGCTCTGTACATGAAGTTCTTCACTGAAAAGAGGTTGCATCTTGTCCCCACATACACACAACTTCATGCTTGAGGAAGGCCAATGGCTCCTGTTCATTTTGACACCTGGCTGTCTTTCTGAACAAGTTGGCCTGATGAAGGTCCTGACACCCAGTCTCTTGAGTCAGAACCAGTTCCTTCCAATTGGGGGTTGAATCTGCCATGTCATCCAGACATGTATTGCTGAGATCCACTTTCCCATTCAGTACAGGGGCTAAGCTCAGTTGACAGGTATCAGATGCAGCCACCAATCCAGAAGACCTTACACTGAAGTAGTGCTCTGAAAAGGCCGGAACTGCTGTCTCCTCCTCCGCATAGACTGACATACCCTGCAGAGAGATCATAACAGAACACAGAGCTCTAGTGTCTGTACAGAATGCAAAACTGGCTTTACCTGTATAACTCTCCAGTTCCTCAGATCTGGACTCTGGACAGCTAGAGTGCTCAAACACTCCTTGTTCCAACGTAAGGTGGATCTCACACCAACTGTCAGAACTTTCTCTTTGTTCTGAGTCACCAAAATACCCAAACTTGGTGGGTGCACTCACTCCCAGAATACAGTCTGTTTTACACCATCCTGTTAAAAGGGATGTCAGTGACAGCAAAGGGGATATATTGACTCAGCAAACTCTCCAGCTCACCTTGCAGATGTGGGGTCAGGTGAGGAGACACTAGGCCATCCTCACTGGAGCCATTAGAAGGGCTGTTTTGACACAGGCCAGGGAGACACATAGATTTCTCTAGCTCCCACTCTATAGCCGTAAGCAGGGCTCCAATTGTATCCTTCAAGACACAATCCTCCATACTATTCATAGGAAACTGCATGGCAACCTGTCCAGGTTACCCAGGCCTTCTGAATAGTTTACCTTGCCAGGCTGTGAAACATGGCAAGGCCCAGACCACTGACAGGTAGTCAGGGATTTGTAGAACAGATTTGACCAGAGAAGGTCCCACCTCCTTCTCTGGGGCTCACTTAGAGCTCCAATCAAACTCCCGAGAGATCTGACAGATCTCTCTCTCAAACCATCCTGTGGATGACAGCTCAGTGACACCTGACAGATCACATCACCATCCCTCCACTGGGTCTGACCACTACTGAGCACATCAGATGAGCTACCTCTGTAGCTGTCATTCAGTATGGTTTGAAGGCCTGACTTGGCAGTCATTCCTTGTGTGTTGGCACAAGGGCATATGGGATTGGGATCAGAAATCACCATTTGCAACCTATTGCCTGAGGTCTTCAGAGTCAAGGTGCTAATCAAATTAGGCCTTGTCTCTGGTAACAATGAGCACGCTGCTAAAAGTGAACTCTGGAGTAATTGAATTCCTGTCTCACTTCTGTCAACCTGGTGACAGAGAGTGAGACCCCTACACTGGGTTTCCTCTGAGACCGCCATCATGGGCCAGCAGGAATGTGTGTTAGACCACACAGGTGATACCCTGACACTAGGATGCATCACAACGGGAATGTTACACACAAACTGTAGGAGTAACCTCCAACCTCTCAGGTTTTCTCTGGTGGGTTTACTTTGCAGTCACCCACCTTCCTGGTGAATTTGTTGCTTCACTGGAGGAGAATCCTCCCATTTGAAGCAGGCCTTTCTCCATAGCCCTAGACAAGAAGGTTTCCTTTTCTGTTGGCCCGTACATCACTTTCTCCTGGGATTTTCCTCTACCTGTAGACTAGGCAGCTAAGGAGGCCCATAGGATTCAAGGTGTTCTGGTGGTCCTTCTTCCAAACTAGGAATAGGTACTCTTCGAACAACCTCAACATCAGTTGTAGGTAAGGCATATGGCATATTCTCCTTCCCTCTGCCTCTGTTTGTGACTCCACTAGCCATGGGTTTCCCCTTAGGCCTAGGCTTTCTCTTAGGCTTGGCTAAAACAGCCTGATTTTGAGACCTAGTGCTTGAAGGGTCTATCAGGAACTAAGTCTTGAAGGCTCAACTCATCCAGCACTCTTCTCGGAACCACTCTCCTGACATTGACAGTTGCCCTGATCATTTCTATATTCATAGCTTGAATGGCAGGTGCTACTGGAACATTAAGAGAGGGCCTACCAGCCAACTGAGTATCCCCCACAGGAATTCTGGCAAGGACCTGTGGGATTACCATGAAGGAAGTGACGTCAGTGGGACTGGGCCCAGTGTGCCTAACTGTAGAGGTAGTTACACCTAATACCTGAACACTATCCCCAGTAGAATTATCACTATGCAATAGGACAGGAACGGGAGCCAAGGCTCCAGCACTGCTAGTTTCCAAGGAATCTAGACTATCTTCAGACTCTTCCTCTGAGGGAATGCAGTCTAAAGGGAATGAGACACCTGCCATCTATTCTTCCTCATACTGAGAGAAGGCCAGACTGGCAGAGTGGACCCCCACGGTCTTACCCTTAAATCTAGGGCCCCCCTTCCTGTGGCCACTTGCTCCACAAGTGTAACAAGCCCCACTGGCACTTGAGACATAGGGAGGCTTAGAGTAGCCACTTACTTGCTTGGGAGGGTTAGTCCCACTACCCTGACCGGATTCTGATGGCTTCCCCTTATTAATCTTTTTGTGGGCCTTCTTGGACATAGTTTTATCAGTATCCCCACCCCCTTTCTCTTTCTGCTTCTTTCCTTCCTCCTGCTTACCTGAAGCAGGCTTGTCCTTATGGGACACTCTATGTGAAACCCATAAGTCAGCAGCAATGGGTAGCTTCTTTGGAGTTAACTCCTTTGAGTCAGCCAAATGCTGCTTAAGCTCTGGGGAACAAGAGGCAAACATATGTTCAAGCATGACCAAATTGACCATGCCCTCAAAGGTGGTGACCTTATCTCCAGCCACTCAAGTTTTTTTTAAAGAATCTGCAACAAAACATACATAGGTCATACATTCTTTCTTTTGTATTCTCTAAATCTCCTCAAGTTTTGGGCAGGAGTCTTCCCAAACTTGAGGATAAGAGATTGTTTAAGTTTTACAAAGTCTAACTTATCAACCTTTGACATTTCCATAAGGGCACTGCAGCCAGAATGGGGCAGTCTGCTGATCAGCCATGCAAACCTGTCAGCATCACTCACTCATTGTACCTCACATGCATACTCAAAAGTTACAAGCCAGTCAATGATGTAATTCTTCTCTTCATACATACTCAAGAGATCTTTAGGAAACCAAAGATGTGAAGGAAACCCAGAACCATCTACAGATCCTCTGGAGGAACCTTGTGAAGCCTGAATCTTGGCAAGCTCCAGCTGGTGATCCCTATCTTTCTGCCTTTCAACCCCCCCCCCCAAATTTGAAATCTGAAGGAATGATCAGTTCCCCATAACAACAGGGGAGTGAAGCTGAAGGCTTTAGTTCCCTTCAGAAAGTCAGAACAGGTTAAAAAACAGAGCCAAAAGAAAGGGGGTGCATAGACACTATGGCGAGAAAGTTGCAAAAAGAGATATGTTTCCTAACAAAGGGGCAATCTGCGAAATTGGTGCAGTGTAACAGGCAGTACAGGGCTACTAGCATCCAGGATAATCCAGGATCCTGTTTCAGAGGTGGTACAGGGCTACCAGCATCCAGGATACTGTTTCAGAGGTGGCACAGGGCTACCAGCATCCAGGATACTTTTTCACAGGCGGTACAGGGCTACCAGCATCCAGGATACGGTTTCACAGGCAGTACAGGGCTACCAGCATCCAGGATACTGTTTCACAGGCGGTACAGGGCTACCAGCATCCAGGATACTGTTTCACAGGCGGTACAGGGCTACTAGCATCCAGGATACTGTTTCACAGGCAGTACAGGGCTACCAGCATCCAGGATACTGTTTCACGAGCAGTACAGGGCTACCAGAATCCAGGATACTGTTTCACAGGCGGTAAAAGGCTACCAGCATCCAGGACACTGTTTAACAGGTCGTACAGGTCTACCAGCATCCAGGATACTGTTTAACAGGCAGTATAGGGCTACCTGCATCCAGGATACTGTTTAAGAGGCGGGAACAGGATCGATATGTTCATGATGTTAAACATCCGGGGGATCTCCGTGTGGGCTCCTTCTGTGATTCCCGCCTCTGGCAGCAGAACTTTCCTCTGCACTGGGCTTCCCTTCCTCACATGCTGCCGCCCTCTACTTGTCTCTATCCCTTCCTGCCCCTGTGTTGGCTTCTGTATCTGGTGCCTCTCTCACACTCCTACGTTGCTCCCCATCACCCTTATCAACCCAACTGCTACACCATTGGCTATCCTTCTGAATTCTCCTAGGGAGTGAAGCCCAGGTAGGTGCCAAAGTGAAGGCCGTATATCACTCCCTACGTATGCTTAGGAATGTGCTCCCCTTTGTGGCAGCATAAGACCACCCTGTGGTCATAGGGGCGTTAACCAACTCTCATCTCAATTACTGTAACAGTTTAATGGCAGGGATTCCAGCCAAACAGATGATGAGACTGCAAAGGGCCCAGAATGCGGCAGTTAGGTTAATTGCCCACTTAAGAAAAAGAGACCATGTGTAGCTTCGCGTAGAGCTCTCCACTGGTTGATGGTGGAGGATCGGGTGAAATTTAAGATAGCCTGCCTTATGCATAAGTGCTTCTATGATCATGCACCAAAATATTTGAGTGCCAGGATCCATCATCTCCAAGCAATAAGAGATCTCCGATCAGGAGATAAAATGTTGTTGACTATACCCCGGACTAAACAGATCTCAAAGGGAGATAGGAGGCTCTCGGTCTTCGGCCCAAAGGTATGGAACCAACTACCATTGACTATCCGCTCTTGTCCATCAATGAAAAGCTTCAGAAAAGCACTAAAAACCTTTCTATTTAAGTGAACCTGGGTGATCTATATCACAGTCGCTACATGTTGATCAAGGCACAAACCATAGTTAACATCTGTGCCCGAATGCAGTTTGTTCTGTTTGGTGCGCGTAATAAATATTCAAAATCAAAATCAAAATCAAATACAAGAAGCTTTACTGGCAAAAGCAAAAACATTGGCAAAAACATTGGCTACCCAGGCGAGACTAATGGACAGGAGATCTGAGCGCTTCTCCATGGTTGCAGTCATCACCCTCTATAGGGGTAAGGTGGTTCCTGCCTTAACATATGGAGCGGAAGCTAAGCCAAACATTCCTACAAAACTTTGGGCAACATTGGAAGGAACATGTTGGCGGAATATCCTCAACCTCCCAAACTCAACAGCAACAGCATCAATACGCAGAAAGCTCAGTATTTCATCTCATTCTGCAATTGTTGAATGGAAGAGATTGGCCTTGCTCCGTAAGATTACACTCGTGTCAAGCCCACCCATCTTCAAGATATTATACGAAGAACTCCTGAATGACTCAAACAAAATGTTACCAGAAAGGGGCAATAACAGAAAGAAAAAAAACGGACGAGTTAAGAGGAAGCTTCGAGAGAAGGATTGGATAAACACCCTTGACAAAGCAAATGCCAGTAAACTCTCCAGAGAATTACCAACTGACGTACAAAGTTAAACCAACTCTCCAAAAATGTCCAGATAGAAGATACAGAGAAACGTTGATGAGAATGCGGTTGAACCTGAAAAACACCAACAAGAGACATGCAATCCATGGTAAATCAGAATGTAGCTCCTGTAGATTCTGGAAACCATGAAACACCTTTGATCCATTGTAGTGGTCTGAGAGAGACGAGAGGAAGGTATCTAAGACCGCTGATGGAGGACTACAGGACGATTGATGATGAGGATTGTTGGGGAGTCTTGATAAGTGGGGCAAAAACAGCCTCGGTCATAGCTGCAGTGTCCATGATACAAACTATTCTTTTGCAGCTCTAAACAATAGCGTCTAGCAGAGAATAACAACCACAAAAGAGAGAATGAAATGAAATGAACGAACCAAGATCTAAAGCCGCACGGAACTCACACAGAACCCCAAATCGGAATCTCGTAACTTGGAACTCTCCCAAAAGCTTAAAATCTCACTACTGGGAACAACGTCTATACTAAGAGCGTGACCACGACTGGTGAACAGGATGATTCAAGATTCAAGAATCTAGAACTTAGAATCTAGATTACCAGGAAACAGTTGAAAAACCTGGAAAAAACGAATGAACAGTTTCCTTCCTTTAAAATTGAGGAAAGAAACAACACAGTGTAAACATGTAATGTATATGTAGAATGTAATTGTAATCTGTGTCTATAAGTTGTTGTGAAAGTCTTTGATAAACCAGATCACAATAATACACAAGCTGCAGATCTTCCAGCTTTTAGTTGCGGCTCCGTGGTCAGGCACATCTTAATTCCTTTTAGTTTTTATTTGTGTAGCACTTTACAACAGCTCAACAGATAGTCATGAATGCTGGTATTCATGGTACTGTCATGGCCCAGGGCAGCCATTCTAGCCTGCTTCACCTTGTCCCCCTCCTACCTAGCCTGTTGCCCCACATAGTATGGCTACTGCCCCCCCCCCACTCCTGCCTTGTGGTCTTCTGCTCATTTATCCACCCAACCACCATCAGACACATTCCACACTCCCCTTGTCACACCCCACACAGGCATACCTCTCCCCCGAGCCACAGCCGCGCGATACAAACCCACCCTGACACACACGTGCATCCCCAATGTGCACTTAACACGCACATCCCCACGCTGGATCCAGCGCCTCAAATCCCCTTCAGGCGTAGCCCCGCCTCCCTTGCATACTCTTACAGGCACACATTCACCATCCCTCCATGCCACACCACCACCCTCAACCACAGGGCAGGGGGGAGGGAGAAGAGGAAGTTAAGTGTCTCAATGGACAACTAGACAATCCTGCAACAACGAGCCCTCCTTGGCTGGCCAGAATTGTGTGATTATGGACAAATTACTGAAAACCCCATCCTTCTGTTGGCCTACAAAATCTATAGGTGCCTAGAAATAAGATGAAGAGCGGTGAAAGATACATTACTAACCCCCCATAGCGTCTCGCTAGTGCATGCACTCCCATCATCTGTCTCTCTCCCTCCTAACATGGTGAGCAGTGTATCCCCAGTGCATGCACTCCCATCATCTGCATCTCTCCCTCTTAACATGGTGAGCAGTGTCTCTCTAGTGCATGCACTCCCATCATCTGTCTCTCTCCCTCCTAACATGGTGAGCAGTGTATCCCCAGTGCATACACTCCCATCATCTGCATCTCTCCCTCTTAACATGGTGAGCAGTGTCTCTCTAGTGCATGCACTCCCATCATCTGTCTCTCTCCCTCCTAACATGGTGAGCAGTGTCTCTCTAGTGCATGCACTCCCATCATCTGCCTCTCTCCCTCTAAACATGGTGAGCAGTGTCTCTCTAGTGCATGCACTCCCATCATCTGCCTCTCTCCCTCTTAACATGGTGAGCAGTGTATCCCCAGTGCATGCACTCCCATCATCTGCATCTCTCCCTCTTAACATGGTGAGCAGTGTCTCTCTAGTGCATGCACTCCCATCATCTGCCTCTCTCCCTCTTAACATGGTGAGCAGTGTCTCTCTAGTGCATGCACTCCCATCATCTGCATCTCTCCCTCTTAACATGGTGAGCAGTGTCTCTCTAGTGCATGCACTCCCATCATCTGCCTCTCTCCCTCTTAACATGGTGAGCAGTGTCTCTAGTGCATGCACTCTCATCATCTGTCTCTCTCCCTCCTAACATGGTGAATAGCGTCTCTCTAGTGCATGCACTCCCATCATCTGCCTCTCTCCCTCTTAACATGGTGAGCAGTGTCTCTCTAGTGCATGCACTCCCATCATCTGCCTCTCTCCCTCTTTACATGGTGAGCAGTGTCTCCCCAGTGCATGCACTCCCATCATCTGTCTCTCTCCCTCTTAACATGGTGAATAGCGTCTCGCTAGTGCATGCACTCCCATCATCTGCCTCTCTCCCTCTTAACATGGTGAGCAGTGTCTCTCTAGTGCATGTACTCCCATCATCTGCATCTCTCCCTCTTAACATGGTGAGCAGTGTCTCTCTAGTGCATGCACTCTCATCATCTGCCTCTCTCCCTCTTAACATGGTGAGCAGTGTCTCTCTAGTGCATGCACTCCCATCATCTGCCTCTCTCCCTCTTAACATGGTGAGCAGTGTCTCTCTAGTGCATGCACTCCCATAATCTGCCTCTCCCTCTTAACATGGTGAATACCGTCTCTCTAGTGCATGTTGGGGGTCGCCTGCCATGGTCATCCGGCAGGCGCCCCTGGGCGCTATCTCGGCTAGCGCCGTGCTGTCCCACTAGGTGTGTGGGTGGGGGCCTGCCATGGACATCCGGCAGGGCCCCGGGTGCCAGGGCCTCTGGCACCCTGGCGTGGGGTCACAGCCTGCCAGGCCTCTGACCGAGGGAACCTCGACTGCCATCCTGGCATGCGGGTCCCTCAGTGTCTGGGCGTGCAGGCCTGCGCCTCCACGTGTAGGCCTGGGGCCTACATGGATAATGAGACACGGACTCAGTCGTTCCTCTTTGGGAGTCTGCAGCCGCTCTGTCTCACGTGCCTGCAGGAGCTCCTTTTATTAGCTTGGGCCATGACACAGTCATGGCCCCTCTTAAAGGGGCAACACACGTGGGAGGAACACATCCCCTTAAAGGGGCAATACACATTGGGAGGGTCACCCGTAACACTCCTCCTTTTTCATAACAAACAAACAAACATGGCTGACACATACTTGCGTCCCAGTGGTTACAGAGCGACAAACTACTTCTTGCTTCAGACCCTGCTGAAACAACCACATTCTAAGCTATGACACGGCCACCTGCATAATGACTCAAAATGATAACAAACCTCACACCAAACACTTCTCCGTGGGGAAAACAGTTGCGGGGTGAGCTACCCGTGGAATGTAGGCCTTTCCCCACAGTTTACAAACCCTTTATTAACCTGGGGTTAGAACTTGCAACTATTAACAAAACACCATATGCGGCTGGCGCTGTGTACGCCCCATATATGCGGGGCCACCGCTTCACCTTATGGCTCACTACGGAGACCACTCTAAGCATGTTAGTAATAGACAGGTCCACAGCGGCACTGCACCAGATTACAGAGTCCTCTTTACGCAGTCGTAGGACCGCAGGATGTCATCTCGCCTACTACTGGCATCAGCTCAGGATTCACTTCCCGGGTCCAGGTCATGTGACAGTACAGTCCATGGCCGGCAAAGCCGCACCTGGGGGTACCAGGGGCCACATCGGCCTCGTTCCTTGATGTTCATAGCCGATCCGCGGGACACCGGTCACTAGTCATTCCGCTTCTCCTTTGGCTGTTGGCGGGGCACGGTGCTGTTGATCGGGCACGGGGTGATCGGTCATCACCTGCCCCTTCTCCGGCGATGTTCCCCGGTCCGAAGTGTCTCCTTCCACCCGGACCGCACACGGGCGCACAAACCCTCAAGCTGAGCTGCTACTCCCTTCTATCCTGACGTACTGACCCCTAGGGTTGGGGTCCAGGGCTTTCTGGTTTGCTGGTAAGTCACACAGACCTTCGATGTCGTAGCATGCAGGGTGTCCTTGGCGACCCGCTGTCTGAGCCCACCAGTCTGGCAGGCCGGGTGGCTCTTGTTCCGCTGTGTTCTGCTGGCACTGTGCCGGGAGGTGACCACCTCACTGCAGGTCGACCTCCCCTTGTCCTTGTTGTCACCGTGCCCCTTCCTTGTCTGGCTGGCATCGCTGTGGTGCCGGCGGATTGCTACTGCCCAGCCGCTAGTGCTGTGCCGACATGGCATACGTGATCGCTCACATTCCGCTGGATTGAATGGCCTCACCCCGACCTGCCCAGTGCACCACCTCTTCATGGGAGTGTCACGGTCAACCTCCACTCCTTGGCCCTCAGGTGGTCCAGTGGGGACTTCCGTGGCAAGACGTCGAGTCCCCTTGCAGGGCGGGCACAGAATCCTCCATGTCGGTTTGTCCTCGCACTCGATGATGCTGACATCCCGGTGTACAATGCCCAGGGATCAGGACAATGAAACGATCCGGAGTACACTGCACAGGGCGTGGGATGCTGATCTGTTCCCACTCGGGTTCTGATGAACATGAGGGTGGAAGTCCCCGGTTGATCACAACATGGCTATCCAGTGGCCCCCTATGGTGTACTGGGGTCATCTCTTCCTCAGGCCGGAGCATGCACCTGTGGTAGTGCACCACTCCTGACTGGACGAGGCTGGCACCGCGGCGCCGGACGTGGTGTGGGCGGCCCCTTGTC
This sequence comes from Ambystoma mexicanum, assembly GCF_040938575.1. Lineage (NCBI taxonomy): Eukaryota > Metazoa > Chordata > Amphibia > Caudata > Ambystomatidae > Ambystoma > Ambystoma mexicanum. Next base: position 37,584,992 of record NC_090927.1, read on the forward strand.
CCTTGTTGGCCATGGTGGGGTAGGGCTCTTCTTTCACGGCTCCAGGCCGGAGCAAGTCCTTGTGGGGCCCTGGGTGATGCTAGCAGGCCGGCAGGGCCACCAGCTCCTTGATCCTCCGATGTTCCAGTAGGGGATCTTGGTGGGAGGGTGTCGAGGCCGTCTGCGGGGCCGGCAAGACATCTTCGTTGTCAGGGTGATCTATCTTCCTCTGGCCCTGTCACTAAAATGTCCATAGTGCTGGGCGCCGGATGCTGAAATGTCCTGGCTTGGAGTTCTGAGGAGTGTCGATCAGCAAATTGCCACCGTTTGTGCGCCGAGGCCACTTGTTCTTCCGGCAGTACGGCGCGCCCGTGGCCGTGGGACACCCGTGACAGTTTGATGTCGACAGCGGGGTTCTGCGAATGGTGTCGGCAGGCGCCCGAGTCTTACTCAGTTCCCGGGGCAGGCGTCTGCGCTTTTGATGCATTTAGATTCTCCATGCACTGCCACATGACCGCCGTCACTTCCCTTCTTGTTTTCTTGCTGGCACTGTGCATGGAGGTGACCACCGGTGCAGGACACAGCACTTCCCATCATTACTCGTGTCCCCGAAGTTCCATTGGACCATCCTGCCCTCCACGACTTGCCAGGGGGGCCCGGGATTACTGAAGAGCCGTCACTTCACGCCCCACTGCGCCGATGACTGGCGCCGCAGTTACTTTTAGTAATTTGTCTTCCTTTGAGGCCTTCCCCTCCATGAGCCCTCTCCTTCCTGGGGGAAGATGCGGCCTCACCTTGCCTTCCCCTCCATGGGCCCTCTCCTTCCTGGGGGAAGATGCGGCCTCACCTTGCCTTCCCCTCCATGGGCCCTCTCCTTCCTGGGGGAAGATGCGGCCTCACCTTCTCCGGGCGGGGTTTGTATTGCGGGCAGGCACCCTCCCTTAGGGATTTTCTTCCACACCGCGGCGGGGCCAGCGGCAGCTCACGCGGCCGACGCCGCTTTCCTTCGACGCCATTTTCATTGTTGTATTTATTTTTCTTTTTTTTTTTCTTTTTTTATTTTTTTTTTCTTTAGGGCCCGGGTGGATGTTGGGGCCGTCTCTGGGGGGGGCGCGGCAGCTGTTTGGCGACTCCCCCTTTCTTTCATCCTTTTTTTTTTTCTTAGCGTCCACGCGGGTGGGGGAGGGGCACTCAGCTCACCTCTTTGTTACGGCTCCCGAGGGGTGGAGGCGGGGAAAGACATCGTCCCTACCGGGCAGCCGGCAGCCATTCCTCCCCGCGGGGGAGGGGTGGACAGCCGCCTTCGCTTCGTCCGTCTTCTCTTTTGTTTTCTTTGCTCCGGTTCTCGGAGCACCGTCCAGCCCCCTCGTGGGCCCTGATGGTGGGGCCTGAAGGCGGGGCGAGGCTCTGTCTCCCCACGTCCGTGGCCAGCTTCGCCGCCATACTTGTCCTCACGAGGAGAGTGCATCAGCTGGCACGGTGCCGCCAGCATATGCATCTTCACGCGGCCGACGCCGCGGATCAGACCACCTCCACAAGGTTGGGGAAAACGGCTCCCTCCGTTGTCTTCATTGCGGCAGAGCGCCGCCAGGTGTGAATCCCACCGCGGGGTAGCCCGGGCCTCCCTCGCCCATGCCACGGCGGTGAGGCGCAGGCCACGCGAAACCGCGGTAGGACCGGACGCTCCTCTTCCAGTGCACCTCACCGCAGGGCAGCCTGGGCCTACACCGGCCATGTCACGGCGGTGCGGCGCAGGCCACGCGATACCGCGGTGGGGCTTGATACTCCTCTTCCTCCCCCTTTCCACTCACTGGCGGAAAAGTTCAACGCGGGCTCGTGGTCCTCGTCGCCATTGTTGGGGGTCGCCTGCCATGGTCATCCGGCAGGCGCCCCTGGGCGCTATCTCGGCTAGCGCCGTGCTGTCCCACTAGGTGTGTGGGTGGGGGCCTGCCATGGACATCCGGCAGGGCCCCGGGTGCCAGGGCCTCTGGCACCCTGGCGTGGGGTCACAGCCTGCCAGGCCTCTGACCGAGGGAACCTCGACTGCCATCCTGGCATGCGGGTCCCTCAGTGTCTGGGCGTGCAGGCCTGCGCCTCCACGTGTAGGCCTGGGGCCTACATGGATAATGAGACACGGACTCAGTCGTTCCTCTTTGGGAGTCTGCAGCCGCTCTGTCTCACGTGCCTGCAGGAGCTCCTTTTATTAGCTTGGGCCATGACACAGTCATGGCCCCTCTTAAAGGGGCAACACACGTGGGAGGAACACATCCCCTTAAAGGGGCAATACACATTGGGAGGGTCACCCGTAACAGTGCATGCACTCCCATCATCTGCCTCTCTCCCTCCTAACATGGTGAGCAGTGTCTCTCTAGTGCATGTACTCCCATCATCTGCCTCTCTCGCTCTTATCATGGTGAGCAGTGTATCCCCAGTGCATGCACTCCCATCATCTGTCTCTCTCCCTCTTAACATGGTGAATAGCATCTCTCTAGTGCATGCACTCCCATCATCGGCCTCTCTCCCTCTTAACATGGTGAGCAGTGTCTCTCTAGTGCATGCACTCCCATCATCTGCATCTCTCCCTCTTAACATGGTGAGCAGTGTCTCTCTAGTGCATGTACTCCCATCATCTGCATCTCTCCCTCTTAACATGGTGAGCAGTGTCTCTCTAGTGCATGCACTCTCATCATCTGCCTCTCTCCCTCTTAACATGGTGAGCAGTGTCTCTCTAGTGCATGCACTCCCATCATCTGCCTCTCTCCCTCTTAACATGGTGAGCAGTGTCTCTCTAGTGCATGCACTCCCATCATCTGCCTCTCCCTCTTAACATGGTGAATACCGTCTCTCTAGTGCATGCACTCCCATCATCTGCCTCTCTCCCTCCTAACATGGTGAGCAGTGTCTCTCTAGTGCATGTACTCCCATCATCTTCCTCTCTCCCTCCTAACATGGTGAGCAGCGTCTCTCTAGTGCATGCACTCCCATCCTCTGCCTCTCTCCCTCCTAACATGGTGAGCAGTGTCTCTCTAGTGCATGCACTCTCATCATCTGCCTCTCTCCCTCCTAACATGGTGAGCAGTGTCTCTCTAGTGCATGTACTCCCATCATCTGCCTCTCTCGCTCTTAACATGGTGAGCAGTGTATCCCCAGTGCATGCACTCCCATCATCTGTCTCTCTCCCTCTTAACATGGTGAATAGCGTCTCTCTAGTGCATGCACTCCCATCATCTGCCTCTCTCCCTCTTAACATGGTGAGCAGTGTCTCTCTAGTGCATGCACTCCCATCATCTGTCTCTCTCCCTCTTAACATGGTGAGCAGTGTCTCTCTAGTGCATGCACTCCCATCATCTGCCTCTCTCCCTCTTAACATGGTGAGCAGTGTCTCTCTAGTGCATGCACTCCCATCATCTTTCTCTCTCCCTCCTAACATGGTGAATAGCGTCTCTCTAGTGCATGCACTCCCATCATCTGTTTCTCTCCCTCCTAACATGGTGAATAGCGTCTCTCTAGTGCATGCTCTCCCATCATCTTTCTCTCTCCCTCCTAACATGGTGAATAGCGTCTCTCTAGTGCATGCACTCCCATCATCTGCCTCTCTCCCTCTTAACATGGTGAGCAGTATCTCTCTAGTGCATGCACTCCCATCATCTGTCTCTCTCCCTCCTAACATGGTGAATGCCGTCTCTCTAGTGCATGCACTCTCATCATCTGCCTCTCTCCCTCTTAACATGGTGAGCAGTGTCTCTCTAGTGCATGCACTCTCATCATCTGCCTCTCTCCCTCTTAACATGGTGAGCAGTGTCTCTCTAGTGCATGCACTCTCATCATCTGCCTCTCTCCCTCTTAACATGGTGAGCAGTGTCTCTCTAGTGCATGCACTCTCATCATCTGCCTCTCTCCCTCTTAACATGGTGAGCAGTGTATCCCCAGTGCATGCACTCTCATCATCTGCCTCTCTCCCTCTTAACATGGTGAGCAGTGTCTCTCTAGTGCATGCACTCTCATCATCTGCCTCTCTCCCTCTTTACATGGTGAGCAGTGTCTCTATAGTGCATGCACTCCCATCATCTGCCTCTCTCCCTCTTAACATGGTGAGTAGTGTCTCTCTAGTGCATGCACTCCCATCATCTGTCTCTCTCCCTCCTAACATGGTGAATCGTGTCTCTCTAGTGCATGCACTCCCATCATCTGCCTCTCTCCCTCTTTACATGGTGAGCAGTGTCTCTCTAGCGCATGCACTCCCATCATCTGCCTCTCTCCCTCTTAACATGGTGAGCAGTGTCTCTCTAGCGCATGCACTCCCATCATCTGCCTCTCCCCCTCTTTACATGGTGAGCAGTGTCTCTCTAGCGCATGCACTCCCATCATCTGTCTCTCTCCCTCCTAACATGGTGAGCAGTGTCTCTCTAGTGCATGCACTCCCATCATCTGCCTCTCTCCCTCTTAACATGGTGAGCAATGTCTCTCTAGTGCATGCACTCCCATCATCTTTCTCTCTCCCTCCTAACATGGTGAATAGCGTCTCTCTAGTGCATGCACTCCCATCATCTTTCTCTCTCCCTCCTAACATGGTGAATAACGTCTCTCTAGTGCATGCACTCCCATCATCTGTCTCTCTCCCTCCTAACATGGTGAATAGCGTCTCTCTAGTGCATGCACTCCCATCATCTGTCTCTCTCCCTCCTAACATGGTGAATAGCGTCTCTCTAGTGCATGCACTCCCATCATCTGCCTCTCTCCCTCTTAACATGGTGAGCAGTGTCTCTCTAGTGCATGCACTCTCATCATCTGCCTCTCTCCCTCTTAACATGGTGAGCAGTGTCTCTCTAGTGCATGCACTCTCATCATCTGCCTCTCTCCCTCCTAACATGGAGAGTGGCGTCTCTCCAGTGCATGCACTCTCATCATCTGACTCTCTCCCTCATAACATGGTGAGCAGTGTCTCTGTCATGATCTCTGCTTCCAAAAGGTCAGGGTTTTCCCAACTCCCTTGGAAGCAGATCCATAACCCAGGTTCCGAGTGCCAACCAGTCCCAATTGGGACCTTTTGGACCCAGTCCTGGCGCCAGTGGCACCAGGCTCATAAATATGCCCAGTCCAAGCGCTGGAAGCGCCGGGCTCATAATGCTTGGGTGGACTTACCTGCAGCAGACCATGCTGCTTACTTGCCTGCCAGTTGAGCCTCTGATCCTCTTCTGTTTGGAACTACTTTTTCTGTTGGGTGGGGCAGGAGCCACTCCCTAGATTCAGAACACTGGAACTCTTCTGGAAAGCAGGAACTCTTTTCTTACCTAGGCGTGGCTGTGGAAGGAGACACCTAAGCACTACAGGAGGCTATTTAAACCACACCCGATGGATGAATCTTGCTTTGCGTTATTCTGCATCCTCTGCAGCAGAACGCTCATCGTGTCTTCTGCATCTGATCCTGGGCCTAAGGAAAAAGGCTTACCATCCTGAATCCAGTCTTCAGCAACACCTATAAAGACAAGAAAGAACAGGTTAGCATTACGGTCTTCAGTGACAGCTCTTCACTTACCTGGTCCATCGGCTGTCACCAACGCCTTGCGGTGCATTCCGGCATCTGAAAGACAAAGGCTTACCTACTCTTCGTGCGCTCCGGAGGTCTTCACACTGCATTTCGGCATCTGAAAGACAAAAGCTTACCAACTCTTCGCACGCTCCGGAGGCCTTCGGCGCTGCATCCCGCATCTGAAAGACAAAACAAGGTGCGTTTAAAGACTTTGGGGAACTTTAATACTCACGTGCCATTACTCCTTTCCACATCTAACCCAGTGGGTATTCCGGCACCCTGCAGCCGCTCCGAACTTGTACCTGCAAAATAAAAAGACAGTTAGAGCGCATCGTGAAGCAGGCAACAAGCGCTTACTTACGTGCTTCCAGGCGCTTCTATTCATCACACGGGCTCCATCTTCAACTCACTTCAGCCCGTCATCCGCCATCGCCGGAACCCTGCAAAACAAGAAACATCATTACTAAAGACTTTAAAGACATTAGAATTACTCGAAACTTACCGTTCGTGCAGTAAACGACGGACAGCAGTCCTCTGAAGTCAAGAGGCCTGCTTCCCTTATCCAGTGAAGAAACTGGTTACAGCACCCTGCCACGAGGCAGATGGAGAGCACGCCGTTCACTTACCTAAGGTGAGAGCGTTAACCTTTGGGGTTCTACAGGAGAAGAGAAAGGGAAGAAGAGAGAGACATTCAATAACCCAGTTCCTTAATCCCATATTTTCTATCTGCAGACATCTTACCCTTCAAGTCAGACATACAGTGCACAGAGGTCCAGCCCAAAGAGCCAGCCGTGTGTTGCACATCACCTTTGAAGATACGGTATACGCCCAGTCAAGACCGGCGCCTATACGGGAATCAGGTGAGCGTTACAGTCTCTCTAGCGCATGCACTCCCATCATCTGCCTCTCTCCCTCTTTACATGGTGAGCAGTGTCTCTCTAGTGCATGCACTCCCATCATCTGTCTCTCTCCCTCCTAACATGGTGAATAGCGTCTCTCTAGTGCATGCACTCCCATCATCTGCCTCTCCCTCTTAACATGGTGAATAGCGTCTCTCTAGTGCATGCACTCCCATCATCTGCCTCTCTCCCTCCTAACATGGAGAGTGGCGTCCCTCCAGTGCATGCACTCTCATCATCTGCCTCTCTCCCTCTTAACATGGTGAGCAGTGTATCCCCAGTGCATGCACTCCCATCATCTGTCTCTCTCCCTCTTAACATGGTGAGCAGTGTCTCTCTAGTGCATGTACTCCCATCATCTTTCTCTCTCCCTCCTAACATGGTGAATAGCGTCTCTCTAGTGCATGCACTCCCATCATCTGCCTCTCCCTCTTAACATGGTGAATAGCGTCTCTCTAGTGCATGCACTCCCATCATCTGCCTCTCTCCCTCCTAACATGGAGAGTGCAGTCTCTCCAGTGCATGCACTCTCATCATCTGCCTCTCTCCCTCTTAACATGGTGAGCAGTGTATCCCCAGTGCATGCACTCCCATCATCTGTCTCTCTCCCTCTTAACATGGTGAGCAGTGTCTCTCTAGTGCATGCACTCCCATCATCTGTCTCTCTCCCTCCTAACATGGTGAATAGCGTCTCTCTAGTGCATGCACTCCCATCATCTGCCTCTCTCCCTCTTAACATGGTGAGCAGTGTCTCTCTAGTGCATGCACTCCCATCATCTGTCTCTCTCCCTCCCAACATGGTGAATAGCGTCTCTCTAGTGCATGCACTCTCATCATCTGCCTCTCTCTCTCTTAACATGGTGAGCAGTGTCTCTCTAGTGCATGCACTCCCATCATCTGTCTCTCTCCCTCCTAACATGGTGAATACCGTCTCTCTAGTGCATGCACTCCCATCATCTGTCTCTCTCCCTCTTAACATGGTGAGCAGTGTCTCTCTAGTGCATGCACTCCCATCATCTGCCTCTCTCCCTCTTAACATGGTGAGCAGTGTCTCTCTAGTGCATGCACACCCATCATCTGTCTCTCTCACTCCTAACATGGTGAATAGCGTATCTCTAGTGCATGCATTCCCATCATCTGCCTCTCTCCCTCTAAACATGGTGAGTAGTGTCTCTCTAGTGCATGCTCTCCCATCATCTCTCTCTCCTCTTAACCATAGCTCTCAACTCACCCGCTTTTGGCGGGTGTCAACCGCCTTGCAAAGGGCTGACTCAACCGCCAAGCCTCCTGCACTCCCATTCATTCCAATGGGCGTCTCACCCGCCAAAAACAAAATCGGGTGATTTCACCTGCCTTTGCGAGGCAAATGGATGAGAGCTATGTCTTAACATGGTGAGCAGTGTCTCTCTAGTGCATGTACTTCCATCATCTGTCTCTCTCCCTCCTAACATGGAGAGTGGCGTCTCTCCAGTGCATGCACTCTTATCATTGTTATATACGCCTTACGTCCCATGAGCACGGTGACGTAAGGTACCTAAAATAAAGAGCCCGCCCCGGACACAATTTATACCACGTGTCGTGTCTGTTTGTAGCTCTGCACAGCCGGGCCTTCCACGCAGGCAACGAGGGACAAACTGAACAATCAAGACAAACATAAGCTACAACTCGGCCTACAAGCCCTCGGCAGGGGCACATTTTTTGGAGACACGGAGGGAGGCCCATTCCCCACCCGAAAAAAAACGTTTTTTCTTCCTGTTATCTTTTTACTCCATCTCCTCCTGCAACGCCTGGACATCCGAAGACAACAGGACATCAAACAAACTGAGGTAGATGTGAACCAGTGGTCTACCTGAAACCCATTCTCAGGCCAGGTGACGCAGTAGGAGCCACTGCACCGCATACAGCAATTGAGAAGAGCCCCTGGGTACCTCAATGCCCCATCAACACAAAGGTCACGAAGGTGAGGAGTGATTCACCGCACATACATGTCAACTATGGAAATTCCGGCTCCGGGAACAACATGGCGACTTGTCTGTCCACACCCAGACCCAGCACGTCATCGAGGATAGCAGCGTCAATGACACCCACAGCACCATCCTCTCGACCTCGCGGTGGGACGACAATGGCGCTTGGGCCATTCGACCCCTACACCGACCCATCGTCAGTGGGCCTCCGCTGGCTATTGTGGATCCAGAAGTTTGAGATGGTGATGGACTGCAAAGACATCACAACGCCCAGGAAGATGATGTCACACCTTCTGCTCAATGTGGGTGACAAAGTCCAGCGCATTTTCAACTAACTGGTAATCGGCAATGGTTCAGACATCTACCAACTGGCCAAAGAAGCTGTCATGGCACATTTCATGCCACAACTGAACCCGGACTACGAAACTTTTATCTTCTGTGCCACTATTCAGATTGAGGAGGAAACACTTGACGCCTACCACACAAGACTCAGGAAACTCACACTCTTGTGTGAATTCCACAATGTTGAGAAGGAGATAAGACACCAAATCATCAATGGCATGCACTCTGAAAAACTGCGCAGAATGGTGTTGAGCAAAAAAGGCATTCCCCTAGCCGGGATCCTCAAATTTGGACGTCAAAGAGAACTCTCGCTCGTGAAGGCGTCACATATGAGCACCACATTGCAGAAGCTCCAACTGATGCCGGCAACGGCGACAATAGCTCAAATCACCAATCGCCAACCGCTGAGGGAAGATTTCAATGAAACAAACAACTCACCACGGTGGCAATCAAGGATCCCAGGGCCTACAAAGTGTGGATGGTGCGGAGGTGTGCATCATGTAAGAAGAAATTTCCCAGCACAAGGAACCACGTGCTGAGCATGTGGCCGGAAGGACCACTATGCGACAGTCTGCAAATCGTCAATGCAATCACAACGCCCCCAACCCCAACTGCAACAAGGCAAAGGCATCCCCAAGAAGAAGAAACAAGCCAACGCCCACTGCATAGAGACTGCCAATTCATCAACCGACGAATCCAGTATGATCAGGGTGACCCAACGAAAGATGCGGGAAGTGGACAAACGAGAAGGAGGAGGAATGTCTGCCTAGTCTCAGCACTTGAACACAGAGACATGGAGTCGGCAAAGAGACAAAGAAGACGCAAATGCCTAGTGGCCATACAGGGCCAAGAGACACAAATGACAATTGACACTAGAGCATCAGTAAATGTCATACTGGCAACAATGTTCCAAAAGCTGCGTCCCCGTCCGGCCTAAAGCCAACGGATACACTGTTATTTGCCTATGGATGCAAAACCCACTACCAGCGGAGGATCACTTCAGAACAACAGCAGAGGCGATCGAGTCCTACAGTCAAGGGTATACATCGTCAATGCACGAATCAAATGCATACTAAGTGGTGATGCAGCGGAAAACCTGGCACTAATCCGTTTCATCTGTGATGTAACAGACTCAACAGACATCACCAGCCTCCTCGGGAAGTACTCGGGCATCCTTAAAGGCATTGGATGCCTAAAAGGAAAACTTATAAAGCTCCACATCGACCAATCAGTACAGCCCAAAGCAGTGCATCACAGAAGAACCCCGTTCCACATGAGGGACCTAGTCGAAAAAGAGCTGTGAGAACTTGAAAAACCAGGAATCATATTAGAGGTAACTGGGCCAACACCGACAATGAAGCCGAAGCAACTGGGAAAGGTGAGAATCTGCCTCGACATGCACCTTCCAAATGCAGCAATGAAGCGGGAATGACAAATCACCCCCACCTTTGACGAAATTATTATGGACCTCACAGGGTCGAAAGTGTTCTCGAGAATTGACCTCAACGCTTGGTACCATCAGTTGAAGCTACATCGTGGCTCAAGATATATCACTACCTTCTCCACGCACCTGGGCCTACGCCAATACGAAAGGCTGAGTTTCGGCATCTCCTCAGCGGCATAGGTTTTCCAGCAAGCCATCCAGGAGGTGATACAGGGCATCCCCAGAGTGCTGAATGTCAGCGGTGACATCCTCATCCATGCCAGCGACAGATACGAACACACGCGTCGCCTCGAGATGGTGCTCAGCGGGTTGGAGGCCACAGGTTTGACCATCCACCGGGAAAAGTGCGAATTCATGAAGGAGGAGATCACATTTTTCGGGTACGTGTTTAACAGCGCTGGAGTTTCGGCTGAACCTCAAAAAGTTGCGGTCATTAACGAAGCCTCTCCCCCAACAACACCCACAGAGGTACACAGATTCTTGGGAATGGCGACATACTGCGGGAGGTTTATCCCCAACCTGGCAACAAGGTTTGAGCCGCTTGGAGAACTCACCAAATCTAACACCAAATGGGCCTGGAGCCTTGACTGCCAGGAGGCGTTCCAGCAGATCAAAACATCCCTCTCAGCTGAGACAACAATGGCCTACTATGTCCCCACACTATCAACAGAACTGTATGTCGACGCCAGACCTGCCAGATTTGGGGCCATCCTTGTTCAAGTAGCTCAAACAGGGGAGACAAAGCCAATCGCCTATGCCTCTCACACCCTAACACCAACAGAACAATGGTACTCACACATAGAGAAAGCGGCCATTGCAGTTTTGTGGGGATACTGCCATTTCCACATCTGTCTCTATGGGCGGAAGTTCAAGGCTTACACAGACCACAAGCCCCTTATCCCGATATTCAGGGGGTCATCTTCGCAACCCCCAGCAAAATATGGAAGTGGCTGCTATACCTGCAACAATACGAGTTCGAGTTAGCCTACCAAGCAGGCACCAACAACCCAGCGGACTTCCTATCCAGGCACCCAAGGGCAGCTACCCTAGGAGAAGTGAATGAGGCAGAAGAAAAGGAGGAGCACATATGCCAGGTTGTACACACTATGAAACCCAAAGCAGTCAGAATCGTGGACATCGTATAAACCACCCAAACTGACCCCTGGTGTGACCTAATCAAGAACACCATCATATCATGCGAGTGGAAATCCTTCCTCTGCAATGTACACAACCGCACACCCGAGGCCAAAGACTTCCTCAGGGGCATGTTCCCGATACGACAAGACCTGTCGGTCACCAGTGAAGGGTTAATCCTGAGAAGGGGCCCCGATTGTGATCCCCAACAGTCTGCAGGACAGAATCATAGAGCTGGCCCACGAAGGCCACCAAGGAATGGTCAGGAGTAAGGCCAGGATCCGACACTGAGCGTGGTTCACACACATTGACACCAAGGTGGAGCAACTCATAGCAGCCTGCCTCCCTTGCCAGGTTAAAAGTGCACCACCAAACCCTGAATCCATACAGTCGGCAGAGCGTGGGTCCTCAAGATGGGATGCGATCAGCATCGATTTCTGCATAGTTCAGGAAGGAACGTATCTGTTGGTAGGAATCGATGACCATTCAAGATACCCGGAGGTGGAGATTGTGTCCTCCACAGCAGCAGAAATGGTGATACCAGCCCTGCAAAAGATGTTTGCCACCCATGGCCTGCCACGACGCATCAAAAGCGACAATGGACTGCCATTCCATGGAACGGAGATAAAGAAGTACCTGTCTGATCTGCACATCCAATAGCACTACATCACGCCTAGATGGCCACCAGCAAACGCCGATGGAGAAAGGTTCATGCGAACCATTAACAAGGTGCTACGTCTACGCAGGGCACATAATAGCCCCTGGAGAGTGGGCCGGTACCGATTCCTATGGACCTATCGGGTGACGCCCCACAGCTCCACGGGGCTACCACCGGAAGACATCATGTATGGGACATTGATAAACTCGTCAAACCCCCATTCCCTAGCAGGGACATAGATACAAATGACAGTAATCTCAGTCAACGTAGGAGAGTAATTGCAAATGAACGCATGAGAATCAGGAGGCATGCACGGAACTCGGAACACCAAGTCGGAGACCAGGTGTTGGTGGTGCGAAACTCCACGAAGTCCAAGCTCGAAACTCAGTATGACCAAGTCCCCTGGACTGTGACCCGAAACAAAGGGACAATGGTGACGGCAGCAGAAGGTCGCCGCTTGATCACCTGGAATGCCTCGTGGTTCAAGAGGGTGCCCCAACAAATGTGGACTGATGGGGACCAGCAGCTCCTGGAGGAAGCAGAGCCACCGTTGGAGGGTGCAAACCATCACCCGAGGGAGAGGCGAGCCTGAGGTACGAGTCAGACGAACCACCGGACGGACCTGTTGAGGCGTCTCCAAATGAGGAAGGTCATCTCAAATGGTGAACCAGTCCGGGGACGGCCCCTAGGCCAGGACATTATGCTTTAAGAACAGCACTGAGGGCCCCGGAGAAGTTAAAAGAGTGCTAAAGTTGCATTGGAGGGAGGGCAAAACTGTGCTGGACTAGAGTACACAGAAGAGTTAAACTGTTTTGGTTAACACAGTTACATAGATTATGTGGTATTGTGTTCTGTTGGAAAAAGGAGGAATGTTATGTACGCCTTACGTCCCAGGAGCGCTGTGCCGTAAGGCGCCTAAAATAAAGAGCCCTCCCCACTGCGAGTGAGCCAGTTCCGGGCATGATTTATACCACGCGTGACGTGTCTGTTTGTAGCTCTGCACAGCTGGGCCTTCCATGCAGGCTCTCATGCGTTCGCCCTTCAGCGGAGCACCGGCAAGGGAGAACATAACAATCATATGTCTCTCTCCCCTTTAACATGGCGAGCAGCGTCTCTCTAGAGCATGCACTCCTATCATCTGTCTCTCTCCCTCCTAATATGGAGAGCAGCGTCGCTCCAGTGCATGCACTCCTATCATCTGCCTCTCTCTCTCTCCTAACATGAAGAGCAGCGTCTCTTCAGTGAATGCTATTACAGGGACCTGTCCCTTTAAGACAATGCTCCCCCTGCGCATCACGAGCGGACGTGACGAGGGAAGTAGGAGGAGGGTGGGGAGGCGAGTTCAATATCCATATGCATGTTAAATAAAGAAGACATATCTTTAAGAAGCTGGTGTGTGTTCTTCATTACATCCAGTCCCCTGGGGCTAACAACTGGCGATGAGGCGCTCCTCCTTCTACACACACAGGCAATCCTGCCACGCCTCCAATGTCCACACCAGCAATCCCGCTGGGCAGCAGTGTCAGTAAGCGTGCCCCGTTTCCTAAATCCGCGCCAGCGATCCCGCTGCACAGTCACGCCAGCTTGGCCCAGAGAGCCAGCGCCCTCCCACCATCCTATGGATCGCTTCCTTTCACCATCCAACGGACGTGCCGGAGAACCAATCCTGGGCCACGCACCCTCTCTGTGTGCCCGCCATCAGGAAAACACTGCGCACAACCTGAACTGCACGAGAAGGACCATGCGCACTGTTCCTTTTTGCAGTACAACAGCCTACCAATGGCAGGAGCCACAAGTACGTTCCTACACTGGGCTCACCTTGCAGCAGAGCCAACAAGTCTTCAAAGACAGTCCCAGGTGGGTGTTTGGGCCTGCCCCTAAACAAGGGACTCAAAACACAAGTGTAGTGAGACAGCCATCATACAACACTTCACTCCCTTTATGTTAAGGAAAACACAAAGCATAATAGGAACCCCATTAGGTGTTACCTGATGCACCAAGAAACATCCCTTACCCATACATCTCAACAGGGACGCGCCCGAGATCCATCTCAAAGCCCAACGCAACCATGAGCTCATCACCTGATCGAGCATGGCAGGCCCCGCCGGCCCAATCACTGACAACAAGGTCAACTGCCACCGCGTGGCGCATGCCCCCACCGTTTTCAATGACCCTGCAGGCCGTCAAAGGGCGCCGGTGGGTGGAATGGCTTGAGGATTTCAATAACTTCATAGCAGCCTCAGGTGAGGAGGCATCCCCACGACTACGCAGTACGTTCCTCAATACTGCTGGCACTGAAATTAAAACACTGATCAAAACCATCCCGTCAGCGGAACACCCTGATTTTGCATCACTACTCACGGCCCTCAACAAGAGACTGGTAATAGAACCCAACAGGGATTATGAGAGATATGTGTTTAACCAATGCACCCAACGAATTGAAGAAACCGTGGATGAGTTCATCACTAGACTACAAATCAAAGGGGCGCATTGCCAGTTCCACACATTTTCCCTAGATGAGGCTATTCGCCTAAGAGTAATAGAAGGATTTCTCTCACCAACTCTGAAGAAACAGCTTCTCAAGAAACCCCTTACCATCGAAGAAGTTAGCGAAATGGCCAGAATCCTCGAACGAGTAGACAGACAAGCGACGTAGATGACCAGCACCACAACACCCAAGTAAGATCGAGGAGATGTGATAGCAGCAATCCACACAAATACCACAAGAGGGGGAGAGAGAGCCAATGGACCCACCTATACGTCAACACCAAGGATGCAATGCCAGTGCTACCGGTGTGGGATGGCTTTCCACAAGGCTGGTTCTTGCCCTGCACTCACCCAAAAGTGTGGAAATTGCAGAAGGAAAGGACATTTCCAATCTGTCTGTAGAGAAGGCAGACCTTTCCCTATGCCATGGACACCCTTGATGCCGCAATATAGATCATATCAAAGGACACCACAAAACCAATCATACCAGGTACGCCCATACCAACAAAGGCCAAGAAGATATGTGAGAATCGTTGATGAACTTTTTCTGGAAGATGAACCTCAGGAATATGAGTCACAAGAGCTGAAGCCACAAATTTGTGACAAATATGACGGATCACCACCATCATCACGTCCAAGCCACCACATCATGCCACAATTCAGCCAAGACTACGAATGTGTGCAAAATGATATGTATTCACAAGACAAATTTGTGAACCTCATCATGGATGACAGCGGAGCAAGAGAAGCACCACGAATACCGGTGGACATTTGTGACAAGAAATGTTGCTTCCTCTTCGACTCAGGGGCCACTGTGAACATTATGGAGGAGAAAGAATTTCACCAAATTCAAAGCAAACCAACCCTGGCACAGACATCATCTAGAATCTTTCAATGGGGTGCTGACGTCCCTCTGCATAGTGTTGGATCATACAAGCGATGGCTCATTCATGGAGACAAGTCGACAACGCCGATCATTCACGTAATACAGAGCCCAACCAAAGGGTGATGCCTACTGAGCTATAAGACTGCTTCATGCCTAGGTCTAATCAACATCCACATGCAAGAAGGTGACACCATTCATTCAACAGAACCCGTATCTGCAACACAGGGATGCAGTTGCAGCATAGAACATAAACCGCCATCAAATACAGCCATCACAAGAGATGACATCCTGAAGGAATTCCCGCTCCTGTGCCAAGGGCTCAGCAAGATGAAGGGTCCCCCGGTCAAACTGCACATTGACCCGTCGGTCCGCCCTGTCCCACAAATTCCGCACTGGGTCGGATTCCACCTCCAGACGGTAGTATCCAATGAACTTAATCAACTCCTAAGGGATGACACCATTGAACCGAACACAGACCTGACGCCATGGGTCTCACCACTTGTCATTGTTCTGAAGGAAGGAGGTCGCCTGTGGACATGAGGATGGCCAACATGGCTATTCAAAGGGAACGGCATCCAGGACCAAGGATAGAAGACATGATAGTCCAACTCAATAAAGCTGTCCTCTTTTCAAAACTCGATCACAACCAAGGCTACCATCAAATGGTACTCCATCCCGACCCGAGAGTGATCACCACGTTTGCATCCCATGATGGACTTTTCCGGTATAAACGATTGAATTTCGGAATTTCATCAGCGGCTGAAATCTTCCACAAAGCCATCAGACAGGTTATCAGGCCTGTGAAGGTGACACTCAATTATAGTGATGACATCCTTGTATTCGGAAAGACACATGAAGAACATGACATAGCCCTCCGTGCTGCGTGTACTGCTGTTCAAGAAGCAGGACTGACCCTCAATCTAGAAAAGTACTGATTTAGCAAGTAAAGGCTCAAATTCTTCAGCCACATCTTCTCAGCTGATGGCATGACCCCTGATCCGGACAAAGTTTCCACCATTTTCAACCTGCAGGAAGCCTGCCAAGTAGGTGATTTGAAATAGTTCCTGGGGATGGCAGGCTATTGCGCCAGATATGTGCCCCACTTTGCCACCATCACAGAACCACTGAGGTGCCTGCTACAGAAGGAGGTCCCGTTTGTTTGGTCCAATGAATGGCAGGGGGCATTTGACACAATCAAACTTGCTTTGGCTGAAGCCCGGAGGCTTGCCTATTTCGACCCGGACTGGCACACTAAGATTGTTGTAGACATCAGCCCGGTGGGCTTAGGGGCCATCTTAGCACAAACCTGCAGCCCTGATGCCAACCCGAGACACATAGTGCCCTATGCCAGCACAGCACTAGCCCCTCCCCAAATCCGCTTAATCCCAGGTGGAGAGGAAAGTTTGGCAGCTGTCTGGGCCTGCAAACATTTCCACAATTTCGTAATCGGAAAAAGGTTCGCCCTCATCACGGACCATCAGGCTCTGCTGTCCCTCTTCGGGAACCCCAGAACAAATATGCCCCCAAGAATTGAGCACTGGGGCATTCGCCTACAGGAATACGACTTCGAGATCATCCACCAGCCAGGTGGCGAAAACAATCAGGCAGACTACCTGTCCAGACACCCAGCTGGCAAGCCGATCCCCAGACTATGTGACAGGAATACATCAGATATGTGACAGTCAACGCTCTGCCTCCAGCCATCTCGATAGAATCCAAAGCCTCTGCCTCAGCAGCGGAACCCTCCATGGCCTTAGCTATAAGCCTAATGGAAAACAACAGGTGGAAGGCCTTCCGCCATGCAGTGCTAGGACACCCAGGTGCCTGCAAAGATGAACTCGAGAGGTTAACCAAGGTGCACACAGAATTGGCCGTCCAGGATAAGTCCATCCTGCTAAGGGGGTCCAGATTAGTCATTCCAGCGACACTCTGATCAGAGATCATCAAGACCGCCCATGAAGGCCATCGGGCGCTGACAATACCAAAAGACAACTCAGATATCATGTCTGGTTCCCGTTCCTGGTGGGTGAAAAACTGTGTAGCCTGTCAATGTACTGCCAAAGCAGAGCCCCCGGCTCTGCTCAGAACGCTAAGATCCCCGAACACCTCTGGGAGCGAGTCGCAGTAGATTTCTACGGGCCCCTCGAAACGGTCAGTACTTGTTACTCTTCATTGATGAACACTCCAGATTCCCCATTGTAAAGAAGGTGAAATCCACAGCATTCGCCCATGTAGCTGCTATCTTCGACAAAGTCATAAGCGAATGGGGGATCCCAAACACCATTGAGTCTGATAATGGATCACCCTTCAGTGGACATGAGTTTGGAGTATTTGAAAGACACATGGGTTTCAATCATCTAAAGATCACGCCACGCTGGCCCCAAGCTAACAGGATGGCAGAAAGGTTCATGGCCTTGTTCAAGAAGACGTTGCAAAGGTCCCGCATTGATGGCTCAGATCCACATCAGGCACTGTGTCGGATGTTGAGAGACTACCGCAACACACCGCATGAAGTCACTAACAGAACCCCAACGGAGCTCATGATGAAATACCAGGTTTGCACCAGATTCGTCAGAAACCCAGCAATACAGCCCGAACCAGTTCGGGGATGAATGCAAGGAAATGACTAGAGTTGAGACAGATGAAAGAAGAAGAGCCCGGCCAAAGGAGTTTCACATAGGTGATGAAGTTTGGGTCCAACAAAACATGAGCAAGAAAACAGACTCACAGTTTACCCCCAAGCCTTTTGAAGTGACTGCTGTTAAAGGAACAATGATAACAGCAGCCAACGATGTAAGGGAGGTAACCAGGAACAGTTCCTTGTTCAAGCAAGCCAATAGAGGAGAGGAGGAGAGACCTCCGCCTCCGGACCCGGACCCTGAATACTACGATGCCCGAGATGAGGAGTGGGTCTCCTGTGAACCCAAGGTATTACGTCAGTTGGAATCGCCTGGTTATATTGATGGCGGCTCGGTTCAAGAGCCACAAGGACGCCCACAAAGGACCATCAATCGGCCGCCAAGACTAGTTGAGGAATGTTAAACCCAAGTTGTTGAGTTCTCATGTTTAATACACACAAGGACATTTGTCCGGGGGTGTTGTTACAGGTATCCGTCTCTTTAAGAGAAGGCTCACCCTGCGCTTCGCAAGCGGACGTGACGAGGGAAGTAGGAGGACGATGAGGAGGCGAGTTCAGTATCCGTATGCATTTTAAATGAAGAAGACGTATCTTTAAGAAGCTGGTGTGTGTCCTTCACTACATCCCTCATAACCTGGGAAGCAGCCACTCTCCAGTGCATGTACTCCTATCATCTGTCTCTCTCCCTCCTAACATGGACAGTAACGTCTCTCTAGTGCATGCACTTCTATCATCTGTCTCGCTCCCTCTTAACATGGTGAGTCACGTCTCTCCTGTGCATGCACTCCCATCATCTGCCTCTCTCCCTCCTAACATGGAGAGTAGTGTCTCTCCAGTGCATGCACTCCTATTATCTGACACTCTCCCTCCTAACATGGGGAGTAGCGTCTCTCCAATGCATGCACTCCCATCATCTTTCTCTCTCAAGCTTAACATGGAGCAGTGTCTCTCCAGTGCATGCACTCCTATCATCTCTCTCTCTCTCTCCTAACAGCTCTCTCTCCTAACAGGGAAAGCAGCATCTCCCCAGTGCATGAACTCCCATCATCTGTCTCTCTCTCCCTCTTAAAATGGAGAGCAGTGTCTCTCTATTGCATGCACTCCGATCATCTGTCTCTCTCCCTCTTCAGATGGAAAGCAGTGTCTCTCCAGTGCATAAACTCCTATCATCTGCCTCTCTCTCTCTCTCTCTCTTCCTCTCTCTCTCTCTCTCTCTCTCTCTCTCTCTCTCTCTCTTTCTCTCTCCAAACATGCTGAGCATCCTCTCTCCAGTGCATGCACTTCTGTCATCTGTCTCTCCCCCTCCTAACATGCTGAGCACCCTCTCTCCAGTACATGCACTTCTATCACCTGTCTCTCTCCCTCCTAACATGCTGAGCACCCTCTCTCCAGTGCATGCACTTCTATCATCTGTCTCTCTCCCTCCTAACATGCTGAGCAGCGTCTCTCCAGTGCATGCACTTCTATCATCTGTCTCTCTCCCTCCTAACATGCTGAGCACCCTCTCTCCAGTGCATGCACTTCTATCATCTGTCTCTCTCCCTCCTAACATGCTGAGCACCCTCTCTCCAGTGCATGCACTTCTATCATCTGTCTCTCTCCCTCCTAACATTCTGAGCACCCTCTCTCCAGTGCATGCACTTCTATCATCCATGTCTCTCCCTCCTAACAGAGAAAGCGGTGTCTCTCCAGTGCATGCACTTCTATAATCTGTCTCTCTCCATCCTAACAGGGAAAGCAGTGTCTCTCCAGTGCATGCACTTCTATAATCTGTCTCTCTCCCTCCTAACAGGGAAAGCAGTGTCTCTCCAGTGCATGCACTCTTATCATCTGTCTCTCTCCCTTCTAGCATTCTGAGCAGGGTGTCTCCAGTGCATGTACTCCTATTATGTCTCTCTCCCTCCTAACATGGAGAGCAACGTCTCCCCAGTGCATGCACTCGTATAATCTGTGTCTCTCCCTCTTAACATGGAGAGTTGCATCTCTCCAGTGCATGCACTCCTATCATCTGTCTCTCTCCTGCTACCATGGAGAGTAGTGTCTCTCCAGTGCATGCACTTCTATCATCTGTTTCTCTCCCTCCTAACATGCTGAGCACCCTCTCTCCAGTGCATGCACTTCTATCATCCGTGTCTCTCCCTCCTAACAGGGAAAGCGGTGTCTCTCCAGTATATGCACTTCTATCATCTATCTCTCTCCCTCCTAACAGGGAAAGCAGTGTCTCTCCAGTGCATGCACTTCTATCATCTGTCTCTCTCCCTTCTAACATGCTGAGCACCCTCTCTCCAGTGCATGCACTTCTATCATCTATCTCTCTCCCTCCTAACAGGGAAAGCAGTGTCTCTCCAGTGCATACACTTCTATCATCTGTCTCTCTCCCTTCTAACATGCTGAGCACCCTCTCTCCAGTGCATGCACTTCTATCATCTATCTCTCTCCCTCCTAACAGGGAAAGCAGTGTCTCTCCAGTGCATGCACTTCTATCATCTGTCTCTCTCCCTCCTAACATGCTGAGCACCCTCTCTTCAGTGCATGCACTTCTATAATCTGTCTCTCTCACTCCTAACAGGGAAAGCAGTGTCTCTCCAGTGCATGCACTCCCATCATCTGTCTCTCTCCCTTCTAGCATTCTGAGCAGTGTCTCTCCAGTGCATGCCGTAGTAAACGCTTGCACAGATGACAGGAGGCGTGATGACTGGCTGGATGTCTTTTATTGCACAGTGGACATCTGCCGGGAACATGTAAGTAATACAGAACCTGAAGGCTAGGCAAACGTGCCTAATAACTGTTGCAGGGCTGTGGGACTAAAATGTCTCGTAGTGCGAGCCCCCAGGCCCTAATCTCGGAGGAGCCAGCAGGACGCGTCTTGCCGCGTCCTCTGGTGCTCCCGTAATGCGCGCGAAGCGCGCGGGGGCGGGCCTCGCCACCAAAGCGAGATCTCGCGAGAGTTGGTGACTCTCGCGATATCTCTACACACCTCCCTTTGATACGGAAAGAGGAAGTTCATTGCATAACATAGTCACTGTATCTCACCGGTCTTCTGTGCTCTCATCTCGGCCGGTCACCCTTTCCAGTGCGATCTTCCTGTTGCTCCTGTTCGGATTCTGGCATGGGCGATCCCGGTTCCATCTCTGTTTCTTCCCTTTCTTTGTCGTTTCTCTCGGGCTCCCGTTGTTCCCTTCGCTCGTTGTCTATTCCTTCTTCGGCATGTGGTCTCTCCGTCTCTTTCTTGTCTCTTCTGATATAGGGCTACTCTTTCCAGATTCCATGTGCGCCCGTCCTCGGTACGGACATGGTTAGTTCCCCTGTGGACCACTTTGGTGGGTCTGCTGAACCGAGAGCATGTGATTTGGTCCTTTTTTGGTAGTCTTATTTTGACCCAATCTCCCCCTCCAATGTCTGACGCTTGCTTGGTTCTTCTTCTTTGGTCACTCCATGTTTTCATGCGTGCCTTGCTGTTTTCCATTCTCCACACCACTTCTGACATGTCCACTGCTTCATCTTCTCTCACTTTGGTTAACCATGGTGGTATGAGCGTGGAGGCTGCACTCCTCCCTCTCAACATTCGAAACGGGGATATTTGCGTTATTCCGTTTGGAGTGAGTCTGTGGGCCGCTATGGCCTCCTTGGTAGTTTTTAGGGGGTCCATCCCAGAAGCCGTGGCTAGTTGGATTGCTCCCTTAATGAACCTGTTGGCCCTTTCAACAAGCCCATTGGCTTGGGGATGATGCAAGGCCGCCTTCTTTTGGCCTATATTGTGCTTTCTTAGGAATTGTTCCATGTCCCGTGAGATCAGTTGTACCCCATTGTCTGTTACTACTTCCTTGGGGAGGCCTTCTCTTTGAAAAGTTTCCGTGAGGACTTCAATTACCATCGCTGTGGTAATGTTTGGGACGAACTCAGCCTCGACCCACTTGGATAGGTAATCAACCAGCACTATGCCGTACCGATGTTCTGGTGCCATCGCTTCCAGAGGTCCTATAAAGTCTATGCCCACTTTTGACCACACCGCTTCTGGTACTTCTGTGGGAATTAGGGGTGCCTGTCTGAGTTTCAGTCTTTTGTCGCTATTGAGGCACTCATGACAGCGCTCTATCATGGTGCGAATCTCTTGGTCCATGGACGGCCACCAGTAGGCCTCCCGGACTCTGCGCCGGGTCATCGTGTTTCCCAGGTGACCAGCGTGGGCTCTGCATAGAATGGTGCTCCTCATGCCTACAGGTGGGATTATCTGGTCCGCCTTCATTATTATTCCGTCCGTTTCAGATATCTCTTCGGCCACCTTCCAATAGGGTCTCATACCTTCTGGCACCATTTTTTCACCTGGCCACCCTTCCTTGATCCACTCACGGATTTTCGCCATGGCCGGGTCTTTTCTGTCCTCTTCCAGCCAATGTTTCTCGCTGAGTTCCATATAATCAGGTGCTTTTATATCGGTGATAGATTCCACTATGCATTCTCCTTGTAGAAACGTGGTGGCCTTGTCTTTACCTTCTGGCAATCTAGACATGCAGTCAGCCTGCGAATTCTTCCACCCTGATATGTGCTGCACTTCAAACGTGTATTCTTGCAGTTTTGCTGCAATGTGTGCCAATCTGGGTGTGGACACTTTGGTACCTCCCGGGCTGAGCATGTGGATGAGGGGTTTGTGGTCTGTCACGAATTTGAATTTCGTGCCCCACACATATGTTCTAAAATGTTCTACCGCCCATGCGCACGCCAACATTTCCTTTTCTATGGTAGAGTAGTTCTGTTCCGCCGAGGACAAGGCCTTCGAGGCAAAGGCTACCACATGCTCCGTGTCCCCCTTCTTCTGCGTAAGAACTGCTCCTAGTCCATATGCACTGGCATCCGTGGTGATGACTGTATCCCACTCTGGGTTAAATGGCTGTAAACACGGCGCTTCCATGAGGTGCCGTTTTATACTTTCAACCGCCTTCTTCTGGGGTTCTTGCCACGAGAATACCAAACCTTTTTTGAGTAGGTCACGGAGTGGTGCTGAGGTTTCAGAGAACATGGGGATAAATTTTGCGTAATACTCTGCCAGTCCAAGAAATGATCTTACTTCGTCTTTGCTGGTAGGTTCCGGTGCTTTTATGATCGCATGCATCAGATTTTGTTTGGGACTGATCCCTTTTTCTGAGATTTTGTACCCCAAGTATTCGACCTCTTTCACTTTGAATGCGCATTTTTCATGGCGTAGCCTCACCCCTGCTTCTTGCAACTTGGTCAGGACAGTTTTCAATGTGGCGTCATGCGTTTGTTCATCCCCTGCGTACACAAGGATGTCGTCCTGGAAATATGCGACGTTTTTGACCTTTCGTAACAAGACATCCATCATGCGTTGAAACGCTGACGCTGCCGACGATAACCCGAATGGCATCTTGGTGAACTGATAGGTGCCAAATGGTGTGATGAATGCTGTGAGGGGTTTTGACTCTTCATGCAATTGTATTTGGTGGTATGCGTTTCTCATATCCAGTTTTGAGAAAATTATGGCTTCCTTCATCAACAAAATGAGTTAATTTATGCTCGGTAGTGGGTAGTTGTCGGTGATGACCTCTAACTTTAAACTGCAAAGGTCTATACACACCCTTAGCTCTTGCGAGTTCGGTTTCTTTATCAGCACTACTGGGCTCAGCCATTCTGACGCTTCAACTTCTTCAATGACACCCTCCGCTCTCATTTTGTCCAATTGATCCCTGAGAGTGTCTCTTGCGGTTGCTGGCACAGGCCTCACTCGATGTTTGACTGGGAAGGCATTCTTTTTGAGCATTATTTTATGGACAAAGCCCTTGATGTGACCCGGCTCCTCCGAGAAAAGTTTTGGGTAGTCACTCTTGACAATGGGCCCATTACTCGCGCAGACAGACAGTACCTGGTCTTCTGTGCTGGGGTCCAGTTTGATTTTGAGCTTGTCTTGGTCGTCCCATCCCAGTACCGCTGGACCTTCGTGGCTGAAATACACTCTGGTGGTGGTTTATCTTCCTTTAAACTCCACCTTCCCTTTGATATATCCCAGTAGTTCAACTGACGCCCCTCCAAATACTGTGGGTTTGTGTCGTGTGGTGAGAACTTGGACCTTTTCTTTCCCCACCCTTTCCTTATATGTCCGTAGGGGTATTAAGGTGAGGTCCGAACCAGAGTCCGCCATAACTCTTGTTTCGCAACCATCAATTTTGATTGTGCAATGGGGCTTTTCTCTTCTTGCCCTTGTGCTGTTTACCATAATGACTGTGGGTCTCCCCTCATCTTCTGAGGACGATTCTCGCTCCCTGTTGTGATCCGTGTTTACACTGGTAACTTTCTTGTTCCTCCACCGACATACCAACGAGAAATGGCCAATGCGTTTGCAGATGGAGCACTCCTTGTCTCAAGCTGGGCACTCCCTATCGAACGCCAGGTGTTTCGTGCTGGTGCACCTGTGGCATTTCAGAGGTTCTTTCTTACCTCCTCTCCCCTCTCTTGTGTCGGGTGTCTGTCTTTCTTTCTTTGAGTGAAATGTGACTGCTAGGATTTCAGCAGAACTGTGGGTTCCCGTGAGTTCTTTTCATCTTCCCGCCGTTTCTTCAACCGCTCTGGTAATTTCGATCGCCTTCTCCAGTTGTAATTCTTTCTCCATAATGAATTTATCTTGAACTTTTCTGTTGTTAGTGTGGACTGTCAACATGTCACAGATGAGGCTCTCAGCATTGTTGCCGAAACTGCACAGCGCCGCCAGTTCTCGCAGCTTGGTGACGTAATCGTCGACAGGTTCAGATATTTCTTGTCTGCGGGTGTAAAAGCGTATTCTGTGCAACACTGTGTTCTCTTTACTGGCAAATCTCTTCACTATTCTCCTAATTGCCTCCTTAAAGACGTCATCGTTGTCCCCTGCCACAGGGATCGGGGTGAGACTCTCAAACACCCGCTGTCCTTTCACTCCTAGGGCATTAAGTAACATAGCCCTACGCCGTGCCGCTGAAAATCCTGCCCCTCCTAGCGCCTCTACATACGTCGTGAAAAGGGGTTGCCATTGCGGCCACGGGATGGCGGGTTTACCTGGAGTTTGCAGGAAGGGGGGTGGCGGCGTCGCTCCTTGCATGATCCCACGTGGGTTGCAGTGGTGATCCTCGTCTCCAATTTATGTAGTAAACGCTTGCACAGATGACAGGAGGTGTGATGACTGGCTGGATGTCTTTTATTGCACAGTGGACATCTGCCAGGAACATGTAAGTAATACAGAACCTGAAGGCTAGGCAAATGTGCTTAATAACTTTTGCAGGGCTGTGGGACTAAAATGTCTCGTGGTGCGAGCCCCCAGGCCCTAATCTCGGAGGAGCCGGCAGGACGCGTCTTGCCGCATCCTCTGGTGCTCCCGTAATGCGCGCGAAGCGCGCGGGGGTGGTCCTCGCCACCAAAGCGAGATCTCGCGAGAGTTGGTGACTCTCGCGATATCTCTACACATGCACTTCTATCATCTGTCTCTCTCCCTCCTAACATGCTGAGCATCCTCTCTCCAGTGCATGCACTTCTATAATCTGTCTCTCTCCCAACAGGGAAAGCAGTGTCTCTCCATTGCATGCACTTCTATCAACTGTCTCTCTCCCTCCTAACATGCTGAGCACCCTCTCTCCAGTGCATGCACTTCTATAATCTGTCTCTCTCCCTCCTAACAGGGAAAGCAGTGTCTCTCCAGTGCATGCACTTCTATAATCTGTCTCTCTCCCTCCTAACATGCTGAGCACCCTCTCTCCAGTGCATGCACTTCTATAATCTGTCTCTCTCCCTCCTAACAGGGAAAGCAGTGTCTCTCCATTGCATGCACTTCTATCAACTGTCTCTCTCCCTCCTAACATGCTGAGCACCCTCTCTCCAGTGCATGCACTTCTATAATCTGTCTCTCTCCCTTCTAACAGGGAAAGCAGTGTCTCTCCAGTGCATGCACTCTTATCATCTGTCTCTCTCCCTGCTAACATGGAGAGCAACGTCTCCCCAGTGCATGCACTCGTATAATCTGTGTCTCTCCCTCTTAACATGGAGAGTTGCATCTCTCCAGTGCATGCACTCCTATCATCTGTCTCTCTCCTGCTACCATGGAGAGAAGTGTCTCTCCAGTGCATTCACTCCTATCATGTCTCTCTCCCTCCTAACATGAATAGCAGCATCTCTCTAGTGCATGCACTCTCATCATCTGTCTCACTCATATTGACATGGAGAGTAGTGTCACACTAGTGCATCCACTCCTATCATCTGTGTTTCTTCCTCTTAACATGGTGAGCTACGTCTCTCCAGTGCATGCTGTGAAGATTACTATGGACCCCTCACTAAACCCCCCTGCCTAGAGTCTCCTCCCAGGTGGCCAGGGAAAGGCCGACACTTCCTGATCCTGACCTTGGGGGTGGTGTACTCTGGGAAGATCCCCTGAGAGGAGACAGGCCCCGGGGTGACGCAGTATGTGTCCTCTGAAAGGAAGAGCATTTTTAGGTTACTAAAACAGGTAATGGCTTATTCAACCCCAAAGCCAGAATTGAAAGAACTTTAAACATATTGCCTTAACAAAATTGTCTTCCCCTATAACAATGAATTCTAATGATTCCACTTTAAATGACTTTGAGGGAAGCAAATTCATGCTCAAAGTCAAGCCAATTCTTAAAAGAAGTCATTTTGTTGTTGGGGACTACCTGCCCCATAATCCCAAGAGTACTGGGATGGGGAAGAGGTCTGAAGAGGCAAGGAGTTGCAGGAGTCAGGCAAATAAGCCTAACAGCCCACATCTGAAGGAATCCAGAGGTATAAAAGGCCCCTTCAGGTGCAGAAAATGAGAAGGAGCTGGAACTGTGGCTGGAGTGAGAGCTGTAGTAGCAGAGGCAGAAGGTAGAAGACACAGTGCTGTCAAATCAAGCAGAAGTGAGAGAACCAGGGGGACGCCGGAACGTGGATGCTGTAGATTTCACCTGCTTGTTCTGAGAGGGTCCTGGTTTCCCAAACACTGAAGTGCAGAGGCTGTGCAGCGGAAGTTGTGCAGATAGGCTGTCTTTCCTCTTGTGAGCCTGTTTGCCATGATTGCTGTGCAGGAGCCATGTTGGATACTGAAGCGAGGAGCTGTGAGCAAGTCGCAGGCCTCGGGAGTGAGGGGCTTCAAATGAGAGTGGCTGGACCAAGGACACCTTCAGCGAGAAAAGGTGCAGGGCCCTGAGAAACCAGGAGCAGTAGAGGTTGTGCCTGATGTAATAGATGTTGGGCAATCTGCAGAACAAGGATCACAGAAGCCGGTGAGTCAAACCTAGCGTTCTGAATCCTTGTGCAAACTTTGCCAGCAACAGTATCCAGTTCCAATATTCCCTTGCATATAAGTTTAAGCAAGCTGAAGTGTTAATTGAAGTTTTAAACCAAGGGAGAATGGGAAAGTAGCACTAGCGTCTGAACGAGTAATTCACATCTAACTCGTGTGAAGAGTAAACATTACAAAGACCATTGTTAAACTCTTAAAGCTTATAAACTTTATGAAGAAGTGGTCATGTGTCTTCCATTATACAGAACAATGTTGCGAAAGACATTGTTGAACCTCTAACCTTTGTAAAACGTATTAAGAAGTGGTTGTGTGTGCCTAATTTTGATTTCCAAAGAACTACTGAACTCTAATCCTTTGTTCACATGGCCAATCACAACTCTTGTAAGAAGTCAAGTGGTTAAACATTGTATCATTGCATATGCGGCTGAGGAGAAAGAGCAAACATTCCCTATTTGACACTGGAAGCAGCCTACCTCAGAGCCAGAATGCAATCATATCCATACTGTGGTGTGCTGGCAGTGTGTTTCTATTTGACTGGGAGGAAGACCTATTCCGTGGAGCTCCGTCCAGCTGTATTGAGACCTTTACTTCATGATTCATTGGGATTAGTCCTTTCATCATTTTCATCAATCCACCTTCGTTTTCCATAAACACACCGCGCAAATGCGCAGAGCGTGGCGCATTGTGCCAGAAGTGTGTTTCTGTGTGACTGGGAGGAAGACCTATTCCATGGAGCTCCGTCCATCTGTATTGAGACCTCTACTTCCTGATTCATTGGGATTAGTCCTTTGACCATTTTCATCAATCCACCTTCATTTTCCATAAACACACCACGCAAGTGCGGAGCGCGGCGCGTAGTGCCAGCAGTGTGTTTCTGTGTTTGGGTGTTCAGGTGCTGTGGTGCGAGTTACATACTGCGCTTCTGTACTTAACGCACCAGAACGGTAAGACTGTTTTTTCCTCTTTTCTTACTCCCATTGCCTACTGTATGGTGAACCAAGCCTCTCAGCAGTCATTTCCGTATACATTCCAACCATACGTATGGATCAAAAAGAAAAAGTGACTTAAGCTATTTGCCGTTGTGAATGTGCCCTGAGAAATCTATGCTTGGAGCTCTCAGTGTTGGACTTCTACGCAAGTGCAGCTTAGTTATTCAATACTGTCATGTTGTACGCATAGTCACAAAAACTGCGTGGCAAGAGAACTTAACGAGCAAGCTCTATAAAAACTGTTCGTTTGACTGTGCCAGTGGATAAAGGGAGGCTTGGAGCACTGATTTGCCTCACGTTGTGTGGAAGAAAGTCACATTGTTTATTACCGAACTCTTAAGCATTTCACATTGCAATGTTTTCTCTCAATCTGTGAAGTTCTTATGACACGTGGAGTGTGTGTTAGTTGCTAATGTCCCATGTCGTCTTGTTTGACCTCCGCTGGAGCATATGTAATTCCTGTGCCTAGGAGCTTTAGCGTGGTATTAATGTGTGAAGGTGACCGAGTGGCATAATAGCCTTGGAGCCTCTTTTACACTTCTTATACTACTACATACAGCCTAGGACAAGCGCTCACAGCAAAGATATTAAACAAAGAGGGCAACTGTGGGCATAGTGCCCTTGAACCTTCACATGTGGTAAGACTCTTTCCACTCTAGGTAGTACCTGAATAGGGGTGATGGCGGGCCTTGTGCCTTTGAACTCTTGCACGTGGAAAATCTTTACTTTACTATAAGGTAATATCTGAATAGGGGTGACTGCGGGCCTTGCGCCTTTGAACCCTCATATGTGGCACATTTTTTAATTACTATAAGGT
Source organism: Ambystoma mexicanum (assembly GCF_040938575.1). Classification (NCBI taxonomy): domain Eukaryota; kingdom Metazoa; phylum Chordata; class Amphibia; order Caudata; family Ambystomatidae; genus Ambystoma; species Ambystoma mexicanum. The sequence goes on from NC_090927.1 coordinate 37,614,033, forward strand.
AATATCTGAATAGGGGTGACTGCGGGCCTTGTGCCTTTGAACCCTCATATGTGGTAAATGTTCTCTCTATTCTAAGGTACTATTTGAATAGGTGTGACTGTGGGCCCTGAGTCGTTGAACCCTTATTCCTTTTTATGTATCATATTTCCAGAATTTAATCTTGGTGAAGAGACCATTTTGATACAAACTTGTTGGGTTGGTTTCTGATACGTATCACTATCTAAGGTATTAATTGGAACGCTTGTTCGAATAGGTTTTACAAAAATGGCAACCAGCCTAAGAAATGGTAAGGTCTTGACGGCTGTTGTAGAAAAAAAGACCATTGTAGTAACAAAAAACACAAACAGAAATGAGATTGAACATGATGATACACTCTTAGATGGCACCTCAGAGCACAGGATAAGAGAGCTCTCATTCACTATACCGTCTATAATGACCATATAATGCCTCTATTGCTCATATTGAAGGTCATGACGTATGTCACTCATTCCGACAAAAACGAGGTAAAGGTATTGTTCCTAAGTGAATTAAATGGGAACAACCAGATTTTCGAAAATAGGGCAAATAATGGGAATGACCATTTGCAAGAAACATCCCTGCCAAGTGAAAATCTCGGTAACTGTGAGATTGCAGATGTCTCGATGTTGGCCCCAGCGATTATGGTCAAACTAGACAGACGTGTATGTTTATCCACAGGACCCTCTACACCTGTCTCTACTCCACGAAGACAGAGAGATTTTGTACATTTACACACTCAAAAAGAAACCGAAAAACATTGGTATACAGCCCCGATGGTGAATTTAGGTATAGAAAGACTATTGAGGCTGATGTTGTTGTTCATCCCCCGCCATTCCTGGAGATTCCAAAAGTATGGGATCACAATGTATATGAAGAATTCGATCCTTTACGTAAACTCAATATTGGTAATAAGGATAATAATTGAAGTCACCAGGGAGAGCTAATATCTCCCAAAATGTAACTGATGAAACAATGTTGGACCTCAATGAACACAATTGTCACACTTTTCCCGTTATAACACACATCTTGAATCTCCTGGATAAGGGGCATGAATACACACATTATGCAATAAAAGAAATGAAAGGATCCCTGGCTGAAATGGTAGGAAAACTCAACAAACTAGAAGGGTTTATGTTTGCATATGAAGGCATGGCATCCCTCCAGGCCTCTATTAATGCAAAGAGACCTGAGGACACGGTTACCCATGTAACGGTCAAGAACGATCCTTGTATCATAATATCTCAAGCTACAGAAACCATGACTCCACTTACCAAAGTAGGGTGTACTTGTGTGCAGAGTGAACAATTGATAGGACCCTCTGGCTCATACTACCCCTCCCAGAAGGAGATTGAAAAGATTGAGCTCATCAAGTTAGCCAAATCAAATCATGAGAGATTGAGACTTCTGGAAAACTTGATGATTAATGAAAGGAAGGTAACAGAGTGTCCTCAAAATGTCGCCAATAAAGATACCTGTCCGGTGCCAAACACTCTCACTCCTGACAGTCCTTCAGAGATATCATCAACAAGATGATATCAGAAAGGAAGAAGAGAGGGTGGCACAAAATACAAATGAGCTCCCCTCAGATAAGGGTTGGACATTTTTTTATGTCTAAAAAGGCAAAGAAATTACACCAAAGAGCAAAAAAGAGAAGAAAAAATAAAAAAAAGAACTGTCCGTATTTCTCCTAATAAAATTGAAGGGAAAAAAAGGAACGTTGTCCCCAAAAAAAGGAAAAAAAATAATAAAATGGAAGACACACAGGTGCCATAAACTAACGATTTTGATTTTGGCCAATTACATGTCGAATCTCGAGTGCATCTTGAAGTTGAACCCCCATCTGAGCAACCACAGATGGTAAGTAAGAACCCTCAAAATATGATTATCCCAGACACTTATCAGGGGGTAGTTGAAGTCCCACAAGTAACTACACAAAAGGGAGGTAATCCCATGCCTGGAAAGGCTCAATCAAATAACCTGAAACAAATGAACCTAGCTGGGTTTTACCAGGTTACGAAAAACAAAACAACATTTAAGAGAGATGGCCGTAATGGGGAAAGTGACAAAACAATTACACTTAAAGGTCCCCAAACAAAAGCAGGGCTAAAAAGTGCAAATACGCCACTAGTACCCTGTAATTCTCAGATTTCAAGCAATGTGAACCTAGGTGTGCAGGATACTACATCCGACGATCTGCCGGATAACAGAAACAAAGATCACAATAATGAATGTTCTAATGATCCGGGAGAAACCCCTAGTATAGATCCCTCTAGTTCCAACTCTCAACAAGGTGGTATTGCTATTGGGGGAAAACTCACTATCCCGGGTCATGTGAATGAGAATTTGTCAGATGCCTTTAATTCACGGAGCAAAGATGAGAACAAGAAGGAAATGCATCTGATCATTGGTTGGAGCAGTGATCCACAAACTCTTGGGAAAAATAGAATAAACCGGTCCCATCTTTTAAGCATGTTTCAACAAATACCAACACTAAGGAACTTGATTTCCCACGATATAGATTGGATCAAACTATCCATTTCTAACAATCGTAGGATGGTATATAAGGTACAATCGACGTTAATTGCAAAAATGCTAAGGGAGCAAAAGGATAACTTTGAGATGTTGGGTCATGAATTGCATGGTTTTGGTGACATGAATGAGGTCAACGAATTTATAGAATTTCAAAAACCCCAGTTGTCACGTTCCAACAATGTTGGAGGTAATCTGAGCGCTGACACACTGATTACACAAAATCTACTTACACAATTGACCTGAGTGGTTAATGCTATTAAGGGTCTAGCGGGACTAGAATCTTTACTGAAAGAAGCTGGTTCCGCACAGTCAGAGCAAAGTCACTCATAATTGTCTCCAGTATCAATAGTGAGCTGGAATTGTTGCAGTTTTAACAACTTACACAAATGTATAAAAAATAAGATGTTATCTTCCGATTCCAGTGTGATAATGATACAGGAGACAATGGCAACCAATCCAATCGTCTTAGACGGGTATACTGCCTTTAACCATCCAGCTACAAGGGGAGTTTTGGGGCGTCCATCCGGTGGCTTATTGACACTTGTGAATAATGCCTGTAAAATGCATGCTAACTTGATGTATTCCTCTGATGCCCTTTTACTCATTGAAATTACAGTTGGTACTATCAAGGGCATAGTGGTTCATCTCCATTGTAAGCCTAATGCTGGTATATGTTTTAGAATCATGAAGGAATTAGATGCCACCTTACAGATGTTGTTGGTGAGAAATGTTGAATACGAGGTCATTTTAGGAGGTGATTTTAATTCTGTTCTCTGTGATTTAAATCCTCCTATTTCATCAAATGCAAGAAATATGTACTCAGCCCGTGTAACGGACCAGGGATATTTCTGGTCTGACCTTTTATACAACTGGAATCTACACATAATTTCACATGCTCCAGACCAGAAGCACTAGACATGGTTTAGAGGAAAACTATGCTCGAAGATAGATTATGCTGCGGTGTCGGAATGCCTACTTAAAACAGTTAAACCCATTGGGGGTCATTACGACCCTGGCGTTAAGGGTTTAACGGCGCTGACACCTTTTACGGTGCCGTTAAACCCTTAACGCTTGATTACGAGGTCCCTTTGCGGCTCCCGACCTTAACTGCTGGTCTGGACCAGCAGTTAAATTAGGGACCCGCAAAGGGACTTCCGAGGTAATTACGGTACCGCAATTTGCGGTACCGTAATTACCGCCTTCCCCAGTCCCATTTAGCCCTATGGGGAAAAAATGGGAATGGGGAAGGGCCAATGGTAAATGGGGAATTACCACCCCACCAACCTTGTAATGGGATGGTATTTCCCCATTTACCAATGGCGGACTCGTTACAATACCGGCAGCAACCATGGTGCTAATAGCAACATTGGTTACCGCCGGTGTTGTAATGAGGGCCACTGAAGTCAAATGTATGACTTGTGGTGATCATATGATGCTAAATTTAGTGATGCAATTACCATGGGAAAATTATACGAATATTAGCCATCTATCTTTAATTGAAATAGACAAACCAACAAAGTCAGTAAGATGGAATCCAAAATTATGCCGAGAATTTGCATTCTTAGTAAATCGTGACATCTGGCACCTCGAAGCTAGGACTACATTGATATGGAATACATCTAAAATTAATAAATTAAACACAGAATGTGATTAAACGATGCACATTGCAGTCCTAGCAACTGAACAAAAAAAGTATGTAAAACCTTGTGACTGCAAGTTTAGCATTCAAATTTCAGAAACAAAAAGAAAACGTAACCGTGAGATGAGAAGTGCTAGAACTTTGATTGGTGATCATAGGGAATATGCTATAGTTCAAAATTACATACAGCTGCATTGTAGACAGACCATCAAGGAGATCAAACGTTTGCAACATTTAACAGAAAATGAAAAGCTCATTAGCTTAATTTGCAAACATAAAGTCAAGGATATCTGGGGAATTTTACGCTCACAGGGGAAAGTGTCTCAACCGATTTTCCATTCAGCAATTTCTGCCAAGGTATGGTCTTAGTATATATGGGAGAAATATAGGCTCCCTATTGAGTTTAACTCTTATAACTTTACTGATCTCACTCAAAGAGTTGCTAGTAAATGTCCTTGGTCGTTGAGTGAAATCATATGGGCCATTGAAAAATTATCATACTCCAGGGAGGCTGGGCCAGATGGGATTCCATCTTGTGTATTACAAAACGACCCTAACTTCTGGGCAAAATTTATTAAGCCTACATTTGAATCAATATTTGAAACCAAAACCATTCCGAAATCTTGGTTTTCAGCGATAATTGTCCCCATTCATAAGAAAGGGCCGATTGACAATCCAGCTAATTTTCTCCCGATATCCTTGATCGATGTGACAGCAAAGGTCTTTGCGACATTATTGTTAAGAGAACTAGAGTTTTGGGTTGAGAATAAACAACTGTTATCCAAATATCAGGTTGGGTTCAGAAAATCTATGGGCACCACACTCAACGCCACGATTCTTGCCCATCTACTACAATATTCCCTTACTACATCTTTAGGGGCGGCCTATATGGCATCTTTGGACCTCTCAGCCACGTTTGATAGCGTCATCAGGGAGCGGCTATGGATCAAGCTTATAAACTATGGGATTCCTGGTCACATTGTAGGGATCATAGCCCTTTTACATTGTAATACGTCCTACATGGTGCGGATTAAGCAGGATGGAACGACACTGATGCTATTGACACTGCTATGGGTGTCAAACAGGGATGCTAGTTAGCGGCTATCCTGTTTAATCTTTATATATGCGACGTAGATAGGCTGTGGGATGAATTGTTGGTATTTCCAGTAAAATTGGGAGATACTCGAATCAACTGGTTGGCCTTCGTGGATTACATCATTTTATGCGATCGCACTCCATATGGGCTACAGACCAAACTAAATGCCTTCAATATATCTGCAAAGAGCAACAATTTGGCTATTAATGCTAATAAATCAAATATAATAGTTTTTGCAAATAGGAAAAAAGTATGTAGGTACACTTGGCAAATTAACAATATAGTTAACCAGCGTGTGCTAAAAACCAGGTATTTGGGATACAATTTAAGTGACTCTAATTCTCTGCATATGTGGAGGAACACCCTTAACCAGAAAGCTACCCCTCTCATATCGCAAATGAAAGTTATATTTTACAAATATGCAACATTTTCCCTCAAACCTTTGTTTGAATTTTATACCCTGAAGGTCGAAGCAATTCTACTGTATAGTCTAGATTTGTGTATTTTGGATCTCACAAAGATATTAAACAAACTGCAAGGAAAAATATGGAAATTTGTATTAGGCCTACCCAAAACTGTACCCAATTCTATAATACATGAATTTGGGCTAAATTCGTTAGCCTCAAAATTCTGGTGGCGTAAGCTAACGAATTAAAGCAAAATGTTGTATCCTCCTCCGAATTCATTGTACCAAGATTTGTGTTGTATGGTTATGAAATAAAATCCAATGTCGATCAAACGACATACTGAGAAGATGGAAGAGCTATTACGTAGTATAGCCATGGACCACAAAGAATTGTATGAATGACAGAACGTGGTCAAAAATAAATTTTTCCGAATGGACTGGGTAAGCATCATAGAAGCTAATGCAACATTCACATCCTATAACGATCATTATCATTTCTTCCATAAACAATCACCGAGATTACACCATCTAACTATCTTCCCATGTCCTAAAGCAGGATATATGTATCTGAGATTTAAATTAAACCTCATACACACAGGAGAAAGAATCAAGTACTGCTCCGAAGCTTCAAATCATGGAGTAGGAATGTGTTGTAGATTTTGTCGTAATAAAGATAGTCCTGAATCGCTTAAACATCTGGTTATATATTGTAGCGAGCTCGAAAACATCAGAAGTTCTCAGTTGGGTAAATTTTACAACAGTAATTTAGCTCTGTCAAGAGAGTTGCTTTAGTCACAATGCATGTGGGGGAAATCACAGAGGGTGATATTGGCACTAATACACTTCATTGTTATTCTTGAGGAAACACTGAAATGCTGCTATATGAGTGAATAAGATCTATAAGAATGATGTAATGATCTAGCTGTAATCAAGAATTCATATGACTTTAATTTGAAGAGATGTGAAGCTCTGTTTGATTTTAATTTATTACTGGAATATGATGTTCATGTTTACTAATATTTTTATGTGTTCTAAAGATACAAAAATATAGGTTTATATTGTGGTTTTAAACTATGTAAGAAACATTTGTAAAGGTGATTGTACCAAAAACAAATGAATACATAAAAAATAAAAAAAGGATATCCATACTGTGAGGCCAATAGAAGTGTAATCTTGCTTAAGACATCAATGGGCAAGCACTACCTGAAGCCAAGAGAGTGGCACCAAAGTTTGGGGTAATTATTTGGCTTACAGTTGTCAGAGAAGGTGAAGGCAAAGTTGGGGAAGGGGTTGCTGCTCATAAAGATTGTTCAAGTTGACACAACCTTTATTGCCAAAGACTGTGCGAAGTGGGTCATGAAGGCAAACTTGGGTTGTTACTGTAGCAGACAGACATGAGAGGAAAAGAGGCTGCCCCTTTTGAAGAGAGTCATTCAGAGGAAGAGTGCCTTGCCTATCTGAAGGTGTTAAAGTTCTATGAAGAGAATCATGGTATCTGATTGTCAGTGGATGAAAACCTTCAGTGACATAAGCAAAGTGGAAGGCTATGAGGCAAAGGAGAATGTCTTCATGGTACACTATGGTAGAAGTAAAGCTGTTGAAGTGGAAGTAGTGGTAGCACTGAGAAGTCATACTGACAAATGTACCTATTGTGAAGCCTACTAGTGAAGCTGTGGTTGTACACCGATTTCAACAGAAAAATAGGCACTGTTAACCAAGACTCATGTCCCACTACCCTTCTAGAAGTTGTATTTCTTTTGAACTGTATCAAGTCTTCTTGAAAGTGGTGAAAAGGCATTGTGGCCAGTAATGACATTGGGCCTCATTCCGTGTATGGCGGTAAGGGATAGCGGCCACCGGTAATGAGACCTGTGGCGGTATTCCCTTACCGCCATACTCCGAGTTCCCTCTGCGCCCTCGCATTTAATGCCTGCTTTGAGCAGGTGTTAAAGTCGAGGGCGCAAAGGCGCCTCCAAGCCAATAACGGTGACCGTAATGAACGGTCACCGTTATTTGCATCTTCCCCATTCCCATTGAGCCCTATGGGCGCTCATTTGGGAATGGGGAAGAGCATTGGTGAATGGGGAATTACCGCCCCGCCAACCTTGGAATGGGGCGGTGATTCCGCCATCCACTAAGGCGCTGCCGTTCCGGGTACGGCGTCAACCAAGGCGTTAATAGCGCCATTGGTTAGCGCCGTACTCGGAATGAGGCCCATTGATGCTATTCCGAGGAAGTGTAAAGTCTGTATTTTTTTAGGAAGAAGAACAATGTTTTTGGAACTTTGGTTAGCAATATTTTACCTTCCTATTGGGACTGCAAGAACTGACTGGAGACTTCGCTACCTTTGTGGATTTCCTTCTTTTTCTTTTGATGAACAGTGGAGCTGAACGAACCTTGAATCCTGGAAAAGGGAGTTCACCCAGTTTACTGAAAAGATTCACAAGAAGCTCTAATTATCCTGGTGTATGTTGACTGAATTGCCATATATTTTTCTTTGTAGTGTATGTTTAAGTGTGAGGGCCAGACATCCTGTGTTAGAGTGTTTCCCCTTAGTTTTGTTAGGCTGGGAAATCCTCAGCAGAGTAGGAATAGCGAGGCATTTACTATTATTTTCAGCTTAATGAACTGGCATGCTTTGAACAATAATCAAACAGTTTTCCGCCTCACATTGCTGACATCTCACTCATCTGTCTCTCTCCCTCGTAACATGAAAACCACTGTCTCTCCAGTGCATGCACTCCTAACATCTGTCTCTCCCCCTCCTAAGATGAAAACCACTGTCTCTCCAGTGCATGCACTCCTATCATCTGTCTCTCTCCTTCGTAACATGCAGAGTAGCATCACTACAGTGTATGCACTCATATTATCTGTCTCTGTCCCTCCTAAAATGAAAACTACTGTCTCTCCAGTGCATGCACTCCTAACATCTGTCTCTCTCCCTTCTAACATGGAGAGCAGCATCTCTCCAGAGCATGCACTTCTATCACCTGTCTCTCTACCTCCTAACATGGAGAGTAGCGTCTCTCAAATGCATGCACTCATCATCTGTCTCTCTCCCTCCTACTATGGACAATAGTCTCTCTGCAGTGCATGCACTCCTATCATCTGTCTCTCTTCCTCTTAACATGGTGATCAGAGTCTCTCCAGTGTATCCACTCCTATCATCTGTCTCTCTCCCTCCTACTATGGACAGTAGTCTCTCTCCAGTGCATCCACTCCTATCATCTGTCTCTCTCCCTCCTACTATGGACAGTAGTCTCTCTCCTGTGCATGCACTCCTATCATCTATTGCTCTCCCTCCTAACATGGAAAGCAGCATCTCTCCAGTGCATGCACTCCTATCATATGTCTCTCTCCCTCCTAACATGAAGAGCAGCATCTCTCCAGTGCATGCACTCCTTTCATATGTCTCTCTCCCTCCTAGCATGGAGAGCCGCGTCTCTCCAGTGCATGCACTCTTATCATCTGTCTCTTTCCTACTACCATGGAGAGCTGCGTCTCTCAAGTGCATGCACTTGTATCATCCCTCTCTGTCCCTCCTAACATGAAGAGCAGCGTCTCTCCAGTGCATGCACTCTTATCATCTGTCTCTTTCCTACTACCATGGAGAGCATCGTCTCTCTAGTGCATGCACACTGCGTCTCTCCAGTGCATGCACTTGTATCATCTCTCTCTGTCCCTCCTAACATGAAGAGCAGCGTCTCTCCAGTGCATGCACTCTTATCATCTGTCTCTTTCCTACTACCATGGAGAGCAGTGTCTCTCTAGTGCATGCACACTGCGTCTCTCCATTTATTTATTTATTTATTTATTTATATATTTGTAACGCGCCGGAGCTCGCAAGCATCAGGGCGCGACAAGCACACGAGAGGACAGATCACAGGACAACATAAAAAAGAAAGGACGGGGGACTCAAGGGAGTCCGTGCTGAATATGTAACGGCTTACCGAAAAAGTAACGTTTTCAGCTGCTTCCTAAATAGCAAGTACCTACTTTCACAACTGAGATTGTCAGGCAACTCTTTCCAGAGTGCTATAGCTTTGGTAGGGAAAGCTCTCCCGAGTCCATTAGCTTTGACTTTAGTATGGCTAACTTTGAGTAGCCCTTTTTTTGCTGATCTAAGACAGCGGCTTGGTTCGTACCAGCGAAATTCCTTCTCTAGGTATGTGGGGGCCGTGCCATAAAGACAGCGGTGGACCAGTGTCAAGGATTTGAATTTAATGCGCTCCTCAATGGCGAGCCAGTGAAGGCCTCTGCGTTCATGGGTAATATGCTCACGCTTGGACTTCCCGGTGATGGTTCTAACGGCATTGTTTTGGATTATTTGGCATTGTTTAATGCAGGAGTTACTTGAACCGAGCATCAGCGCATTCCCATAGTCCAGTCGGGACAAAATCGTGGCTCTAGCAATAGTGGCGCAATTTGTGGCATTAAGATACGGCCTAATACGGTGTAGTAGTCTCTGATAGTATTGACAGTTTTTTTTGAGAAAAGTGACCTGAGCATCTGCTCCTAATGAGGATTGTAGGTATATGCCAAGTGTTTTCACCTTATTAGAGACCAGGATGTTGGAGTCCTTAATAGTAAAAGATGAGTAGGCTGGGCCTAAATTGGATAGGGCTTTTGAAGATCCGAAAGTCATGAGTTCAGTTTTAGAACTATTCAGACACATCCAGTGGGCTTTCATCCAGCTTTCTATAGTATTATAGATTGCTGAGAGTCTGTTGTTGTCTGTGATGTGGTCTCCACTGAGTTCTATAATCAGTTGGGTATCATCTGCGAAGTTGGTAAAGTAAATACCCAACTGTGAGAGGAGGGCGCAGAGGCAACGGATATAAAGATTGAATAAGAGAGGGGAGAAACTTGCACCTTGTGGGACACCGCAATCCACTGGATTCGTGCCAGAGGAGTGTCCACCCCATGTGATTTTGGATTTTCTGTCATTCAAAAAGAGGATATCCAATTAATAGCTTCCTCGGCACAGTTACCTGCTTTTCCCAGGGCCTCACGGAGTTTACCGTGGTCTAATAGGTCGAACGCCGCCGAGAGGTCTAATAGAACAAGCAGGCCAGCCTTGCCTCCATCCAGAATTTCTAGCATCTTGGATTGAAGGTCAAGTAATGCTGATTCCGTGCTGTGTGCACTTCGGAATCCTGATTGCTGGGGATGTAACAGATCGTGCTTGTCCACGTACTCTTGTAGTTGTTGGGTGGCCACTTTATCAAGAACTTTCAACAAAAAGTTGCAGTTCGTGATAGGGCGGAGATTGGCTGGATTTTGCTGGTCAAGGCCGGGTTTTTTAACCAATGGTGTGACTGTGACAGTTTTTAGGCTAGTAGGGACGGTCTGGTCTCTAAAGGACGAGTTTGTCATACGGCAAAGATAGGGTGAAAAAACGTCTATGTTATCTAGGATAAACTTGGGGGGCAGTATGTTTTCAGGGCATGAAGTGCAATTCATGTTAGAGAGAGTCTCCGCCATGGTTTCTGGTGTTATTGGTGTGAATTGGAATTTGAATACTTTAATCTCGGGATCAGTTTTGATGTGAGTCAATGGAATGTCAGTGGTGTTGCAATTTAAGATAGTGTCTCTAGCTTTTAGGATCTTTTGAGAAAAAGCAGTTTGGACCTTTTCGCAGTCCAGCAGAGATGGCTGGAAAGGAGGGGTAAGAGTGGGTGGTTTTTCGAAGGTTTTTAAGATTTGAAATAGCTTTCCTGTGGAGTTGGATGCACCTGAAATTTGCTCGTTATAAAAGTTTTTCTTTGTTTCTTTAATTTTATTTCTGTACTGAGTGTCCGATTTCTTCCATGTGTCTTTATTGGGTGCTGTAGGGTTTTTGAGCCACTGTCTTTCAAGTTTCCTTTTGATAGTCTTTAGGGTGCCTAGTTCCGTAGTGTACCAGCTTTGGTGGTTGAGATTGGGGCGCACTAGTTTGTTTTTCAGTGGGGCATACTTGTCTAGGAGATCTTGAAAGTAGTTGTTATAGGTGGTGATGATAGTGTCACAGGGGTCGTTGTCTGTGGTGTTATCCATGATGTGTGAGATCCCCCTCGAAAGCATATCTGGCGTGATTTTCTTGAGGTTTCTGCTCTGGGTAATTTTGGGTAGATTGTCGGAATAGGTTTTTTTGGAAGGCAGGGATAGTGTGGATCGATTTTGTAATGATCGCTCCAGATACAGGGTTGTGTGTTAGTTACAGTAAGGTCTACATTGTTGGAAACAATCCAATCAAGTTGGTTGTTGGAACCGATAGTGGGACCATTGTTGGCAATCGAATAGCTAATGTTAGAAAGATTTTTTTCTAGGCTAATAGCCTCTTTGTCGGTAGGGTTTCCCCTCCATGCACTTGTATCATCTCTCTCTGTCCCTCCTAACATGGAGAGCCGCGTCTCTCCAGTGCATGCACTCTTATCATCTGTCTCTTTCCTACTACCATGGAGAGCAGCGTCTCTCTAGTGCATGCACACTGCGTCTCTCCAGTGCATGCACTTGTATCATCTCTCTCTGTCCCTCCTAACATAAAGAGCAGCGTCTCTCCAGTGCATGCACTCTTATCATCTGTCTCTTTCCTACTACCATGGAGAGCAGTGTCTCTCTAGTGCATGCACGCTGCGTCCCTCCAGTGCATGCACTTGTATCATCTCTCTCTGTCCCTCCTAACATGGAAAGCCGCGTTTCTCCAGTGCATGCACTCTTATCATCTGTCTCTTTCCTACTACCATGGAGAGCAGCGTCTCTCTAGTGCATGCACACTGCGTCTCTCCAGTGCATACACTTGTATCATCTCTCTCTGTCCCTCCTAACATGAAGAGCAGCGTCTCTCCAGTGCATGCACTCTCATCATCTGTCTCGCTCTTATTGACATGGTGAGCTCTGCCTCTCCAGATCATGCACTCCTATCATGTCTCTCATTGACATGGTGACAATGCACCTGTCTCGTGCATGCACTCCATATCCAAGTCAACCTCTCCTGTGGACTCACTCCTGTCACCTGTTGGTGATCATGTCTCTCCTAACGGCAAGCCCTGTGGCTTCTGTGCATGCACTCACATGTCCGGACTCTCTTTGTGAACCTTGTGCCCAATTGGCTACTCTCATAACAATTACAATATAGGGGATTGCCACAACGTGATACAGCTATTGAGGGGGTCTCTAATAGTCACACAAAGAAATTCAAAAGCTGTAGAAAATAATAAATTGATAGACCGTAGTCCTGATTTACACGGTATCCAATAAGAGATATCCTAATTATTCTAACCTGAAACAAACTGAGATAATCAAATAGAACTATAATACCAAAAAGAAAGGTTTTTTTTTCCTTTTGCAAAAATGGCAGACCTGTATAAGTGAATTTACACTTTTGAATAAACAAGGCATATATGTATAAGTGATTTCACACTTTTGCTTAAACAAAATTGCACTAAATGTTTTTCCCTTTTATATATATATTTTGTCTTTATTTAAATGTTAAATTATGGCAAATGTGTTATTGTACACCCAGACTTATATGCTCTGGAATGTTTGTTTCTCACTGTAAATTTTATGTCACTTCAATATCATAATTCTTCTTGTTTATTTTTTGTAAAATAAAAAAAAGGAAAAAAAAACCTTTCTTTTTGGTATTATATTTCTATTTGATTATCTCAGTTTGTTTCAGGTTAAAATAATTAGGATATCTCTTATTGGATCCCGTGTAAATTAGGACTACAGTCTATCAATTTATAATTTCCTACCGCTTTTGAATTTCTTTGTGTGACTACTCTCATAACGCCTGCCTGTCTGCTCCTGTCCTGGCAAGAGGTGCCCGTCTCTGCACTGGAGCACCAGCCTGCCAGCAGAAGCGTTGGGCTAAACTGCACAAAAGCCCCAGACTCGCGTGTGGTGGAAAAGGTTGATTTAATGTGAAAGGTCACGGCTTACAATAACACGCTAACCTGGCTCTTTAGCCTTACAGACTATTGATCATTAACCAAAAGCATTCCTGTCCTTTTTTCCCACCTCTCCCCTCAATTCCTCTAACCCTGTCTCCCTATTTTCTCCCCCATCTTCTCCCCAAGGCCACGCCCCTCCTTCTTTCATAGTCTTCACCCTTCTTTTAACCCCGGGGTAAGCCTGTTCATGCAAACAGCGCTAACCCATTCTTTACAGCGCTAATACCCCTTCTTGCTTCCCCCAGCCATCCACCAAAGGACCATGTCACTGTCTCCCCGTTTTAATCTAGTTCCACCAATGCTCCCCTCGACAGCAATCTCCCGCCTCCTACTCTTGGCCACACAGCCTGGCTGACCTTCCACATCAGCAACAACTATAAACCTCTTATCACATCACAATGGTCTTTCCATGAGGCAGTCGCCATCAAGTCACCCAGCTACCTCGCGGGCAAGCACAGCATCTCTGGTGGACAGCGCACCACCAGAAGCCAGGACACGTGCAGACCTGAAATCCGCTGCTGCAAAAAGGAAAGGACCAGAAAACTAGCCTTCTCTGCCTACACCCCCCAGGGCCATGGAACCTCCTCCCCGTCAGCATCCGACTTGCCCCCACACTCAGAAAACAGCTAGGCCATCCCCACCCCTCTGGGCCACCTGGCTCGCTAGACGCCATCCTCCCCTCTCCTCCCTGCCACCCTGCACAGGTGTACCCCTCCTCCACACCTCTGTATCCTACTATCCCCCCCTCCCACACCACCCTCGCTGTGTATCTGGTCTCTCGAGACCCCGGCAAAGCACCCCGTTATGCATCTGGGCGCCGCCATCCTATCTGGGTAATGAAATATTAGGAGGTTTTTCCCCATGCCCTGGTGGCACGTGTTCGGCGCTGGCATGATCTGGGCACTGCCAGGCTTATAATGGGTTACTCTTAAACACCAGTCTGACAGGTCTCCCGCATGGACCTGCGAGCTTGGCCAGGGTCTGGACGGTGCCCAGCTGTTCTGGCACCACGGGCCCCAGTGCCCCTGACTCGGGGAGCAGCGTCTCTTCTCCGAGCAGACCCATCCTGCACCCGCACCCCCCTCCACCCCCCGCCCGCTGCGGAAGCCGACAGCCTAACTAAGAAAGACCAGCTCAAGCAGTTGCCCCCTGGCTTTGGGGTGAAGAGGTGCACTTGAAGTCACGTGTCATCTGTTCCCAAGAGGCGGATATACGGCAGTAATGCCCGCAAGCCATGGAGGTGAATAACACTTGATGATTTCCTGCCCGGGCCTCCTCACCTCGAGAGCCCCTTTATCCCTCCGTGCCCACCGACCCTAAATGCCCTGTCCCTGTGGCCCCACTCTCACGGTGCACGCTCCATAGCTGTGCCCTTCTCAGTGTGAACTTCCTGTTTGCCCACGCTGCCTCCCTGCGTGTCCCTGGGCCCCGTGGTCCTAGCTATAAACATCATCTCTCTCACAGTGCCCACCCCCTAGCTCTGTGTGTCCTTTCTATGATGCCCCTGTGTGCCCCCTTCTCCCTGCCTGCCTCGTGCCTTTGTAAGATCCCCTCACTGTTAGCCAGTGCTGTTCCTCTGTCACCCTCTCTGTATTGCCCCCGTTTTCCTATATGTATCCTCCTCACTCAGGCTGGCACACTCTCCCTGTGTGCCATCTCCACCTCTGTGCCTATGCTGCCTGCTATCCCTGTGTCCCCTGTTGAGAGTAAAGCATAACAGCCTGGCAGCTTTCACACTGTTTCCTTCAAATGTGTGATGGGGAAACGAGAGATGGAAAAAAGCGATGAGAAGAAAACCAGGGCACCCACTCAAAACAGGCCCATTCATTAAAGGCCAACTGGAAAATCTCCAGAGTCTCCTGTAGGCCAGCCCACCGCCGCCCCTATCTCATTAAGAAACCCCTCACCCATGTGTTCTATCTCCATAGACCCCTGTAGGCCAGCCCACCGCCGCCCCTATCTCATTAAGAAACCCCTCACCCATGTGTTCTATCTCCATAGTCCCCTGTAGGCCAGCCCACCGCCGCCCCTATCTCATTAAGAAACCCCTCACCCATGTGTTCTATCTCCATAGTCCCCTGTAGGCCAGCCCACCGCCGCCCCTATCTCATTAAGAAACCTCTCACCCATGTGTTCTATCTCCATAGTCCCCTGTAGGCCAGCCCACCGCCGCCCCTATCTCATTAAGAAACCCCTCACCCATGTGTTCTATCTCCATAGTCCCCTATAGGCCAGCCCACCGCCGCCCCTATCTCATTAAGAAACCTCTCACCCATGTGTTCTATCTCCATAGTCCCCTATAGGCCAGCCCACCGCCGCCCCTATCTCATTAAGAAACCCCTCACCCATGTGTTCTATCTCCATAGTCCCCTGTAGGCCAGCCCACCGCCGCCCCTATCTCATTAAGAAACCCCTCACCCATGTGTTCTATCTCCATAGTCCCCTGTAGGCCAGCCCACCGCCGCCCCTATCTCATTAAGAAACCCCTCACCCATGTGTTCTATCCATAATCCCCTGTAGGCCAGCCCACCGCCGCCCCTATCTCATTAAGAAACCCCTCACCCATGTGTTCTATCTCCATAGTCCCCTGTAGGCCAGCCCACCGCCGCCCCTATCTCATTAAGAAACCCCTCACCCATGTGTTCTATCTCCATAGTCCCCTGTAGGCCAGCCCACCGCCGCCCCTATCTCATTAAGAAACCTCTCACCCATGTGTTCTATCTCCATAGTCCCCTGTAGGCCAGCCCACCGCCGCCCCTATCTCATTAAGAAACCCCTCACCCATGTGTTCTATCTCCATAGTCCCCTATAGGCCAGCCCACCGCCGCCCCTATCTCATTAAGAAACCTCTCACCCATGTGTTCTATCTCCATAGTCCCCTGTAGGCCAGCCCACCGCCGCCCCTATCTCATTAAGAAACCCCTCACCCATGTGTTCTATCTCCATAGTCCCCTGTAGGCCAGCCCACCGCCGCCCCTATCTCATTAAGAAACCCCTCACCCATGTGTTCTATCTCCATAGTCCCCTGTAGGCCAGCCCACCGCCGCCCCTATCTCATTAAGAAACCCCTCACCCATGTGTTCTATCCATAATCCCCTGTAGGCCAGCCCACCGCCGCCCCTATCTCATTAAGAAACCCCTCACCCATGTGTTCTATCTCCATAGTCCCCTGTAGGCCAGCCCACCGCCGCCCCTATCTCATTAAGCAACCCCTCACCCATGTGTTCTATCTCCATAGTCCCCTGTAGGCCAGCCCACCGCCGCCCCTATCTCATTAAGAAACCCCTCACCCATGTGTTCTATCTCCATAGTCCCCTGTAGGCCAGCCCACCGCCGCCCCTATCTCATTAAGAAACCCCTCACCCATGTGTTCTATCCATAATCCCCTGTAGGCCAGCCCTCCGCCGCCCCTATCTCATTAAGAAACCCCTCACCCATGTGTTCTATCTCCATAGTCCCCTGTAGGCCAGCCCACCGCCGCCCCTATCTCATTAAGCAACCCCTCACCCATGTGTTCTATCTCCATAGTCCCCTGTAGGCCAGCCCACCGCCGCCCCTATCTCATTAAGAAACCCCTCACCCATGTGTTCTATCTCCATAGTCCCCTGTAGGCCAGCCCACCGCCGCCCCTATCTCATTAAGAAACCCCTCACCCATGTGTTCTATCTCCATAGTCCCCTGTAGGCCAGCCCACCGCCGCCCCTATCTCATTAAGAAACCTCTCACCCATGTGTTCTATCTCCATAGTCCCCTGTAGGCCAGCCCACCGCCGCCCCTATCTCATTAAGAAACCCCTCACCCATGTGTTCTATCTCCATAGTCCCCTGTAGGCCAGCCCACCGCCGCCCCTATCTCATTAAGAAACCTCTCACCCATGTGTTCTATCTCCATAGTCCCCTGTAGGCCAGCCCACCGCCGCCCCTATCTCATTAAAAAACCCCTCACCCATGTGTTCTATCTCCATAGTCCCCTGTAGGCCAGCCCACCGCCGCCCCTATCTCATTAAGAAACCCCTCACCCATGTGTTCTATCTCCATAGTCCCCTATAGGCCAGCCCACCGCCGCCCCTATCTCATTAAGAAACCTCTCACCCATGTGTTCTATCTCCATAGTCCCCTATAGGCCAGCCCACCGCCGCCCCTATCTCATTAAGAAACCCCTCACCCATGTGTTCTATCTCCATAGTCCCCTGTAGGCCAGCCCACCGCCGCCCCTATCTCATTAAGAAACCCCTCACCCATGTGTTCTATCTCCATAGTCCCCTGTAGGCCAGCCCACCGCCGCCCCTATCTCATTAAGAAACCCCTCACCCATGTGTTCTATCCATAATCCCCTGTAGGCAAGCCCACCGCCGCCCCTATCTCATTAAGAAACCCCTCACCCATGTGTTCTATCTCCATAGTCCCCTGTAGGCCAGCCCACCGCCGCCCCTATCTCATTAAGCAACCCCTCACCCATGTGTTCTATCTCCATAGTCCCCTGTAGGCCAGCCCACCGCCGCCCCTATCTCATTAAGAAACCCCTCACCCATGTGTTCTATCTCCATAGTCCCCTGTAGGCCAGCCCACCGCCGCCCCTATCTCATTAAGAAACCCCTCACCCATGTGTTCTATCCATAATCCCCTGTAGGCCAGCCCTCCGCCGCCCCTATCTCATTAAGAAACCCCTCACCCATGTGTTCTATCTCCATAGTCCCCTGTAGGCCAGCCCACCGCCGCCCCTATCTCATTAAGCAACCCCTCACCCATGTGTTCTATCTCCATAGTCCCCTGTAGGCCAGCCCACCGCCGCCCCTATCTCATTAAGAAACCCCTCACCCATGTGTTCTATCTCCATAGTCCCCTGTAGGCCAGCCCACCGCCGCCCCTATCTCATTAAGAAACCCCTCACCCATGTGTTCTATCTCCATAGTCCCCTGTAGGCCAGCCCACCGCCGCCCCTATCTCATTAAGAAACCTCTCACCCATGTGTTCTATCTCCATAGTCCCCTGTAGGCCAGCCCACCGCCGCCCCTATCTCATTAAGAAACCCCTCACCCATGTGTTCTATCTCCATAGTCCCCTGTAGGCCAGCCCACCGCCGCCCCTATCTCATTAAGAAACCTCTCACCCATGTGTTCTATCTCCATAGTCCCCTGTAGGCCAGCCCACCGCCGCCCCTATCTCATTAAGAAACCCCTCACCCATGTGTTCTATCTCCATAGTCCCCTGTAGGCCAGCCCACCGCCGCCCCTATCTCATTAAGAAACCCCTCACCCATGTGTTCTATCTCCATAGTCCCCTGTAGGCCAGCCCACCGCCGCCCCTATCTCATTAAGAAACCTCTCACCCATGTGTTCTATCTCCATAGTCCCCTGTAGGCCAGCCCACCGCCGCCCCTTCTCACTAGGAACCCCTCACCCATGTGTTCTATCTCCATAGACCCCTGTAGGCCAGCCCACCGCCGCCCCTATCTCATTAAGCAACCCCTCACCCATGTGTTCTATCTCCATAGTCCCCTGTAGGCCAGCCCACCGCTGCCCCTTCTCACTAGGAACCCCTCACCCATGTGTTCTATCTCCATAGACCCCTGTAGGCCAGCCCACCGCCGCCCCTTCTCACTAGGAACCCCTCACCCATGTGTTCTATCTCCATAGACCCCTGTAGGCCAGCCCACCGCCGCCCCTATCTCATTAAGCAACCCCTCACCCATGTGTTCTATCTCCATAGTCCCCTGTAGGCCAGCCCACCGCTGCCCCTTCTCACTAGGAACCCCTCACCCATGTGTTCTATCTCCATAGTCCCCTGTAGGCCAGCCCACCGCCGCCCCTATCTCATTAAGCAACCCCTCACCCATGTGTTCTATCTCCATAGTCCCCTGTAGGCCAGCCCACCGCCGCCCCTATATCATTAAGAAACCCCTCACCCATGAGTTCTATCTCCATAGTCCCCTGTAGGCCAGCCCACCGCTGCCCCTTCTCACTAGGAACCCCTCACCCATGTGTTCTATCTCCATAGTCCCCTGTAGGCCAGTCCACCGCCGCCCCTATCTCATTAAGAAACCCCTCACCCATGTGTTCTATCTCCATAGTCCCCTGTAGGCCAGCCCACCGCCGCCCCTATCTCATTAAGCAACCCCTCACCCATGTGTTCTATCTCCATAGTCCCCTGTAGGCCAGTCCACCGCTGCCCCTTCTCACTAGGAACCCCTCACCCATGTGTTCTATCTCCATAGTCCCCTGTAGGCCAGTCCACCGCTGCCCCTTCTCACTAGGAACCCCTCACCCATGTGTTCTATCTCCATAGTCCCCTGTAGGCCAGTCCACCGCCGCCCCTATCTCATTAAGAAACCCCTCACCCATGTGTTCTATCTCCATAGTCCCCTGTAGGCCAGTCCACCGCCGCCCCTATCTCATTAAGCAACCCCTCACCCATGTGTTCTATCTCCATAGTCCCCTGTAGGCCAGCCCACCGCCGCCCCTTCTCACTAGGAACCCCTCACCCATGTGTTCTATCTCCATAGACCCCTGTAGGCCAGCCCACCGCCGCCCCTATCTCATTAAGAAACCTCTCACCCATGTGTTCTATCTCCATAGTCCCCTGTAGGCCAGTCCACCGCCGCCCCTATCTCACTAGGAACCCCTCACCCATGTGTTCTATCTCCATAGTCCCCTGTAGGCCAGCCCACCGCCGCCCCTATCTCATTAAGAAACCCCTCACCCATGTGTTCTATCTCCATAGACCCCTGTAGGCCAGCCCACCGCCGCCCCTATCTCATTAAGCAACCCCTCACCCATGTGTTCTATCTCCATAGTCCCCTGTAGGCCAGTCCACCGCCGCCCCTATCTCATTAAGAAACCCCTCACCCATGTGTTCTATCTCCATAGTCCCCTGTAGGCCAGCCCACCGCCGCCCCTATCTCATTAAGCAACCCCTCACCCATGTGTTCTATCTCCATAGTCCCCTGTAGGCCAGTCCACCGCTGCCCCTTCTCACTAGGAACCCCTCACCCATGTGTTCTATCTCCATAGACCCCTGTAGGCCAGCCCACCACTGCCCCTTCTCACTAGGAACCCTGTATGTTCTATCTCATTGCTATTTCTGCACCCTCCCAGTATGCCCGCCCTCACGTTGCTGTGCCCGTCCTATGAAGTAAGTCTCTCTATGTGCCCATTCCTTTATGTGGCCTTTTCTCTATCATTCTTTACTGCCCACAGTTTCCTTCTCCCCGTTTTCCTTCTGGCCCCCTCTTCTTACCCTCCTCATCCTATGAGTCCCCTGTCCCAGTGTGGCCCCTCTTAATTACAAGCTGAAAGACATCAGCCCAACCTAAGATTGCATTTGCATCATGGACAGGGGTGGACTGGTAGGTCTCTGCCCGTTGGGCCTCTTTTGTGTGGTATTGTACTTTATTTTTACATTTTCTCATAGGAAAAGGGGTTAGTATGGGGCCACTTCGAACATTATTTCCAGGGCCTCTCGTGCTACCCAGTCCACCCCTGATCATGGGGAACTGTAGCACGGTTTACACCATCCTCACTAGGTGCCCAAGCTGAACCCTCTGCATAGCTGCCAAGTTTCCCAGTTCCATGCGGAATCTTTGAGCCAGTCCTGTGTTTATTTTTCGCATTGCATGGTGGGACTTGTAGGCCTAGCCTTGCAATGAGAAAAACAAAACTAGCATGCAATTGGAAGCAAAAAGCAGGACTGGCTCGCGGTGTCATGCATGGAACTGGGAAACATGGCAGGGAGGCCTCGGCTGTGCCCT
Source organism: Ambystoma mexicanum (assembly GCF_040938575.1). Lineage (NCBI taxonomy): Eukaryota > Metazoa > Chordata > Amphibia > Caudata > Ambystomatidae > Ambystoma > Ambystoma mexicanum. Next base: position 37,635,404 of record NC_090927.1, read on the forward strand.
CCTTAGCACCCCAATTTATGTACTACCCAGCTGGCATTGATACTATGTAAAGGACCCAGCTGTGGTAAATTATTTTGCGGTCTGTGAGGTATGACTGGTGGCTGGTGGTCTTCACAAAACGCCCAAAGGTCCAGGGCCCAGCAGATGTTGTACGAGCAGAGTACCTTTACTAATACTGTATGCACGTAGCTGCACCCGCCGCGAGTAGTCGACGTCTGTCTCCTTTCTCTCTGCACGTCCTATGGCGACATGATGCAGCGTAGAACGTGCGTAATGGGTGCTGCAGTGCATTCTGGGACGAGCATACATAGTATGCTACATCACCTCCCTCTGTAGGGACAGATTGCAGTAGAGTTAATGTTAAGGATATTTGTACCGTGCACTATCACCACCGGAGTGGTCCCCTGGTGCTCTGGCAGCTCTGAAAACGGAAGGGGGAGGAGGTGAGTTAGTGGGAATAAGCGGTAAAAAGTGCAAGAGAGCAGTGATGTGCCGTTGGCAGCCTCAACCCGATTAACACTGTTAGCTAGGCTCGGGGTGTTTTCCGGTCGGTAGCCATTGTGTGCTGTTGTGCGAGTCTATACATGGTTTGTTTTGTTGTTGCAGTGTAGTGAAGTTTGTTTGGATTGTTATGTTATAGGCTTGTAGTTGTGTTTGGTTAGAGTTTGAGAGGTGTATGCAGAGGTGTGAAATTGTTAGTGGATTGGTTTCATTGGCATCGCTGTAAGTATGGTACTTGGTAGCGTTCATGGAGTGGGTGAGGTTGTTGGATGGAGTTGGGCAGGGATGCTAATTTCTGTCCTCATGGGGGTGTCGCGTGTGTCCTATTCGACCTAGCGTCGACTCTCTTGTTATTGTAGGAGTTTCCCTTAGTTGGTTCTGGGTGTTGTCAGTGCCATCCTGAATTCTGTCCTCCTGTTCTTTCCTGTTTCCTGTTTGATTGTTTAGTCATTTCAATTTGAATCTGCGGTGTTGAAGAGCCAGATTTTTAGCAGTTTTCTGAATTGTCTTGCCATCTTGGACGCGTATCTTGCTCCATGAGTAGTCATTCTTCCTGGTTCTGGTATGTGGTTGTCCTCTTGCATGTTTGGTGCTGCAGATGACCGTGGGAATGCACAGTTGGTGTGATTGTGTGCAGAGCCTGAAAGGACAATTGGTGAGATCCTTTGATCTTGGTGAGCTATGTGTGGCTCCATGAGTCTTGCTGGTCTGCTCATCTTTGATGAAATCTCCCACTGAACAAAACAAACTTTAATAAAAAACAGTTCCCAAAAGAAACCAAGTAAATGTAGAGTAGAGATGCACACCTCTATTGTATTCCAGAAATTAAATAATCAGTCAATTCGGAAATAAGTAATGCTGCTTAAAAACCACTTTAGGTGCTCCCAGAAAGTAAAGTGCTACCTTTACTGAAGAATATGGGTACTGGGAAGATTCACTGCACAATCACGGTGAGTAAACTGGGGCACAGCAACCAGCAAATATATTGCAATATCTTATTTCAATGTGAAAGACATTTGCATTCATTCAATACTTCAAACAATAGAAACTGTCAGTTTTTCTGTTTAAATAAATCACATCTGTGTATTGTTCCACATCACACACAAATTCAATTAATTCCACAGATTCAGTCTGTTCTTATGAACAAAAATAATTTCTTTTAAGCAAAATGTATGGTAAACATGCACTTTGTGTATATACCACTTTCCAAAAGAATACACATTTGTCATAAAATTCATAGATGAGTCCCAATATTTGAGTTGACACAAGTTGTTCACTGTTAGTATGACTGGGGTGCCCTCTTCTTAACTACGCGTTTCAAGCATTTAACGCCCTTCTTCAGGTTTTAAATATTGGGTGACTGTTCTTTCTATTTCACCTGCAATTAATTATAAAGAAAGCTAAATGAATATTTAGGAAATCATATCTATACATTCAAGTACTAAGGAACATTAAGGTACTATATAGCACTGACCTTTGTGCTGGACTTGGGATGTCGTCCTAATATTTGTTTTCAGAAGGATTTGGTAATCACTGAAAAAATATATATGTATATCAGTGTCAGACAGACGTAATACATGGTGTGGCTCAGGGGGAGCAAGCGCCATACCATAGCACGGGGTCCCCCTGTCGCCACACAAAATTAAATATATCCTATTCCGAGTTATAGAACATCAACTTCCAGCTTACCAGAACAAGTGACAGTAGTTAAACTGTACGGGTCAGTAGTGAATAACCAATGGAATCCCGGCTTCTGGGGAAGATATGGCGGTACTGTCCTGTAAGATATATTGAACGTGTAATTAGGGGCTGACTAAAGCTAAAAACTGCCTGACAGATGTGTTATTCTTTGGTGGAACTGCCTACCTGTGGTCAGCGTTAGCACTCCACATTCAGGTACCCAGGATCGTTTCAATGTGTGCTCGATCACTCGCTGGTAAGCGTGTTTTCGGCAAGTTTTCTGTGCCGCAATAATAAAAATGAAGTATCAGGTGTTGATCCTTCCTGGAAATAATTACTTTGTTATTGTGAAGCCCGTAACGGAAATTTACCTTAGTTACTTGCTACGATCCTCACGCCACTCGAGAAACACTTCCTACGTCTATTCTTCTAGGCCGTCTCGGGTAGAGATGCTGATTTCCTGCGAGGCTACTAACTTAAGTTGTCCTTCTCTTATGTTAGTGGTGTCTCAAACATGAGCGCCATCTTTGAATGGCTTTGGAAGGCTATTACATGTATTAAATAAATCCCGCTATTATATTTGACTCCGATAACTCGGACTCCAATGTGTTGACTAAATGGGTGCTTTGTATCGTTGTTGCTAAGATATCTAATATGGTTTATAAAAGCTATTTAATACATCAAACGAAGACTACTCTTTTATTTGTTTCTGGTAACTCGAGCTTGAATACAGTATCTAATTTGATACTTGGTAATACTATCCATTGGAGCCTCACTTTACACCGCGTGATGCATTACAAGTATCACTATTTAAAACCTGAAGAAGGGCGTTAAACGCCCGAAACGCGTAGTTAAGAAGAGGGCACCACGGTCATACTAACAATGAACAACTTGTGTCAACTCAAATATTGGGACTCATCTATGAATTTTATGACAAATGTGTATTCGTATTGAAAGTGGTATATACACAAAGGGCATGTTAACCATACATTCTGCTTAAAAGAAATTATTTTTGTTTATAAGAACAGACTGAATCTGTGGAATTAATTGAATTTGTGTATGATGTGGAACAATACACAGATGTGATTTATTTAAACAGAAAAACTGAAAGTTTCTATTGTTTGAAGTATTGAATGAATGCAAATGTCTTTCACATTGAAATAAGATATTGCAATATATTTGCTGGTTGCTGTGCCCCAGTTTATTCACCGTGATTGTGCAGTAAATCTTCCCAGTACCCAAAAGAAACCAACTCACACAACCCTGTTCCTTCAATCTGCTTCAACTCGACCCTGTAAGAGGCTTGAAAATCCATTCTGCTTCCTCATTCGTGGCTGCGTGCTGCAGGGTACTCTTGTGGTCGAAAATGAAGACTGTGTAACTAATATTAGAATCAACATCTTCGAGGGTCACCACTAACCTCAGGTCAATTAGCCAGATTTAACTTCTGATCCTGTGGATGATAAGGGAGGGAAAATATCACTACAGTCACACATCATGTCACCATACGTCACAGTATATTGAAAAAGATATGCATCAAGTTATACATTAAGACAGTGAAACATTCTATAGCACAGACCATCACAACAAGCCAAATGCTAGCATTTCAAAAGCGAAAATTCAAAGGGCGCGAATAGTACTTGTTCTGTGTTTTTAATAGAATCCTAAACGTTTTGTAAATACGAGTTTAACCCAAAACCCAAACGGTTAAAATAATCCAAGAGACCAAATGATCACTGCACCGTTTTGCAAGTGAAAACTTGGTTTATTGCATGCAAAAAGGTCTTGACGATACCGTGGAACCGAACTGACACAGAACTCGTCACTCTTCGAAGAAGATACAGGTTATATAGCAGAAAACCACAAACCTGCATACAATGTTATTCCATCACTTTTATTGGCTACCACCTATAGAACATTATAATGCCTCCCTATATTCCCTGGACCGATTGGCCCACTACATCATCGCTATTAAATCCACGGGATTGTCTCATGAGTATATTGTTACATGAATAAATCATGACCATCACGTGATATGCACCCCTCCAATCCAAACGCATTCCAAGTAATCTGGCGAGGCCAACTCTGCTTTGATATGACAATGGGCCTTCTCATTATACCTGCTACGGCGGCGCGCACAAGCTGCACCCCCCAACCTTTTACTAAATGTATTGGCATCACTCTCATCCTCCCATCCCACTAATGACGTGAGCAGGGCACCAGTCTTAAATCTGAATTTTAGGGATTTATTTGCTTTGGTGATGCGTCTACTTGTAATTCAAATTGGATGACCATTCCTTGGGTGAGGGCAGTAGTGCTCTAAATGTTCGCCAGGCCGATTGGCATCACAGAAAATGTGCCCTTCAAAGGGCGCATCCCAACATGCTCTCTCCACAGCTAACATTACATTCCCACCACGTTCACACCCAACAGCTGGATAGAATTAGCATTTATCTATGCACTGTGGGTGCCTCTGCCCTCAGTTTCTCTCCTGTGGGATGGAGAAGGGATTTTTCTTGGGACTGAGCAAAACGGAGCCGCTGCTCCATATCAATGCCTGAGTTCTATTCTGTTCATTGTGTACTAGGCCTTAAAATCCAATCTGGCGGCACTCCTGCCATGTTAACACGCTGACTTTGCTCTTACCACAGTACCTTTCTGGCTCCATCTTCCACTTTCTTCATCTCTTCCCTCGCACCTCACGGAAAGATGTAACTTTGTGTACAACTACTAAACACAGGGCCTATACACTGCCCTATCTATAACCCCTGTAACCGCAACATTAATACATTTGTTGCTCCTCTGTGTTGCTATACGTGGACATCTGATATGTGTCAAAAATGAACTACAAGAGATACGTGCCCCATCTGCCGTGCCGAACTCGTCCCTCATCATAGGTTTTTTTTACCTGAACCTTTTTGCCTGGCTGGGATGCTGTAAGTACATCCCAATACTTTCCTAACTTTCCCAAATTTTGTTCTGGAAAATTGTCATTCTATGTCGAGACCGGAGGACAGAATTGTGCTTGTATAAAGCTTACTCACTACCAACTAACCCGACTGTTTCATGGGCGTAAAATACACATTTCTAAAGACCGATTCGCCAGACCAATTGGCCGTTTTCATAATAACCTCCAGGCGGACTCCAAACGCTTTGGATGCCATGGCGCCTCTCAGTGCCAAAACAAGACATGTCAATACCTGCTTGTGCTGAAGTCCACCTCACACAACCTTTGAGTGTTTGTGTAGAATGGCCTTTTGCAGTCTCTGAATTGCAATCAACAATTGTCTCCTGGTCTCTGCCACTGTGCCAATTTCATGGCTTCATAGGCCTTCAAACATCACACTACACATATGTTAGGAGGTTCTTGAAAATCCGGGTATGAAACGACTCCAGAATTACATTTGGTCACCAACGTCGGGTGAGTATACTCTGCCAACCATGTCCAAGGTGTGAACGTCAGAGACTCTCCTATAATAGATAAGGCATAAAATTGTCCTCAGCTTGCCGGAAAGTGCTGTGAGCGGCAACTCAGAATTCTGAAGCCAGCAATGGAATGAACTGAGAATGACGTTAATGTCCCAACGTGTCCTGTATCGCGCTTGGGCCGGAGTCGATAGGCAAACCCCTTTAAAAATATGACATACTGGAGTGTGTTCTCCTACTGGAAGTCCGTCCACCAGTTTGTGGCCTCTGGAGATCACAGAATGATTGGAGTTCACTGTCCTGTAGGCCAGCTCTTGCTCGGATAGCTTCACTAACAAGTTTAGCACTGCTTCTAGAAGGGCTGCTTGGACTTCCATCCCACACACCAGCGCATCCATGTTGCGTAGGAATTTGCATAGCACTTTGATGTGGAAGGACCTTGATAAGTCTAGCTGCTTTCCTCAAAATGTCTGTGACTAGCCACCTATCCTCCAAGCTGCCGGCAACATCATCCTGTTTAGAATGACAGGATGCTGCTCCCCTCTTGGACTCTACAGGAGAAGGGGCTGGGGGGGTTTGTCGGTTTGAAGAAACCAAAGAAATTCCAATAGTGTGGGGACCCAGGGCTCTCAAAATCTACTAGTATGGGGATGTTAGAAATAAATACACTGTACATGCTTGACAGCATTGCAGCAAATATCAAGTGTGCTTATGGCGACATGCACCATTTTGCAAAAAGCACTGGTAAATACTTTGGGCCTCATTACACGGTACGCGGTAAAAAAATGGCATTTACCGGCATGGCGCTATTAACGTGTCCGCCTTGGCAAGAGGCCGCTAATTGCGTACCATTACGAGTACGCGGACACGAGCATAGCGCCATGCCGGTAAAGACCCCAAAAAAAACCTTAGCGGCACCGACGAAAGCTCTGAGAGCACTTCCAACCACCTGCACCACGCAAATAGCGGTCACCGCTATTAGCGGACACCGTTAAATAGCGGAACCAGAAATAGCGTCATCGCACAGGAACGGGAAAGAGCACGGCGGCCATCTTTAAAAACACAATCCATTGCCATCCTCTGCCCCCTGGACCTGTTTCGACAACTGTGCCATCCCAAAGCCATAAGGATCCCCTCACCATGCCAAAGGCCATACAAAAAAAACACTGACCGCCAGCGTAAAGAGAAGTTTACGAACGAGGAACTCATAATGCTGACAGAGACCCTAGAAGCAAACTCTGATGTGGTATTTGCCAACGACATGCGGCGGGAGACCCTGATCCAGAAAAAGGCCATCTGGGCAGAGGTCGCCCTGAAAGTGAGTGCGGTGGGCACCACCAACCGCACCATCAGGGAGTGCAGGAAGCGGTGGGACGATCTCCGCCTCCGGGTCCGCAGCATACTGTCTGCGAACCGCAAGCTGGCCATGGCCACAGGAGGTGGCGCTGATTCACCAATTAAATTGAAGGAGTGGGAGGAGACCTGCGCCAGCACGATTGGCGTCAAATCAATCGAGGGAGTCTAGAGCATGGAGCATGGTGTGGCCACTACATCCGATGGAGGTGAGTGTGCACATGAAACAATGCACTGTTGAGGCACCCCCCAAATGTGAGCCCAGATTCACCTCATGGATGCGGCCACAATCATACATGCACACAACCCTGCCCATGTGAGTGTCACACCCCAACACACACACATGCACGCATCACCACTGACACGTGCCACACAGACCCATGCATGGATGACCCACTCAACAGCCCCATCACCTGAATCCCCACCAATGAAGTCCCAATGCACAGAACAGCATGATGAACTGAATCTGCATGAAGCACGTTGAACCATCACCAATGCCATCCCCCTCTTTGTCCCCCACGGGCTCACATACAGACAGCGAAGAACCTTCCACTGTGACTCAGGCCCCCCTGCAAAGAAAAAACCCAGGTCACAGGAGACAGGGGACACCCCCACCACATCAAGGGGCACAGGGAGAAGTGAGCCCCTGCAGAGGGTCAAACATAGCAAGAGTGCCACTGCATCAATACCTCAATCTATGGCTGCAACAATTGCCGCACCCACTGCTGTGATCCCACCAACACAGGTTACACCCACGGAGGACCCACCCTCCGCTGCCACAAGTTCCACTGGTGAGGCAGCAGCCACAGCGCTGCTGTCAGATGTGGAGGACCTTATAGAGTTCACCATGCAAATGCACCCCCCACGCCCCCAGGAAGCCCAGAAGCAACTCCACGGCCAACACCAGGATCCAGTGTCCATGGCCAGTCTGGCGAGGAGAACACGGGAGGGTGCTGGAGCCCACCGGTGGCCTCACCTGATGTCCAGGACGTAGAGGAAGGCGCAGCAGCCACACCACGAGCTGGCCACAGTGGCCATGACCTGGCCACCATCAGGCAGCGCCAGGAGGACATTACAGTGCTGGTTGGGCAGCATGTGGAAGAGGCTGCCCGTCTCAGGGGGGAGATCACGGAGACTGCTAGGCACTCGAGGGAGGCGATGGTAGCCTGTACCAACAGGCTGTGCGTGGAGATTGGCCAACTGAGGCAGGTCCTCACGCGCATAGCGGGCGCGATGGACCGCCAGTTCCCACCACCATCACAGGGACAGACAACCACCTCATCATCTGCGAGTTCAAGGCAGAGAAGCCCCCTCCGCCGCTCCATGCGCACCACAAGGCGCACATCATCCCAACCTCCTAATGGTGGTGGTGGCAATGGGAAATAGGGACAGCAGGGTTTAGCTGGCACGTGTGCAGCAGGACACCAACATTATGCAAGCCACACATGGGGTTGTTGTGCGGGAGGGGCGAAAGGGTGTTTCGGGAGTGTTGTGGGGGGAGGGGGGAAAGGGTGTTTTGGGAGTTTTGTGGGGGGTGGGGTGGGTGAAAGGGTGGTGGGATAGTTGGGGACATGCACTTTTTCATCTCATTATACCTTAATACACTGGTGACTAGTTGAAACACAGGCTTGGACTTTGTCATTGTGTATGTGTACTTTATTGGTGACAGGGTCCATTGTGCGCTTCACCACAGACACCAGTGCACTAATACCCATCTCCATCCTACAGAGTTGAACCATGTGTCTCAGAATATTTGGTTGATCAGATGCTGTCGCACATCGCGTCCCTCCTGGGCATCGCCTCTTGCATGACCAGCATCCCTGTCACCTCCGTCCTCATCACCATCATCATCCTCATCAGGTGGTTGGATTTCAATGTCAGGGGGCAGTGGCACATTCCGTCTGATACACATATTGTGCAGCATGAAACATGCCACAGTGATTTTGGCCACCTTCTCATGGCCGTACATGAGAGCCCCACCCGACCTGCTTATGCACCTGAACCGTGTCTTCAAAAGGCCAAATGTCTGCTCAATCATGACGCGGGTACGGGTATGTGCACGATTGTAGTCCTCTTCGTGCCCGTTCTGTGGGTTCCGTACAGGGGTAAGGAGCCACCTCTTCAGGGGATAGCCGGCATCACCTGTATGGGGGGAAGAATGGGGACCTGTTATTGTTCACCTCAAGAGCGGCCTGTACATATCACACAAATCGTCTTTGCATTGTGATTGAAATCCACGATTACCAGCATGCATGCAGACGATCTGTGTGACGGCAATGTGCAAAGGTGAGCTCAACCCTGCAAGTGGACATGCCCGATTCATGCCTCTGACAGTAATTGACATGTCCTGGGTGAGGCCAGGTTTTAGGTGTCCCTGGGCCCAGGCAAATTTGGTACCACACTGCTAGTGTACTGCCATTCTGACATCGATGTTGCCATGCTGTGAAGCATCACTTCATTGGTGCTATAGGTGTGTGGTTCAATGCTATGGCTAGGGGTGATCCCTTTGCATGCATTCAAGGGCACATTGCTCTATTGATGTTGTGCTGCGCTAATTCTGTATTACCATCTTGACGCCATGTTGTTAATTTGTGTATTATGTGGTGTGGCATGATGCGCAATGTGGATGTGGATGGATGTGGAATATTTGGAAACCTGGATTGTTCTCAATGTTGTGCAGCTTCAAATTGCATGTGGGTTCTTCTCAAGTACATTGTGGCCTTCCCGGATGCACATTGGCGTACATCTGTATGTCCATTTGTCCTACGGACGACAGTCAACACCCAGGTGGAGTATGTATCTCCCCCCCCAATCACACCCAGTTGGAGTATGTACCCCCCCCAATCACACCCAGTTGGAGTATGTACCCCCCCCAATCACACCCAGTTGGAGTATGTATCTACCCCCCCCAATCACACCCAGTTGGAGTATGTATCTCCCCCCCAATCACACCCAGTTCGAGTATGTATCTCCCCCCCCCAATCACACCCAGTTGGAGTATCTATCTCCCCCCCAATCACACCCAGTTGGAGTATGTATCTCCCCCCCAATCACACCCAGTTGGAGTATGTATCTCCCCCCCAATCACACCCTGTTGGAGTATGTATCGCCCCCCCCCAATCACACCCAGTTCGAGTATGTATCCCCCCCCCAATCACACCCAGTTGGAGTATGTATCTCTCCCCCCCATTCACACCCAGTTGGAGTATGTATCTCTCCCCCCCTATTCACACCCAGTTGGAGTATGTATCTCTCCCCCCCAATCACACCCAGTTGGAGTATGTATCTCCCCCCCCAATCACACCCAGTTGGAGTATGTATCTCCCCCCAATCACACCCAGTTGGAGTATGTATCTCCCCCCCAATCACACCCAGTTGGAGTATGTATCTCCCCCCCAATCACACCCAGTTGGAGTATGTATCTCCCCCCCCCCAATCACACCCAGTTGGAGTATGTATCTCTCCCCCCCATTCACACCCAGTTGGAGTATGTATCTCCCCCCCCCATTCACACCCAGTTGGAGTATGTATCTCTCCCCCCCAATCACACCCAGTTGGAGTATGTATCCCCCCCCAATCACACCCAGTTGGAGTATGTATCTCCCCCCCAATCACACCCAGTTCGAGTATGTATCCCCCCCCAATCACACCCAGTTGGAGTATGTATCTCCCCCCCAATCACACCCAGTTCGAGTATGTATCTCCCCTCCCAATCACACCCAGTTGGAGTATGTATCTCCCCCCAATCACACCCAGTTGGAGTATGTATCTCTCCCCCCCCCATTCACACCCAGTTGGAGTATGTATCTCCCCCCCCCCATTCACACCCAGTTGGAGTATGTATCTCTCCCCCCCAATCACACCCAGTTGGAGTATGTATCCCCCCCCAATCACACCCAGTTGGAGTATGTATCTCCCCCCCAATCACACCCAGTTCGAGTATGTATCTCCCCCCCCAATCACACCCAGTTGGAGTATGTATCTCCCCCCCAATCACACCCAGTTCGAGTATGTATCTCCCCCCCCAATCACACCCAGTTGGAGTATGTATCTCCCCCCCAATCACACCCAGTTGGAGTATGTATCTCCCCCCCAATCACACCCAGTTGGAGTATGTATCTCCCCCCCAATCACACCCAGTTCGAGTATGTATCTCCCCCCCCAATCACACCCAGTTGGAGTATGTATCTCCCCCCCAATCACACCCAGTTGGAGTATGTATCTCCCCCCCAATCACACCCAGTTGGAGTATGTATCTCTCCCCCCCAATCACACCCAGTTGGAGTATGTATCTCCCCCCCAATCACACCCAGTTGGAGTATGTATCTCCCCCCCCCAATCACACCCAGTTGGAGTATGTATCTCCCCCCAATCACACCCAGTTGGAGTATGTATCTCCCCCCCCAATCACACCCAGTTGGAGTATGTATCCCCCCCAATCACACCCAGTTGGAGTATGTATCCCCCTCAATCACACCCAGTTGGAGTATGTATCCCCCCCAATCACACCCAGTTGGCGTATGTATCTCCCCCCCAATCACACCCAGTTGTAGTATGTATCCCCCCCCAATCACACCCAGTTGGAGTATGTATCCCCCCCAATCACACCCAGTTGGAGTATGTATCTCCCCCCCAATCACACCCAGTTGGAGTATGTATCTCCCCCCAATCACACCCAGTTGTAGTATGTATCCCCCCCAATCACACTGCCATGTGCTTGCCCTGCTACTCACCAAGTAGCCACGAACGTTGTCCGGTGTGTCGCTCCATGTAGCGTGGGATTGTTGAGTTCCGCAGAACCATGGAATCATGAGTTATTCCGGGAAATCGGGCACAGCAATGTGTGATTATCTTGTTGGCGTCACATACCATTTGGACATTGATGGAGTGGAATTGCTTTCTGTTTCGGTAGACTACTTCATTGTGATGTGGGACCACCAATTCCACATGGGTACAGTCGATGGCCCCGATGCAACTTGGGATGCCTGCCAGTGAATAGAAACCGACTTTGGTGTTTGCAATCTCCTGGCCAGTCCGTGGCAGGGATATGTGTTCACTTGTGTGCTTCAGGAGGGCATCGAGCACCTGGGTCAGCGTGCGTGAGAATACTGGTTGTGAGATGCCATGCATCTGCCCCACTTTATGCTGGTAGGTGCCTGTGGCCAGGAAGTGGAGCACAGTCACCACCTTCAGTAGAGGGGGGATGGCAGTTCTGATGTCTATGAGGCTCACAATGTCGTCATGTATCATGTCCACGATGCTGGTGATGGTATCCCGTTCCAGACGGTACAGGGTGTGTATCTTCTCAGGGGTTAGGTTAAATGGACTGGCTCAGATCCTGGGGATTGGTGGCTGCCTCTGTGGTATTACTAGGTGCCCTGGTGGTGCTTGCTGCACATGTCTTGCCCTCATCCTCCTCCTGCGTCTCCTCTGTGCTGCCTGTTGTTGTTGCTGCTGCACTGCAATCATGTCCTCCAGCCCATGTAATGCTGCTAGTATTGGAACCATCTTGGTGTGGGATGGGGTGTGTAAAGGAGTGTGGTGTGCTGCTTTTGTGCTGCCACAGTCTCCATTGCCTCCACCTGTGCTGATTGTGTCCACCTGTGGCAGGTGGGAACACTGCTCAGTTCTCTTAACGGGTGGCTCGCGATGCCGGTATTAGCGCCATGCCGGTAAGGGGTTTTTGGGGCTTTACCATGCCGCTATTAGCATGTCCGCATGGCTTGTGATGGTGTGCTGCTATTTACGGGATGAAGGGTCGCGCGCCCGCAAACTAGCCGCTATTAGTGGCACTGTACTTAGCAGTGCTGCTAATAGTGGTAATCCGGGTCGTAATTGGCTTGGTGTTTAACGATACCGGTATTCCCTTACCGGTAACGTTAATCCCTTACCGCATAACGTGTAATGAGGCCCTTTGTCACCAGTCACCTTGGGGCAAGTGCATTTCTCTTAGGTCGAGTATGTAAACTAAGGAATTCGCTCTGCAGGTCTAGTGGGATTTTAAGAATTTGCAAGGCCTGTATTGGGATTTTGTTTTCAAGGGAATATTTCGCTATTGATTGTTAGGTTTAAAAGGTGGGCCCCTTTTATACTTTGCCAGTGTAGTTATTGGAAAATCTCCTCTCTCAGGTTATTTTACCGGTGTTGATTAATTTCTTTGAAAGGGCAATGCTCTGTTGTCGTGTCCACTTTCTTCTTAAGGGAGAAGGTCAATTGAACTAAATGCGTATCTTTCACTTTAGGATATGTTCACTTCCTGCGTGTATATTCTTGGATGCCAGCTTTGGACTTTTGACTTGTGAGGCCCTTTCCCCCATCTTCTTGGCGTGTTTCCACTGCCCAGTCTTCAGGTCCTTAGCAATGATTTGAAAAGCCTGATCTTGTTCAGGCTCTTGTAACATCGTTCGGTTATCCGCAGTGGTCAAAGTGTACGAAAAGCAGTATTGGAACTATGTGCCCTGCTGGCCTGCACCTGCTCCCCACAAACCCAATGCCACGCCCCCTCCCATGCGCAATACAAACCCCCAAACACATACTCCTGCTGTTTAAGGGAACGTTCAGTGCCGTGCACTGAAGAGCAAATTTCAACTTCTTCCTACACTTTTATTTTAACACAAAAACATTCTGGAACGGTTTCTTTTTAAAATAAAAGTGTAGGAACAGTAAAACTTAATTAAAATAAGTAGAGGAGCACCTCTCCTAACCACTCCCGCCCACTTCTACCGCTGGTTATCCACCCCGGTCGGAGTTGCCTGGTGTATTACATGATGGATATATCGGTCAGCTATCAATGGTTCAGGGGTCACCGTTTCCAGGGGCTGTCCTGATAGGAGGTCAGCAGGATGTTCCTCCTTTCCTGTGTAATGAATTATATCGAATGCGTAGTCCTGCAGCCTCTGTCCCCATCTCGCTGTCATGGGAGTCTTCCTCGCCTGTGGGCTGCCGTAAATGAAAAGTAACGACTGATGATTTGTTATGTTAAGGCTTTCCATATCAGAAAAGATGGAAATATTCACAAGCCCACACCACTGCCAGACACTCCTTTTCTGTTTGTGAATACGCTTGCTCCATTTTGGACAGACTCCTGCTAGCATACGAAATAGGTGTCTCCTTTGCGAGGAGTCTTCACCAACTTGGGCCATTATGGTCCCTAGCCACTCCGGCCTGGCGTCTGCCGTTAATTCAGTGCACCTTGTCGGTCAAAATACACCATGTTGTCAGCTGTCGAGATACTCCGACAGATGATGTTAAATGCCTCTTGACATTCCTGGGACCACAGGAACGCAGCGTGTTGTCTTGTCAGAGCTCCCAAAGGCTCACTGACTGTTGCAAAGACCTTTATGTACCTGGTGCAGTAGCTGGCGAGGCCTAGGAATGACCGTAGCTCACAACACGTTGGTGGGTTGGAGTGTTTTGTTTAGGGCGGCCACCTTCTCTGGGTCTGCTCTGGTGTCATTCCCTGCACGGAGAAAATGTGACCAAAGAATCTGGCTGTGCCTTAACGAAATTCACATTTGTCCTTCTTTAGCGTGAGGTTCACCACCTCCAGTGTCATGCATACACTGCATACACTGGCTAGGGTGTTGTTGTGTTGTTCTATGTCTGTGCCGAAC